>NC_066627.1:1283646-1603933 GCF_025201925.1 Gopherus flavomarginatus | reverse complement strand
TGCAGTGTCTTCTAGACCTGCCCTGAGGTGTGACTTTCCCTGTCAAAAAAGGTGTTTTTACAGTCAGCACTAGGCTCAGCTGGCCTCTGCATACCCCACTTAGCAACATGGCAGCACCTCATCTACATCAGGGTTTTATAGCACAGTGGCAAAACAGGTAGGGCACACGAAGTCCCACTCTTGGGCATCTCGGGGTAAGTGACATCTTCACCCTCATTTCAAGGTCACACGGCAGCTGTGAAAAACTGTCTGGTCAGCGAGAGCAAGAAAAAAATCATCCCTCCATCATTAACAGGCAGTTACTTCCCGACGCCAGGAACTGAGGTATTAACTTAAGATTAACCAGAGCAAATTCTTCATAAGTTTCTTGGATTCCTTCCTGTTTAACCATAATCGGAACTGAGACGATTCTCGAATTCATAGATCGCATTAAGAGAAAAAAGTTACAGAAAGAAAAATAAAGCAAGGCAGTGGACAATAGCGAGGTTAACGCTCTATATTTAACATGAACTATTGAAAGGTTTTATCCAGGAGTCAGAATCAAACCTTGTTCGTTCAATTTGTAAGTTCTTATCCCAAAGTGGAGGTTTTAGCAAAATGATCTTGGTTGGTCAGAAGAGAATTAACTACCAATACTAACATGACGAGTCTTTTAATACAGGGCATTGTTCAGTAACCAACTGGCTGAAGTGTTTGCTACTATTATTACACTTTAGGGATTCCTCAAGCCCTGTTGAGCTCTTGAAAGTTCTCTGTGGCCTGCAGAGATGCTAAACTCCTGAGGTCCCCAGGAACACTATTAATCTGTAAATGAAAAACCACTCATGGGCAGGGGCAGAAAGTGATCAATGAACTGCACTGCTGCTTTTTTGGGCGGGCAGGTGGAGATTCTCCATTCCAACACCTGGTGCAAAGCCTGAGAGTGAAACCGTTTCTTGGTTGTGAGGGAATATAAACCCTGATGAATTTTTGGGGGCTCAAATGGATGGAAATCCACCCAACTTCATTGTGCAGCAAACTCCCTAGAGAATTAGTACTTTTTCTCTGTGACTAGATACACCACATGGAGAGAGGAGAAAGAGGAAATCGACATATACCTCATGGAGAGAGGAGAAGGGGAAAATCAAACATCTATCAGAATTCATCATGCTGGGATTCGGGAACCCCCATGAACTGCAAAATTCTTTTCTTCCTGCTCTTTCTAGTGACCTACATAGTTACCAGGATGGCAAACATGCTCATTGGTGCACTGGCTGTGGCTGATCGCCCCTTCACACCCCCATGTGCTTCTTCCTGGGGAACTTGTCCCTCTTGGAGACCTGCTACACCTCCACCATCCTGCCCAGTCTCCTGGCGAGGGACAGAACCGTTTGTTAGCCAGTGCATCCTACAGTTTTGCTGCTTTGCTCTGTGAGTGACCCCTCAGTGTTACCTGCTAGCTGTGATGTCTGATGATCGGTACTTACCGATATGGAAACCCTGCGCTACGTCACCCGTATGAATGGCACTTCCGTATCCAGCTAGCAGCCAGATCTTGGATAAGTTCCTCATAGTTATTACCATATTAATATATTTTGTGCCACAATTAGCCTAATGAAATTGATTAATTTTTTCATCTTATCCCAGTGATTAAACTCTCCTGCAGCAACACCAGTTCAGTTATCACAGTGACCCTCATATTTGCCTCCAGAGACACTGCCCCTCCATCTCCACGGTCCTGAGAAAACCTTTCCACCAGTGGGAGACAAAAGGCCTTTTCCACCTGCTCCTCCCACCTTATCGTGGTTATAATTTTCTATGGGACCCTAATGACTGTCTAGATATTACCAAACACCAATGCCATGAGAGCCCCAAACAAAGTGCGTTTTGCCCTTTACATGGTCTTGACAGCCCTGATCAATTCTCTGATCTGCAGCCTGAGAAACAAAGAGATTAAGGAGGCCCTTAAGGAGAGCTCTCTGGAAATGGAGGGTGTTCAGTGGGATTGATCGATATGGAATAAATCAATTCACTGGTCAGAAAGGACCCACCAAGGCGGCCCAAGTTCTTCTCCGTCAAAGCATCCTGCATCCTGTATTATAGCAAAAAGATTCTCAGGATTCTTTTAGTGTTGTATCTCCCATCCTGCTGTATTTATTTAGGTAACTAAAGGCAGATCCTCAGCCGGTGTAAGTTGCCATCGCTGTCTCAATTTTTATTTCCAATATTATTTCAGTCTCTCTAACCCTGGCAGCCGGTGGTTCTCCTATTGCAATGAGAACTTGGAAGAGTAGAGAAAACCATCCACTATGATGTGAAAGAGCAAGCCTTAATTTAAAACTTCTTTATATTGTTTTGGTAGGAAATATAAACACAGAAGGAAACGAAACATCTGTAACTACACGCCTGAGATGGAAATAGCAGATAAATAACAAAATTCAAGGTTCATTATTTGGAAAAACTGGAAAACCAACCAAACAAAAAACCTGAACCTGCAGAGGTCATGAAGGACATCAAGTACTAAAGTTGCCTTCACATCACTGAGGTGGCATCTCATGATTCTCTCACTCTCAGCCTGGCCCCCTACAGGTCCCTGTGTATCGACAGGGTTTACTCAGAAGGACCAACTGGATTTGGCTGCCCTGCTAGATGTCCCTTCAGGAGCTCTGACATGAACCCAGTGGCAGAAATCAGCCTTTTCAAAACTCAGTTTGATTTGCTCTCAACAGCTGGATGGAGCACTCATTAACTGCCCTGCTCTGTTCATTCTCTGTGAAATGGCGGGCACTGACCAATGCAAGAAAACAAGACACTGTGCTAGATGGACCATTGGTCTGCCCAGTATGGCCGTTCTTGTGTTCATATTGGAATCAAAGCACGAGAAAGAGAAAGAACCTGTGTGCACATTTGCCCTATCTAAAGCTCAGGTAGGCTCAGCTAATCTAGATATCCCCTCTTCTAGTACTGGGGCATAGTATGCTTCCCAGTTGTCCTGCACCTCTCTCGCGCTGTCTTCAAAGGCAGATCCTCCATCCCCCTACAAATTCCTCTGTCTCCAAACACCATGGAATGCTAGTTCTGTGACAATCGTTCTGTCTCCCAAAGAACCTCTGACGGATGATGAACTCCATGTCCAGCTGGGCCAGAAAGAAATTGGAAATAAACTAAGATAAAGAATGAATTGATTCGTTCTCACACAACAATGCCACACACTTGAGATCTTTGCCGATTTGCTGGCTGGGTTGTCTCCTGGGAGCCTACTAATGACCAATGGGAATAATGCGGGTGATCCCAAATGTTATATATTCCTAGCGAGTGAAGCAGGAACTGTTTGCTAGCATAGAGGAACCCTGCACTGTCTTCAACCGCAATGACACAGAGGGCTCGAGACAGCCTCCTGGCTAAAGCAAGATAAGTGGTGCAGCTCTTTGTGTAGAGCAGTGGTTTTCAGCCTTTTTTCATTTGCAGACTCCTAAAAGATTTTGCATGCAGGCGTGGACCACTTTATATCTAAGATTTCCAGCCTGAAGATCCCCAGGAGTCTGCAGTCCACCAGCTGAAAACCACTACTGTGTAGGTTTCGAAGAGGTAGTGCCTGACTTGTGTCCAGGTTCTAGGAATCTGCAGAGTTGAAGAATCAGGTTTGTAGTGTCTTCGGAGACAGCACACAATTAATTGTTAACAAGGAAGCCTCGTCAGAGGAGATTGTCCTAGCCTGGGGATACTTCATTTCCCTGAAAACATTTCAGAGAGATTTTGTGACACTTCCCCCCATGAAGAAGATGCCACAATCCCCAAAGTATGAAGGAATTCTGTCCCAGAACCATCCAGCCGTCCACCACCTGAATGGTGAGTATGTGTGTCTATGCCTCATATTCATGTAGCTACATGTATTTAATGTTCTAGGAGGAAGGACACATCCTCCTGCTCATGTTGTCTGAACCAGTGCAAAGAAAATACTCCATGATAAAAAAGACAGCACAGCTTCTGAAGAGAACAGTCATTTCCTGAACAAACCTAAGTGGATTAAGTGCAAGTATCCTTGGGGTTCAGTGTATTAAAAAGTTTATCTGTGACTGTGACGAACTGGGAAAGTTCTTAATGTTTTCTCTGAGTACTGTGTTGGTGCCTCAGTGTCCCCATGGCAGTTCTTAAGTATCTGGCAGAGCAAAGGGCCAGTGCCCCTAAATGCCTGACACTCTGTCTCCTAGCAACTGATGGCCTGGGCCCCCCCTCTGCAAAGGTGCCAGCTGAAGGTGTTGGAGACAAAGGGATCAGGTGACCTCCTGGCCCGGGAAAGTGGCTGAGCAGAGAGGAGGGGCTGGGAGGGGTTGTTAGTCTGGAGCTGGCTGGGGTCAAGGGTGGAGGGCAGACCTGGGGGTCTGGCTCACTGCCCCCCAGAATGGACCCAGCCGAGGGGTCCGGTTCGCTGTACCTACAAGCTCTGTTTTAGACCCTGTTCCTGTCATCGAATAAACCTCTGTGTTACTGGCTGGCTGAGAGTCACGTCTGACTGCAAAGTGGGGGTGCAGGACCCGGTGGCTTCCCCAGGACCCCGCTGGGGTGGGCTCGCTGTGGGAAGCACACGGAGGGGCAGAGGATGCTGAATGCTCCAAGGAGAGACCCAGGAGGTGAAGACGTGTGAGCTTCTTGCCCTGAACAAGTCTGCTCCAAGGGAGAGGAGGCTCCCCAAAGTCCTGACTGGCTTGGTGGGGAGCAGTTCCAGAGCATCGCCTGGGGACTCCGTGACAACTGGTGGCAGCGTCGGGACGTACTGCACCCCGTGAATGGCGCTGCTTGCAGTAAGTGACTGGGGAGGAGTAAAACAGAGGAGGGATAATGAGGACCAGGCGTGCTGAAGGCTCAGAGTGGGACGGTTTCAGGGGGCGGTTAACCTCTGGGAGTGTGTGACCAGCGAGAAGGACTGTTGGAGTAACGGGGTCCCCCTGAGGACTGCAGCGAGCAGTCTCAGGGGCGGAGGAGCTTGCCGCTCGACCCTGGGAGAGAGAAGGATTTTTGCAGTAGCAGGGTTCCCCGGGAGATTGCAGAAGCAGTCCCAGGGACGGAGGAGTCTGCAGCTCGACCCTGGCAAAGAGGTGGTGATCACAAGAAGGGCTGGCACACCAGGGGTTCTTCCTGGAAACCATGGGGGAGCCAAGAGCACACAGGCCTGTGAGTCCAGAGCCACTTGGGAACGGTGAAGTGATGGCCTATCACCATCTCCTTGAGAAGGACATTGTGATCCTGTGCACAAAGAGAGGGTTACGCGAGGGGAAATTCACCAAGGCACAGTTAATCGTGCAGTTGGAGGAGAAGGACCGCTCTGAGGAGCAGATTCCTGGCCCAGATGGGGCTACAAGAGGATCTGAGAGCAGCTGGAGCATCAGCCAGGCATCCCCGGGAGTCTGGTCCCCAATCAGACGAGGGTCTTCACAATTGGGTTCCCCATCAGGAGATTGGAGACGGATGGGATGGGAGCAAAGCCCGAGAGAGCGAGAGGACCATGAGAGAGAGCAAGAGCCTGAGGAAAAGCTGCAGGAGAAGCAGCAGCAGCGTGGACTGGTGATGGTGGAGCAGAGAGACATAGGGGGCTGCCCAGGGATCAGTGGGGAAACACGCCTGTGGGGGCAAGACCCTGGGACAGGGAGAACTGTGGTGGTGCAGCCCCAGATGCTGAGGGACTGTGGAACCTGGGTGAAGTTCCCTGGGGTGAAGCCCCTCGCCCTGCCTATGGCCCAGATCCCTGTGCAGACCCAGGAGGGGTCGGGCTGGCTGGTAGTTGGGGTTCTCCAGGATATCGGCTCGGAGGCCCTGTTGGGGGGTGACTGTCTCCCCTTGGGACAGGATCCAGGCCCCGCTCCTGTAACGGCCGAGGGTTTGAATTCAAATCCAGGGAACCAATTGGCTAGGATGGAAATGGTCAGTGAAAATGCAAATAACCTGGCTGGCAGGGGGGAAGGCTGCAGGGCTCAGGATTCCTGCCTACCTATAACCAGCCCCCTGGGGCTGAGTGGGAGGGAGAGATGCTCTCCGCCCCCCTGCACACTGGAGAGGGGGCTCACGCTGGCTCTGATGCTGTGACCAGAGCAGAGAGCTCGCTGCCTGCCCCCACTGGGACAGCAAGGGCAGCACTGAGCACGGGGGGAGCTGAGACCCCAGCTGAGTGGGGGGACACCCAGGCAGGCCAGGTCGGCTGCCAAACAGGTTTGCCTGGTCCAGACCTGCTGCTGGAAAGTGATTACACAGCAGGGAGGAAGCTACCAGGGACAGGGCTCAGGGGGGCTGTGACCCCAATCCCAGCCAGTGAAAGGGAGCAGGTCCCACTCCCTGCCCCAGCCGCTGAATCCCAGACCGAGCTGCAGAGGGATCCCTCCTTGGAGAAGCTGAGGGAACTTGCTGGCCACAGCGCTGCAAACCCCCTTGGGGAAGGCTGCAGGGACAGAGTCCTGCAGGAGAAGGGATTCCTGTACTGGGAATGGGCTCCCCAAGGGGAAGTAGAACTGGGGGGAATCGGGAGGCAGCTGGTGGTGCCCCAGGAATCCACAGGGTTCTTCCTGTTCGAGCTGCTGGATGGGAGGAGAGTGAGGGGACCCCTGGACCCGGAAAGGAAGGATTGGGAGGAGAAGGGGGAAGACCCCCTGGGGGATCTCTTCCCTGAGGTGGGAGCCAATCTCCCCATCAGGTGTTCTCCATTCAGAGTCACTGGGAAAGCAGCCCAGAACCTGAAGAGAGAGGTCAAGGACCTGCTGGCTTTAGATGGGATCCAGCCGTTTTACAGCCCATGGGCCTCACCCGTGGGGCTGATCCCCAAGGGAGACAGGATTATCTGGTTTTATGGGGGCTATCAAAAGCTTAAAGCCATCACAGTGTCTGGTGCCGACCCCATGCCTAGGCCTGGGGAGATTCTAGACAAGCAGAGGGCGATGGAGAACTTGGCCCTGGCAGACACTGATAACATGTGCATCTTTAGCCAGACCTGGGAGGAACAGGTGTCCCAGGTGAAGAGGGGGCTGGGCTTCCTCAAGGAGGTGGGACTGACGTTAAAAGCTGGAAAGTGCAAGTGGGGACGGCAGAGGTGTTGTGTCTGGGCCACAAAGTGGGAAGCGGCTGTCCAAGCCCAGAGCTGGCCAAGGCCAAGATGGGGGCTCTTAAGTGCTGGGAGAAGACCCCGTCCCAGTTTGGACCCCAGAGGTATTGGGGTAGCAAAAGGGTTCAAGCTGCATAAACCTTCCCACATGCGGCCTGCAAGTGCCATCAAGCACACCCGACCTAAGGGAGGGCGTGAGACTGGACTGTCCTGGTGTAACTCACACCAAGGAATGGGAGAGATGCTGGGGCATCCATGGGAACGTTGGTGGGTTCGAACTTCCCCAGGTCACTGGCAGGAGTGACCTCGCTCAGTTCGGTCTCGAAGGGAGGAAAGATGTGACGAACTGGGAAAGTTCTTAATGTTTTCTCTGAGTACTGTGTTGGTGCCTCAGTGTCCCCATGGCAGTTCTTAAGTATCTGGCAGAGCAAAGGACCAGTGCACCTAAATGCCTGACACTCTGTCTCCTAGCAACTGATGGCCTGGGCCCCTGCTTTGCAAAGGTGCCAGCTGAAGGTGTTGGAGACAAAAGGATCAGGTGACCTCCTGGCCCGGGAAAGGGGCTGAGCAGAGAGGAGGGGCTGGGAGGGGTTGTTAGTCTGGAGCTGGCTGGGGTCAAGGGTGGAGGGCAGACCTGGGGGTCTGGCTCACTGCCCCCCAGAATGGACCCAGCCGAGGGGTCCGGTTCGCTGTCTCTACAAGCTCTGTTTTAGACCCTGTTCCTGTCATCGAATAAACCTCTGTGTTACTGGCTGGCTGAGAGTCACGTCTGACTGCAAAGTGGGGGTGCAGAACCCGGTGGCTTCCCCAGGACCCCGCTGGGGTGGACTCGCTGTGGGAAGCGCATGGAGGGGCAGAGGATGCTGAATGCTCCAAGGAGAGACCCAGGAGGTGAAGACGTGTGAGCTTCTTGCCCTGAACAAGTCTGCTCCAAGGGAGAGGAGGCTCCCCAAAGTCCTGACTGGCTTGGTGGGGAGCAGTTCCAGAGCATCGCCCGGTGACTCCGTGACAGTGACTATGAGATTGTCTCTCATGGGGCTCCCTGGGGAAGGGTTATGAGTGTAAAAGGACTATTTTAAACAGTGTGCTGGACAAACAGAGTAAAGTGGGGTTCCTAGGAAATATCTTGGGGGGAGATGAATGCAAATTACCAGTTATGCAAAGATGCGCCCTTTTGAAACTTTGCCCTGGGAGGGGAATACTGGCTGGCTGATTAGTGCTTCTTAGCATGCATGCAGGGTCTTCTATTGGTTTAATGTTTTCTCTGTAATGTTAATGTTTTAATGTTTTCACTTTAAGAATAAATGTGCTTGCTTAGACAGGACTAGGTGATAGCTTACACCTATGGTTGGCTACACAGTTGAAAGGCTCTGAGGAGAAGACAAAGCCGACCTGCTGAGGCAGTCTGACCAGCTGGAGAATTCACAGCGCCTGCAGGGCACTGTGCAGCCTGGAAAACACCAGACAGGAAGGTGAGAGTCGTGGGTCTCTGCCCAAGAAAAGTGACAGCTGAAAAGCTGGGAGCCTAGAGTGGACTTCTTGGGGGAATACAGGTGCAGTTTCCCTGAACTGTGACAAGCCCCAGTTTAGGGACTGATAGACCTTGGGTGACCAGACAGCAAGTGTGAAAATCAGAACAAGAGAGTGGGGGTGATAGGATCCTATGTAAGACAAAGCCTTGAATATTCAGACTGTCCTTAGATAGAACACACAGGTGGCCAAAACCCTGGTCCTGCTAAAAATGAGTCAATAAAGTTGGCTTATCCCCTGAAGCAATAGGATTTATAGTCCTTTCAAACTGGTTGAAAACATCGTCTCTGATGGACGTGCATGGGGTGTTCTTCTTATTCATGTAAATATTGAAGCCTTTTATTAAGCCTGTTAAACTATACTCTGAACCTCAATGACATCTTGTGTCAGTGAGTTCCACAGGCTAATTGTTATTATTCTACATATGAATTGTATTGAGGTAGCACCTATGTGCCCTAGTCATGGAACAGGACCCCATTGGGTTGTACAAACACCGAACAAAACAGGGTCCTTCTCCCAAACAGCTCACAGTACAAAATGGGAAATGACTGCCTAGGAAGGAGCACTGCGGAAAGGGATCTGCGGGTTATTCTGGATCACAAGCTAAATATAAGTCAGCAGTGTAACGCTGTTGCAAAAAAAAGCAAACATCATTCCGGGATGTATTAGCAGGAGTGTTGTAAGCAAGACAGGAGAAGTAATTCTTCTGCTCTGCTCCGCACTGATTAGGGCTCAGCTGGAGTATTGTGTCCCGTTCTGGGTACCACATTTCAGGAAAGTTGTGGAGAAATTGGAGAGAATCCACAGAAGAGCATCACAAATGATTAAAGGTCTAGAAAACATGACCTATGAGGGAAGATTGAAACAATTGGGTTTGTTTAGTCTAGAGAATAGAAGACTGAGAGGGGACATGATAACAGTTTTCAAGTCCATAAAAGGTTGTTACAAGGACAAGGGAGAAAATTTGTTCTCCTTAACCTCTGAGAGTAGGACAAGAAGCAAGGGGCTTAAATTGCAGCAAGGGCGGCTGAGGTTGGACATTAGGAAAAACTTCCTGGCATAAATTGCCTAGGGAGGTTGTGGAATCTTCACTGGAGATTTTTAAAAGCAGGTTAGACAAACACTGTCAGAGATGTTCTAGATAAGATGTAGCCTGCCATGAGCGCAGGAAACTGAACTAGATGATCTTTCGAGGTCCCTGCCACTCCTTCAATTCTATAAGACAAGAGACTGACAAACAGATACAGCCAGACAGGGAAGCACAAGGAAACAATGGGGCAACACTGGGCAGCATGATGGGCAGCAATCTCTCCACAATCTGAGCTTTGCATAAAACAAAACCACACAATTCTTGTTATGAATGTACTTCTTGGTGTGAAAATCATTAAGGTTTGGGAGCCTAGCTCCTTTAGGCTCCTTTGGAAATGTTGCCCGTATATTACCTCAGATGCTGATCCCCCAGTCAGACATCGGCCTGCCCCAGCTGTTCTGGTAACTCCATATATATGTATTTCCAAAGGATAGTGTCTGATCTGAGGAACTTAAAAACATAACAGATTTTCGACTTGTCCCATTCCATTATGAGAAAAGGGATCTAACTATAGATATAGTTTCTCTATCGATTGAAGCTCAGTTTCTCCATTATTATAATTAAGATCAGTTACGTTCGTTTTGTTATTACAGAAGTTCCCAGAGGCTAGAGAGTGTGTGCTAGGTCCTTCCCCAAGGACTTCAAAATTTCCCTGGAGTCTGACTTCCAGTGACAATGCCCGAACAAGGCCTAGGACTCATACTGGACATTGGAGACCCACGCAGAGACACGAGGGCTGAGAGAAACCCCTAGAGATGCAGATGGAAGGCAGGTTTGGAGAATGAGGTCTTGGGGATGTAGGCTTGTGACTACTCCCTCTTCTCTATTGTGCTATTCACTGTTCTTGAACTGCTTTTGTATGTTGAAAGATGGAGAACCGAACTGCGGTGGTGGAGTTCATCCTCTTGGGTTTCACCAATGACCGCCGCCTACAGCTCCTGATTTTTGTGGTGCTCCTAGTTGCTTATCTCTTTACCATCGCGGGCAACATTCTTATCATCACTATCACTCTGGTGGACCAGCGTCTGCAGACCCCCATGTACTACTTCCTCCAGAACTTCTCCCTCCTAGAAATCAGCTTCACCTCTGTTATCATCCCAAAAGCATTGGCCAACATGGCATTAGGCAGTCAAACCATTTCTTTAACTGGGTGTTTTGCTCAATCCTTTCTCTATTTTATCCTGGGTACCACTGAGTTCCTTCTGTTAGCAGCCATGTCCTTTGATAGATACGTGGCCATCTGCAATCCTCTACGATACACAGCCATCATGAGTGGTCAAGTCTGCACTATCTTGGCATTGGGCTCTTGGATTGGAGGAATACTGATTATTATTGCTCCGACGATTGTACTGTTCCAGTTGCCTTTCTGTGGCCCGAATGTGATTAACCATTTCTTCTGTGACAGCACACCATTGATTAAGCTTGCCTGTGCAGACACATGGCTCATAGAGTGCATAGGCTTCATCACAGCTCTGCTTTCACTCCTGGGGACTCTAGCAATCACCCTTGTGTCCTACATCAAGATCATCTCCACCGTGATGCACGTCCCATCTGGCCATGGGAGGCAGAAAACTTTCTCCACCTGCACCTCTCACATCATCGTGGTCTCCATCACCTACGGGAGTTGCATCTTCATGTATGTCAAACCTATGTGGAGTGGCGGGCTGGACCTCAGCAAGACTGTGGCTGTTCTCAACACGGTGGTGTCTCCTCTGCTCAACCCCTTCATATACAGCCTGAGGAACAGGCAAGTTCAGGAGGCAGTGAGGAAGGCCATTGGCCAGAGCGCAGGGTTTTGTAAAGACCCCAATATTTAATGGTGTGTGGAAGGTGAAAGCCTGGAGATTGGAAAGAGAACTATATTAAAGAGCAAAGAATTCCTATCTATCTATCTATCAATCTATCCATCCCCATAGACATGCATCTATCTATCCATCCATCCCCATAGATACCCATATCTATCTATCTATCTATCTATCTATCTATCTACCTACCCTTAATTCTTCAGTGCTTGAAAGAGCAGAGATTTACCCATAACCTCAGTACACCTCTATAGGCATTTCATATTTTAGACTCTTATTTTCAAATGACTCTAACGGAGAGTTTTTCCCAGCTGCTGTTGAAACTGAATGGGAGTTGGGTACCTAGTTCCAGAGGCAAAAGTAAGACAGTATGGTCCAGCACAGCATACCTGCAAGAGAAAGTACACTGTGCCAGACTGGACCGGCTTCCGCTTTGGGGATTTAAAGGGCCCAGAGTTCCAGCCGCTGCGGGGAGCCCTGGACCCTTTAAATCCAAACCAGAGCTCCAGCAGCCGGGCTCCCACAGGGATTTAAAGGGCCCAGAGCTCCGTGGCTGCTGGAGCCCTGGGCCCTTTAATTCTTCCCTGAGCCCCGAGGCTCCCAGCCGCCTCTGCAGCTGGGAGCTCTGGGGTAATTTAAAGGCCCTGGGGCTCCCAGCCACAGCCAGAGCCCCAGGATCTTTAAACCTTGAAAGGCCTCACCTCTTCCAGTTGACACCACAGCCCTGCTCAGGACTCCGGCATACCGGTAAGTCCTTTCAGTTACTTTCACCCCTGCCTAATTCCCATGGGTCCCTTTGAAAATCCCAACCCCATTCCTGATATTTTATGATGGTGCTGAGCAGCAGAACAAAAATTCTTAAAATAGAAGCCATTGCCTTCTGGAGTTCCTGGATCAGTTCTTTGCTTTACTCTCCCTGTCTCACCTTTAACAAGCCTGTGATGTTGCACTCCATATGTTTTATGGAAATGTGCTTAGGCGTGTGAATATGATGTAACTGGAATATGCTTTATGCAAAAGGTCTCTTGTGAGGTATCATAACGAAGGTTATAACCTACTGAATATATTCCTCCTATTTGTATACATGTATCATGCTTGTATCTGAAGTTAGAAATATGAAGTATAACTATTGTAATTATGCAAAGTATGGGCCATTAACGGTGGCTTAGAATCTTGATGGCTCCCACTGACTAGGACAATTGGTTGTAAATGGTTTATTTATCTGCAGACCTTCCAGTGTATGTGTGGGACATCCCAGGAAGAATGGAGACTAAGGGTCTTACAGTGACATGTGACCATGTCACATGATATTGGAATCCATCTTAATCTGGTACTTTTCCACTGATGAGGTGGGGGTGTGGACAAGCACAGACAAAAATTCCCACCTTGTGCCAAAGCCATAAAGGGGTGGAGCAGGACAAAGGGGGCTGCCAGTCATGAGAAAACCCCTGCTTACCACCTTGGATGTCTGCTGGCTCTAACAAAGACAGTACCAGGGAAAGCATTGGGCCAGACTAAGAAGGAGTCTAGTCTGTGAAAGAAGCTTATTGGACATCTCGGAGGGTGAGATTTACCTGTATTGAGTTTCTTAATGTATTAGGCTCAGACTTGTGTGTTTTGTTTTATTTTGCTTTGTAATTTACTTTGTTCTGGCTGTTATTACCTGAAACCATTTAAATCCTACTTTTGCTACTTAATAAAATCACTTCTGTTTATTAGTAAGCCCAGAGTAAGTGATTAATACCTGAGGGAGCAAATAGCTGTGCAGATCTCTCTGCCAGTGAACTAGAGGTTGAACAATTTATGAATTTACCCTGTATAAGCTTTATATAGAGTAAAATGGATTTATGTGGGGTTTGGATCCCATTCAGAGCTAGGTGCCTGGATGCTGGAGAAAGGTAACCTGCTGAACTGTTTTTAGTTAAATTCTGAGTCTGTGTTGCAGCAGGCTAGCACCTCTGGCTCAACAAGGCAGGGTTCTGGAGTACCGAGCTGGTAGAGAAAATGGGCTCAGAGGTAATTTCAGTACTTCAGGTGACAGTCCCAAGGAGATCTCTGTGACCAAACCTGTCACAAAGCAATTTAGTGTCTCTATATCTCATTTCTTCATCTAATTAATTTGTAATTAATTTGGCTTTCCTTACTCAATGGGGGGTTGTAAGAGTAAAAACAGTAATGATTGCTTGGAAGGTAGACATCATCGTAATGGGTACCATAGCAACAACTAGTGTGTCTCTCAAACTGATGGCAATTGGTGATTTTTTTTGTTTGAAAAAAAATTGCCTTATGAACTGGTCATTTTCTGTTGCTTGTTTAAAAGTTGGTTCTTACAACTGTTTGTGTGTCCTAAATGTGCTTTGTGCTGTTATGACTCTTGTGACAAAGTTCCTCCTCTACCTTGGTGGGTCCTGCGCTTATTGGCAGATTTGCTCATCTCAGTGATCTTCCCCACAGTCCTCCTGTGTCTGATCAGGAGTTGGGAGGTTTTGGGGGAACCCGGGCCTGCCCTCTACTCCGGGTTCCAGCCCAGGGCCCAGTGGATTGCAGCTGTCTATAGTGCCTCCTGTAACAGCTGCATGACAGCTACAACTCCCTGGGCTACTTCCCCATGGCCTCCTCCAAACACCTTCTTTATCCTCACCACAGGACCTTCCTCCTGGTGCCTGATAACGCTTGTACTCCATAGTTCTCCAGCAGCACACCCTCTCACTCTCAGCTCCTTGTGCCTCTTGCTCCCAGCTCCTCACACGCACTTCCTCTCCTCTGGCTCCTCCTCGTCTGACTGGAGTGAGCTCCTTTTTAAACCCAGGTGCCCTGATTAGCCTGCCTTGATTGGCTGCAGATGTTCTAATCAGCCTGTCTGCCTTAATTGGTTCTAGCAGGTTCCTGATTACTCTAGTGCAGCCCCTGCCCTGGTCACTCAGGGAACAGAAAACTACTCAGCCAGTGACCAGTATATTTGCCCTCTACCAGACTCCTGTACCACACTGGTCTGGGTCTGTCACATATCCCTCCCCCCTGCTCAAAACCAAGGGGTTGGGCAGCTTGGGATGCCAGACTGTGCACACGTGACAAGCCATCGACATTGCCGTGATGGCTCCCTGCTCTGTGTTGCACATGGAACTGGAAAGGTTGGAGGGATAAGAACCACCTGGTCACCCTTATGTTCTTCTCCTTGTTCCGCTGCATCCATTGGAGAGGGGCATGGTCGGTCACGAGGACAAA
Organism: Gopherus flavomarginatus; assembly: GCF_025201925.1. Lineage (NCBI taxonomy): Eukaryota > Metazoa > Chordata > Testudines > Testudinidae > Gopherus > Gopherus flavomarginatus. Next base: position 1,589,220 of record NC_066627.1, on the reverse strand, counting down.
TCTGCTCCAGAGCAAGTAGTAGCGCAATGCTTCCATGGCCCATTTCATGGCAAGGCACTCTCTCTCCACCACTGCATATTTTTGTTCCCTCGGAAGGAGTTTCCTACTGAGATAGACAATTGGGTGATCCTCCTCCCCGACCATCTGTGATAGAATGGCCCCCAACCCTACTTCCGATGCATCCGTCTTCAGGATAAATTCCTTGGTGAAATCAGGGGCTATCAGTATGGGGTTACTGCAGAGGGCAGTCCTTAGGTCTGTGAATGCTTCCTCTGCTGCATTAGACCACCTTACCAGATCATGTCCACGGGCTTTCACTAGGTCTGTCAGGGGGCTTGCCCTTGTGGCAAAGTGAGGGATAAATCATTGGTAATACCCCACTACACCTAGGAATTCCCGGACTTGTTTCTTGCGATGTGGTCACAGCCAATTTTGGATGGCCTCCAACTTGTTCACTTGGGGTTTTACCAGACCTTTTCCCACAATGTAGCCAAGATATTTAGCCTCTGTAAACCCTACAGCGCACTTGGCAGGGTTTGCTGTAAGACCAGCTCGCCTGAAGGTATCAAGGACTACCTCCACCTTCTCTAGGTGCGTTTCCCAGTCTGGGGTATGAATGACCACATCGTCCAAGTAGGCAGCAGCATAACTGTTATGCAGTCATAATAGCTTGTCCATGAGGTCCTGGAAAGTAGCTGGGCCCCCATGTAGTCCAAAAGGGAGGACAGTATATTGAAAAAGACCCTCTGGTGTAGAGAACTCAGTCTTTTCCTTTGCGTCTTCCTCAAGAGGAATCTGCCAGTACCCCTTTGTCAAGTCTAGAGTAGTCAAGTATTGGGCATTACCCAGACGGTCCACTAGCTCATCTATGCCAGGTATGGGGTATGCATCAATCTGGGATACTTCATTTAGTCTCCGGAAGTCGTTGCAAAACCTTGTGGTGCCATCAGGTTTGAGCACCAGCACGACTGGGCTGGACCACTGACTGTGGGATTCTTCGATGATCCCCAACTCCAGCATTTTTTTTACTTCTGCTTTTATTTCCTCCCTTTTGGCCGCGGGCACCTGATAGGGCCTCATTATTATTCTGGCCCCAGGGTTCGTGACGATGTGGTGATACATCTCGGTTGTTCGACCTGGTTTTGTCTAGAACACATCTTGGTTCCGGAAGATCATCTCAGACACCTCATTCTTCTGGTCTGGTGTTAAATCGGGAGACACTCTCACCTGTTTGGAAGGCTTGTTTTCCTGGGTTAGGTCTTTTCGGATAGTTATGCATGGCTCTTGTTCATGCCAAGGTTTCAGAAGGTTGATGTGATAAATCTGTTCTTGTTTTCAGCGTCCTGGCTGCCGCACCTTGTAGGTTACTTCCCCTATGGGTTCAACCACCTCATAAGGCCCCTGACATTGGGCCAGAAGTTTGCTTTCTGCCATAGGTACCAATTCCATCACCCGATCCCCTGGTTGGAACTGTCGGACTTTTGCCTGGTGATTGTAATAGGTTCTCTGGGCCTCCTGGGCCTTTTCCAAATGTTCCCGTACAATAGGGGTGACACGGGCTATCTGGTGTAGCATCTGTATTACATGTTCTATTATATTTCTCCCCTCATTGGGTTCCTCTTCCCAGATCTCTTTGGCGATGTCTGGTATGCCACGGGGGTGACATCCGTATAATAACTCGAAGGGGGAAAACCTACTTGAGGCCTGAGGTACCTCCTGGATAGCGAACATAAGGTAGGGTAGTAGGGCTTCCCAATCCTTCCCATCCTGACTTACCACCTTCCTTATCATAGCCTTGAGGGTTCGGTTAAACCTTTCTACCGATCCATCAGTCTGTGGATGGTAGACTGAAATTCTCAGGGTATGTATATGGAGCAGCGTACAGAGGTCCTTCATTAGTTTTGACATAAATGGGGCTCCTTGGTCTGTTAATATCTCCTTTGGTAGCCCTACTAGGGCAAAGATCCCCACCAGCTCTTTGGCTATCGTTTTAGAGGCTGTGTTCCACAGGGGGAAGGCTTCTGGGTAGCGAGTAGCATAGTCCAAAACAACAAGTATATATTGGTGGCCCCGAGCTGTCTTCTCCCGGGGTCCCACTAGGTCCATGGCTATTCACTCAAAGGGGACCTCTATGATGGGAAGGGGTGCTAAAGGTGCCCTCAGGTGGGGATAGGGACTGTGCAGCTGACACTCCAGGCAGAATGCACAGTACCTCCGCACTTCTTCATGTACTCTGGGCCAGAAGAACCGTCGTAGGACTTGTGCCAAGGTCTTCTTTACCCCCAAATGCCCTCCAAAAAGATGACTATGAGCAAGACATAATATAGCGTTCTGGTGTTTTTGAGGTACTAGGATCTGCTGTATCTTCTGCCCCTGTACTGGTGCAACCTGGTATAAGAGATTCTTCTTCATTATGAAGTAAGGTCCTGGGCCCTGGGTTTTCTCTTCCACGGGGACCCCATCTATGTCAGTCACTTCCTTCCTAATGTTGTCATACCTTGGGTCTTCAGCCTGGTCCTGTCCAAAATTTCTTCTCCCGGGGCTAATCTGCCCAAGATCTAGGGGCCCAGTCTCTGTTGCCTCTACAGGTTCAGAAGCGTTAGAGTGGGGGTCAGACTCGGGTGCTTCTCCCTCCGGGTTGGCCTCCTTTTCAGCTGCTTGGGTCCACCTACCTACGAGAGCGAGCCACTGACTTTGAGTCAGTATTCGGGTTCCCAAGGCCTTAGCTGCCCTCCTTTCCCTTTTTGACTTTTTTACCCTGTCTGGGAATGGAAAATAAATCTGGGGATATTTCAGAGAAGACTGGGGGTTGACAGTCTACTATGGAGGCCTCACTAACTTCAGGATTCCCCTCTTTCTCCAATCCTCCTACTGGGAGTAAGTCTCCAAACCCTGGGAAGTCCCTCCCTATGAGCACCGGGTATGGGAGTTTAGGGACTACACCTGCTGCTACCTCAGTGGTGTTCCCCTGAATTTCGAGTTTTACTGGGATGGTGGAGTAATAACCAACTGTCCCATGGACGCATGTTATCCCCGTACGCTTAGCCCGCAGCAGCTGACTACACTTCACAAGCTTCCCTGAGACAAGCGTGATAGCACTCCCCAAATCAACCAGTGCCGTGGTCTCTACCCCATTTAGCTTTACTGGTCTGGTGTACATATGTGGGGTTAGTGAGACCCCCACAAGGTGGATTAGGGAGCATGGGTCTGCCCAGTTCCCCAGGTTACACTGCATCAGCTCCTCAGCATTGGGACACTGCAGCTATATGTCCTCACTCCCCACAGGCATAACATCTGTATGGGACCTTAGGCATTCCCCGGTCTCTCGGTTTGGGCAGTCTAACATCACGATCCTCTTCTCCCTCCGTGCTCTGACTCTTTGTGGCTTCTGGTGAGCCTTTAGCCCCTCTCTTTTTCCACCTGGGCTCCCCTGGTGGCCCCGTCACTCGAGCTCTAGGGCTTGGTACTGCTAGTTTAACCCTGGGTGCCTCTTCCTTAACTGGTCGGGTCAGCTCCCTCGCTGTCCTTCGCCTTTCTACCAGTGCAACAACCTCATCACAGGTGGAGGTTTCGTTCTGGCTTACTCAGGCACGAAGGTCTGGGGGAAGTCCCCTCATGTATCAGTCAATGACCAGAACCTCTAGTATCTCTTTCAGACTCCGGGACTCCGTTCGCAACCACTTTCATGTGAGATGGATGAGGTCATACAATTGGGACCGCGGGGTTTTGTTTTCCTGGTACCTCCACTCGTGATACTACTGGGCCCGTACTGCAGTCATTACCCCAGATCCAGCCAGGATCTCTGCTTTCAGCTGGGGGTAGTCTGCTGCAGCCTTTTCAGGCAGATCATAGTAAGCCTTCTGGGCCTCCCCACACAGGATTGGGGCAAGGATGCCAGACCACTGATCTCAAGGCCAGGCCTCCCGTAGGGCTGTCCTCTCAAAGGCCAGAAGGCATGCCTCTACATCAACTTCCTGCATCATTTTCTGCAGCCAATGGCTGGTCCGTATGATCTGTGTCCTATCATGGCCATGGTTCAGCTCTGTAAGGGTCTTTACCTGGTTTACCAGTTCCCGCAACATAGCTCGGTCTTGAGAAGCCTGGTCCGTCAGCAGGCGATTAGTCTCTTGCTGCAGCCACACTGCCTCCTGTTGGGCAGCTGTCTGGACACGGGTAGCTTCCTGCTGAGCTGCTGTAGCTTGTATCAGTGCCCATACTAAGTCATCCATTGCAGTTAAAAAAATAATAAACCCTCTACCTTTTCTTGTTTTAAATCACCTTCCTTCTTCTGCCGCGCTGTGCACACCAGATCCCACCCCTGAAACCAGTTGTGACAAAGTTCCTCCTCTACCTTGGTGGGTCCTGCGCTTATTGGCAGATTTGCTCATCTCAGTGATCTTCCCCACAGTCTGGGTCAACTCCTCCTGTGTCTGATCAGGAGTTGGGAGGTTTGGGGGGAACCTGGGCCCGCCCTCTACCCCGGGTTCCAGCCCAGGGCCCTGTGGATTGCAGCTGTCTATAGTGCCTCCTGTAACAGCTGCATGACAGCTACACGTCCCTGGGCTACTTCCCCATGGCCTCCTCCAAACACCTTCTTTATCCTCACCACAGGACCTTCCTCCTGGTGTCTGATAACACTTGTACTCCGTAGTTCTCCAGCAGCACAGCCTCTCACTCTCAGCTCCTTGTGCCTCTTGCTCCCAGCTCCTCACACGCACTTCCTCTCCTCTGGCTCCTCCTCGTCTGACTGGAGTGAGCTCCTTTTTAAACCCAGGTGCCCTGATTAGCCTGCCTTGATTAGCTGCAGGTGATCTAATCAGCCTGTCTGCCTTAATTGGTTCTAGCAGGTTCCTGATTACTCTAGTGCAGCCCTGCTCTGGTCACTCAGGGAACAGAAAACTACTCAGCCAGTGACCAGTATATTTGCCCTCTACCAGACTCCTGCACCCCACTGGTTTGGGTCTATCACACTCTCCATTCAGTGTCTCTTCGTGATGGTTTTTGATAATGAATAAAGCAATTGTGTGATATAATACAAGTATTCTTTCTAGTAAACCCCAATTTTTTTGAGTTGCTCCTATCAATATTGTGATTCTGATTTATGAAAAATTAATCTGACAGGGTCAAAGCTGCCTAAAGAAATGCGACACTCCAATTCCCATTTCAATTAAAGGGCATTGGGCATCCAAATCCCTTAAGGGAAACAACTTACCTACGGATGGGGGTAAAAATTTGCAGAGGGTGAAACCCACATTTCGTTCCCCACTGTCACTGTACTACACATATAGGATGGAATTATCAAAAGTGTCTAAGGAATCTAAGCCTAAAAATTCAATGAGATTTGGTTGCTTAACTCCCTTAGTCCTCTGTGAAAACTCCAGCTTTTATCTTTTGGTGTCTCATTTCCATTCTGGAAAATGGGAGCAATGATACTGTCCTATCTAACAGGGGACTTTGTTGTAATGAGAGATGATTAGATGCCATGGTGATGGGGATTATAAAAAGAGCTAGACATACTGTAAAGAAAAGGGGAAGCTGAATTATTATCACGTGAGCACACAAAAAAAAAGTTTGCAGTCATTCCGAGATGCTCAGGAATAACCCATCCCTACAACAATGAAACAGCTGCAAGTTACCGGCATGAGTAATTAATTTAATGTGGCAATGACCAACTGATTGTACTTCGATTATGTACATCTGGAATGTACCTGACAAAATTTCAGTCAGGGAGAGTTAGTTTTAATTTTCTCATTAATGGGGCAGATCACATTTACACTGTATAAGAGCCTGAATTAAAGAGATCAGATTTCAGACTGACATTTGGGGATTTATAGTATTAACCGTGATTTAAGGCATTAACCTGCTAATGTGATAATCTATCTACCAACCAGTCACTGAACAAATTATGAAGGCAAGTGATAGATTCTCTCTCTTCACATGATTATTCCATTAGATCTGAAGTTACGTTTTAGTCAAGAACAAGGTATTGGGCCCAGTACATGAATAACCAGATTTCTCTGCCCTGTTTTGCACAGGAGGTGAGACTAGATGATCTAAGATCTCCAGTGTCTTTACACTGCAGCTAGAACCTTTTATTAGTACACATTACCTTATTCTTTTTTAAACTGCTGTGGGATGTTTTGTTTTGTTCTGTTTTTAAAACATTTTTAAAGTCATTTTGCGCAGATCAAATTGTTTCATTTTGATTTGGAGTATATTACCTGCTTTTTTATGAAAAGCTAATGAAATTTCGATAGGATCTTCAAGAAAAAAAGAGGAGATGGTGGAGCCCCCCCATCTCCCAGTGGTTAGAGGACTCATTTGGGCCGTGGGAAACTGGGAGTCAAGTGTCCACTCTGCCTGGATGAAGAACTGAATGCAGATGTGCCACCACAAAGGCTAGAAATCAAAGCCTTGGGCCACATGGGAGATACCATGAAGTAAAAGATAAATACACCTTTCACCACAGTGAACACAGAGGTGAGCTCATGTGAAGGTGACTGTGGACTTCATCGGATTAGACCAGCCCTGCAGTAACTGCTGTTGCGCTGACAGAGACCCTCCATTTCTAAAGGAATGAACAATTAACCATTCGATTCCCACCCCAATATTGTCCAGCCCGTTCTATGAGGAAGCTTGGCAGAATTCAACGTTCTTTTTTTTATATATATAATTTTGACAGAAAATATCAAATTATCTTTTTTAGCTTTTTTTATATTGATATTGATTTAAGTTTTCACAGAATAGTGAGTTTCAAGCTTTTTTTAAACTTATTTTTATCCATTTACATTTTCACAATTCCAGACACGTTGACAATGGCAGTCAGACAAGAATTATTTGTGACCGTAAACACTGAGATTAAAAAGATAAAGATTTATAGCCATGAAAACACAAATTGTTAACATTACTGTCCCTGCCCGCAGGTATATGGGATCTTGGGGAGCAATTACCACACAGGTGGGGTGCCAATTAATTTCTTTATTAAAGGAAAAGGGAATTTAACAATGAAATAAGATGGGATGGAGTGTATAGGGTGTTTACAATAGACAGTGATGGGAGGGTTCTTACTGAGCTGTGTAGGGAGTTCTAACAGTGGGGTGCAGTAAGTGGGGTTCAGCACAATGGGATACAGTAGAGTCAATAAGCAACTCAACTTTATATAGGAACAACTCTAGATACAGTGTGGAATGCAAAATGTACCAAAAAGAAATGCAAAGTAAAATGGTAGCTTCTATATGAAATGGTCAACAATCTCCGATAGAATGTATTAACTGGTTAATAGCTATATATACAATGTAACACAGTGGCATCAATGCAAATACAAAGTATATCAGAAAAGTGGAGGCGACCAATGGGGTGTTATAACCACAAGTAAGATGTGAATCACAGTGCAATGATCCAATATGGGTGATAAGTGAAATTATGCAATGTAACAGCATAGAAGAAAATTAATGACTTGATTTGTGAGGTTGTAATAGCAGATAACTGCAAGAGTGTAGCTAAAAGCTGAGTCAAGAAAGAGGAGTGGGGAGGGGAGTGAATGATCAGAGGCGACTGATGAGAGGAGAGTGCGGCTGCAAGCAGCGAGGGACTCTGCAGCCCTGCGGGGGGAAGCCCAGAGCCTTCAGGAGCCTGCGGGCTGGAGGTGCGGGAGACACGAGCAGCTGGAGCGCACCTCAGGGGAGTCTGGGAGCAGCAAGAGGGGAGGGCGCTGAACGTGCAAGCGATGGGAAGACACGTGGAGAATGGGGAGAGGCTGAGGGAAGAAACAGGCTGCAGCAGCGGAGAGCACTTCAGGGACGTTACGGAGCAGCGGGGTGCGGACAAACGGAGCGGTGCGATGGGATCTGCGGGAGCGGAGGGGCAGCGGAGGAGCGGGGTGCAGACAAACGGAGCGGTGCGATGGGATCTGCGGGAGCGGAGGGGCAGCGGAGGAGCGGGGTGCAGACAAACGGAGCGGTGCGATGCGATCTGCGGGAGCGGAGAGGCAGCGGAGCGGCGGGGTGCGGACAAACGGAGCGGTGTGATGGGATCTGCGGGAGCGGAGGGGCAGCGGAGCAGCGGGGTGCGGACAAACGGGGCAGTGTGATGGGATCTGCGGGAGCGGAGGGGCAGCGGAGCGGCGGGGTGCGGACAAACCGAGCGGTGCGATGGGATCTGCGGGAGCGGAGGGGCAGCGGAGCAGTGGGGTGCGGACAAACCGAGCGGTGGGATGGGATCTGCGGGAGCGGAGGGACAGCGGAGCGGCGGGGTGCAGACAAACGGAGCGGTGCGATGGGATCTGCGGGAGCGGAGGGGCAGCGGAGCAGTGGGGTGCGGACAAACGGAGCGGTGCGATGGGATCTGCGGGAGCGGAGAGGCAGCGGAGCGGCGGGGTGCAGACAAACGGAGCGGTGCGATGGGATCTGCGGGAGCGGAGGGGCAGCGGAGCGGCGGAGTGCGGACAAAGGGGCGGTGTGATGGGATCTGCGGGAGCGGAGGGGAGCGGAGCGGCGGGGTGCGGACAAACCGAGCGGTGGGATGGGATCTGCGGGAGCGGAGGGGCAGCGGAGCGGCGGGGTGCGGACAAACGGAGCGGTGCGATGGGATCTGCGGGAGCGGAGGGGCAGCGGAGCGGCGGGGTGCGGACAAACGGAGCGGTGGGATGGGATCTGCGGGAGCGGAGGGGCAGCGGAGGAGCGGGGTGCAGACAAACGGAGCGGTGCGATGGGATCTGCGGGAGCGGAGGGGCAGCGGAGCGGCGGGGTGCGGACAAACGGAGCGGTGCGATGGGATCTGCGGGAGCGGAGGGGCAGCGGAGCAGCGGGGTGCAGGCAAACGGAGCGGTGTGATGGGATCTGCGGGAGCGGAGGGGCAGCGGAGCGGCGGGGTGCGGACAAACGGAGCGGTGCGATGGGATCTGCGGGAGCGGAGGGGCAGCGGAGCGGCGGGGTGCGGACAAACGGAGCGGTGTGATGGGATCTGCGGGAGCGGAGGGGCAGCGGAGCAGCGGGGTGCGGACAAACGGAGCGGTGCGATGGGATCTGCGGGAGCGGAGAGGCAGCGGAGCGGCGGGGTGCGGACAAACGGAGCGGTGCGATGGGATCTGCGGGAGCGGAGAGGCAGCGGAGCGGCGGGGTGCGGACAAACGGAGCGGTGCGATGGGATCTGCGGGAGCGGAGGGGCAGCGGAGCGGCGGGGTGCGGACAAACGGGGCGGTGTGATGGGATCTGCGGGAGCGGAGGGGCAGCGGAGCAGCGGGGTGCGGACAAACGGGGCGGTGCGATGGGATCTGCGGGAGCGGAGAGGCAGCGGAGCGGCGGGGTGCGGACAAACGGAGCGGTGCGATGGGATCTGCGGGAGCGGAGAGGCAGCGGAGCGGCGGGGTGCGGACAAACGGAGCGGTGTGATGGGATCTGCGGGAGCGGAGGGGCAGCGGAGGAGCGGGGGCACGAACACAGGGGATACAGGGAGAGGCAGCAGAGAGGTGTAAGGAAGGGCTGGAGGGACACCCAAAAAAAAGAAGAGAAGCGGCAAAGGATTTGGGAGCTTACACGAGGGAGAAGCAGCAAGGGGTTACAACAGGGAGACACGGGGAAGTACACCGAGGGGGAGATTGGAGCGGGGGAAAAACAGACACGGGAAAGTTCAGGGAGAGATTGGGACAGCGGGAAGACGAAATCAAACAGCAAAAACCTTATCTATCCTCTAACTTAATCAAATTTATATAAAATGACCAGCAGCTTATACAAAGTAACAAAACAGGTACAGAATACGACCAGGCAATGGCTTTTTTAAATCTATCTTAACCAACGACTAGGCAAAACAACAAATACCACAATTCTAAGCAAACTATAACAAGCAACTATATGGAGCAACAAAACAGCCACTACAGCAAGGCAGGTGAAACTTACAAGCGCTACAATCTTAGCAAACTATGACTTATTAAACTAAAAGCAAAACCTACTGTGCACCTTATGCTATGGCGAAGTCGTAGAGGGCAGAGTAGTATGTGCCTAGGATACAGCTCCCAAGGCAGCCCCCCAAGGAAACCAAGGGATGGTGGCTGCAGCAGTGGATATGGCTGAAGGCAGTGTGCCCCAAAGCAAAGCCCACAGGAGCAGAGCTTAACTGCATGTCATAGCATTCCCTCTCAGATCTGAACCTTAGAGTTCAGAAAATGAGATACTAGCACCTGAATCCTCTAAGCTTAATTACCAGCTTAGATCTGATAGCGCTGCCACCACCCAAAAATATAGTGTTTTGGGGCACTCTGACCTCCCCAACCTTCCCTGGGGACCCCAAGAACCCAGATCCCTTGGGTTCTTAAAGAGAAATAAACCATTCCCCCACCTTTCCCCCTCCCAGAATTTCCCTCCCTGGGCTATCCTGAGAGATACTGATCCAACCTCTTAAATCACCATACAGAGAAGCATCTCCCTTCCCTTCCACAAAGAGGCAAACAGATTCAAGGAAAACAAAGAGAGATTCTATCTCTCCCCCTCCCGTCTCCCCCACCCATCCTGGTGAGTTATCCCAATCCCCTGGAATAAAACAAGGGAAACAAGGGGGAAAAAATCAATCAGGTTCTCTAAAAAGAAATCTTTTAATAAAAGAAAGGGAAAAGTAAAGAATTATCTCTGTAACTTCAAGATGTAACTATTACAGGGTCCTATAGCTTACAGACACCAGAAAGAGACTTTCCCCCCAGTACCAATACAAATCAAAATATTCCCAGCAACTACACATATAAAAGTTAACCAGCCAGATCCACAATTGCAAATAGAGTAAAACAATCAAAAAGCCTAAACCACCTGTTTTTACTTACTATTTGAAAAGAAACTTAGAGAGCCTGTAGTAATGTCTGGTCTCTCTCAGACCCTCCGAGAGAAGAACACACAATGAACAAAGAACACACACAAAAGCTTCCCTCCACCCAAATGTAAAAGTATCTTGTCTTCTGGTCAGGTGTCCGGTTCCCTGCTTGTAACCCTTTACAGGTAGAAGAGACATTAACCCTTAACACTCCGTTTATGACACGGCAGCACAAACTTATTTTAGCAGCAAAGCGCCGTGGGGTTTAAGAGAGGTTTTAAGACACAGACCAAGGTTTAGCTTGAGTCTGTGTTCTGGGGAAACAGAGCCAGCAGCTAAAATAATAAAATAAAAGTATAGAAAGTTTCACAGAGGGATTCTTACCAGTCCCCAAGGTAGCAGCAAAGGCAGAAGCAGCAACAACATCAGAAGAAGCAAGGAGGGCTCGGTACGGTCTCGATAATCAGGAGATCTCTCAGGCAGCAATTTGTTCTTCATGGGAGGGGTTTTTAAAAAAAATGGAGGTACGCTCAAAAATAAAACGAGAGCGGAGAAAGGACCCCCCAGAATCCCTGGCTGGTCAGACCAGGCAGCAATGCAGGAACCTTTCCGATGTTTGTTTTAAAAATGCCTGTTTTTAAAGGCAGATACAGGCAGTTTCCCGCCAGTAATCCTGATAGGCTCCCTCTGTCACAGGGGAGGAGACACAGGGAAAAACTGCAGGTGAGCACAGAGACATGCCTGGGCAGAGTCCTGTGCAATAGGTGTGAGTTCACACCTCAGGACTCAAAAGCACATGAGGCCTATGACTCATGCCCAGGATCTTAAAAACACATTAGATCTTGCAGCTCTGGACATTGCCTACCCTACACAAAGCCCAGGTTTAACAAGGTGATAACAGGACCAACCCTTTGAACAGGGCAGTGGTCCCACTTAGCACACAGCACAAGTGGCCATCCCTTTGAGAAGGGCAATGGCTCTTGGTAAACAACTTAAGGGGCCCTCCCTTTGAGAAGGGCAGTGGCCCTGGTAAACAACTTAATAGCCAGGGAGGGGCGGCCACAGGAGGAGAACAAAAACAAAATGGAGTATGGGGACAGCTGTAAGAAACAAAATGGAGTAGGGGGGTAGCTGTAACAGACAATTACATGTCCAAATATACAAAATAAATTCCTTAACTGGAACTCTAAGTTCTCAAGCAGGTTTTTCTTACTTTGCCTATCTTAAAATTTATAGTGTCATCGGAAATATTTTTTCATAGGTTTGTATGTGTACAGTTAAAATCAACATTTACAGGCATTTACCAATAAAATATACTTCCATGCCTAGCTAGAAGGTCATAATTCTGTAGTATGCACAGTTCCGACTCTATATAGATAACAAATAATCTGACACCACGTTTTAAGATGTTTCTCAAGCAGCACTGGCAAAGAACTTTCACATCCTATAGGTTATGTTTATTCATATTTTTGCAACATTTTGGTAACTTTGTACCATTCATAGAACGTAAGTGTCTCATAAATGAAAAAAAAAATGTATGATTGTGCTTAGAGTCTGCAACGAAGTTCAGAGCTCATGGTGCTCTCCTGACACACACCAAGTAGCAGAGAAATAAGATATCACCTTCTTCATTCTACAAGATGGAGAATGAGGCAATGAGAGAGGCAGTGACTTACCGGTTCTCACCTCTAGGAATACATCCAACTAAAACTGGCAACCCTGACTCAAACTAACCCCCTGGAATCAAGAGGTGCAGTCAGCCAGCACAGATGTATGTGGGCATGTGGTTTAAGAAAAGCTGATTTGCTGTCTGGAGGGTAAAGATTGTGGATTATTGAAAAGCACAGTAAAAAGGCAAGATGCAAACCCAGAGCAGGAGAGGGCCAGATTCAGAGACCTTTCCTCCCATTCTGGTCATCTTCACCCTTTAAGTAGAGCCATTGTGGGCCTACCTGCAAAATAATATACCCATCGGTATGAAGAATGGTGACGAAATTTGGCATTAAGCTCTTCATTGGTCTGAGTTTTGTTGCTGCACAATTTGAAATCGATTTGCACCTTTATTAGATAGATAGATTCAACCTTGTTTCTACTTGTCACCATAATATCAAAATCTGGAGTTCTTAGAAAATACTGTGATCCACCTGAGAGCCTCCCTCAAGGCCTCTTTCACCTGTTTGTTCCTCAGGCTGTAGATGAAGGGGTTGAGCAGAGGGAACACAATGCTGTTGAGAACAGCCACATTCTTGCTGAGGTCCAGCCTGTTGCTCCCCATGGGCTTCACATACAGGAAGATGCAGCTGCCGTACACCATGGAGACCATGGTGATGTGAGAGGCACAAGTGGCAAAGGCTTTCTGCCTCCCAGCGACGGAGGGGATGCGCATCACCACAGAGATGATCTTGAAATAGGAGAAGACAGTGATGGCTAAAGTGCCCAATATGCTGCCTGTGGACAAGAGGAAAGACAGGAGTCCTAGGAGCCGGGTGTCTGTGCAGGCAAGTTCAAGCAATGCAGCACTGTCACAGAAGAAATGGTTAATGATGTTGGGGCCACAGAATGGCAACCGGAACAATAGAACAAGGGGGACAAGCACATACCCGAAACCAATAAACCAAGAGGCCAGCACCAGCCAGTTACAGAAGTGACTGGTCATGATGGATGTGTAGTGCAGGGGGTTGCAGATGGCCACGAACCTATCGAAGGACATGGCTGCCAGCAGGCAAAACTCAGCAGTGCCCACAGAGAGATAAAATAAACATTGTGCAAAGCACCCAGCCACAGATATGGACTGGCAGCCCGACACCACATTGAACAAAACTTTCGGGATGGACGCTGAGGTGAAGCTGATCTCCAAAAGCGAGAAGTTCCTGAGGAAAAAATACATGGGCGTCTGGAGGCGCTGGCTGACTAGAGTGATGGAGATAATGAGAATATTTCCTGCTATGGTCAAAACGTAGGTGATAAGTAACAAAACGAAGAGCAGGATCTGCAGCCAGCGAACATCTGTGAAGCCCAGAAGGATAAACTCTGTCACTGCAGTTTGGTTCTCCATGGTGGCTGCTCGCTTACCTGGTATTTGAACAAAGATACAAATTTCATGTGATGTATGATATCTAGCAATGGATCATCTAGTGAACTAGTCTCAAAAGTAATAAGTTCTACTAACACAACAACGAACTTTCCATGCCTGGTCTTAGATCTGTAAAACCCGTATCATGCAATGAAACTGAGCATAGAGATTGCATTCAGTGATGGATACCAGTGGCAAATGCATGACTCTATTTCCAGTTCCCATTTATTTATTTTCAATCCCCATGATTATTTTTCCTCTCTCACTGGTACTGCAGTTCCTTGAGACCAATTGGCTAATGAGCACTACGGCACCTCTGGGGATACTAGGGCAGGGTCTTTATGGCACCGCTTTTCTCTCTGAAAAGAAAGCAAACCGGGAGAACTGAAAGGGGAAATTCCATCTCAATTGTTTGTTTGCTTTTTCTTACCTCGAGAAAATGTCTTTTTTCATTAAATGGAAATTGACCTGTAATACAGAACATTGTGGGTTTTCATTAAAGCTAAACGTTGAAATTTATTCATATTTTACAAACAAATTTACATTTAAAAAGAAAGATCTAGCAGAGCTGACAAAAACTTGGGCAGGGAGTGCAGGGGTGTGTAAATTGTGGGGTTAGAGCTTTCAGTGAAAGTCCAAAACATTTCTATGAATGTTTTAGACAAAATAAAAATCATTGTCATCTGGCAGGGTTTTTTAGGAAATAAAAGTGGCTTCCCATCCTGGCTCCATTGCCTCTATGAGGCAGGACTCATTTTCAATGGGGCAGATTGTGACAAATTTACTCCAGCTAAGTAGAACTTTGCTCCATGACCAGTCTCCTGGGCTAAATTGTGATTTGGACAATGAAGCCCTACAGAGAAGTCGGGTGATCCCTCCTACCCATGTGCCAAATACATGGACTTTGAGAGTGAGATTGCAGAATTCAGCTGTCCGAGGGTTTCTTAATACAGGCCCACTGAAATCAATAGGTCCACCTGCAGAGTAAGATACTACTCATTGCAATTGAGGCTGGCTCATTCATGGCCCATGCAACCATTGTTATTAATAATGGTTATTACTGGTATGAATTAGTTTTGTGGCAGAGCACACAGGCATCTGGTCGGAGGTCAGACCTCACTATGAAGACATAGTCAACTCATGTGGAAGTTATCGTGGACTTCACTAGACTAGCCCTGCAGTAGCCAGGCCTGTGGGAGGTCCGCCAGTCCCACGGATTCGGCGTCAGCGTGCAGGAGGTCCACCGAAGCCGCAGGACCAGCGGACCCTCCTCAGGCATGCTGCCGAAGGCAACCTGCCTGCCGCCCTCGTGGCGACCGGCAGAGCATCCCTCTAGCTTGCCGCCCCAGGCACGCGCTTGGCGTGCTGGTGCCTGGAGCCGCCTCTGGCAGTAGCAGCAGTTGCACTGAAAAAGAACCTCCATTTCTAAAGCCATGTATGATTAACTATTCTATTTTCTTTCCCAATATATTCCAGCGTGCTGGTTCTCTGTACTAGAAGCAGGTGTGGCAGAATTCAATTGTTAGCATTTTAATAGTTTTCACAGATAATATCAATGTTCATTTTAAGAACTTTTTTCTATATACATCAACTTAAATGTTCACAGTTGCAAGAAATAGGAGTGTGTGCGAAGCAATAAGAACAACAAAGACAACAATTATTTAATGACATTAGGCGTCGAGATTTAAAAGATCAAGATTTGCAACCATTAAAACACAAATTGTTCACATTACATGTCAAAGTGTCAAAGTCAATATCTGTAAATCAAACTCGAACCATTTCTCAAGCAGATTTTTCTTATTTTTCCCAGAGGTAAAATTTGATTATTGTCAATGGAAATACTTTGTTGGTTTGTGTGTGTATGGTGGAAATGACGTTTATTGTCATTTACAGAGGTAGAAGTAATCCCTCCCAAGCCTAATTCCAAGGTCATAGTTTTGTGACATGAATAGTCTTGGCTGTGTAAAAATAATATAATTTGGTTTAATATTTTAAGGAAGTATCTCTTAACCAGGGTACAGGTACCCCTGGGGGTATGCAGAGCTCTTCCAGGAGGCTCATCATCTCATCTAGGTATTTACCTATTTTTACAACGGGCTACATAAAAAAGCACAATCAAAGTCAGTACAAACTAAAATTTCATACAGACAGTAACTTCTTTATATGTCTCTACACTGAAAGGTGAGTACAATATTTATTCCAATAGATTTTATAATTATATGGTAAAAATGAAGAAGTAAGCAATTTTTCAGTAATGTGCTGTGACACTTTTGTATTTTTATGTCTGATTTTGTAAGCAAGTAGTTTTTAAGTGGGGTTGTGACCTGCCTCATTTGGCCCACTGAGCCGCTAGAGGGTGGTGGGTACTGTCCCACTGGCCGGCCTGCATCATGCCATCTGTCACTAGGGAATTAGTGGAGGGAGGGACGCCAGCAAAGGTCTCTAGCGCCCCTAAGACAGGCGAGCACCGGCAAGAGTGCCCAACGCACCCCTTGGGCAGGCGAGCGCCGGCAAGAGTCTCTAACGTGCCCCTTGGGCAGGTGAGAGCTGGCAAGAGTGTCCAACACACCCCTCTGGCAGGTGAGAGCTGGCAAGAGTCTCCAATGTGCCCCTTGGGCAGGTGAGAGCCAGCAAGAGCCTCTAGCATTTCTTGGGCAGGGGAGCATTGGCAAGGGTCTATAACGCACCCTTCGGGCAGGTGAGAGCCGGCAAGAGTCTCTAACGCACCCGTTGGGCAGGCGAGAGCCGGCAAGAATGTCCAACGCACCCCTTGGGCAGGTGAGAGCCGACAAGAGTGTCCAACGTGCCCCTCGGGCAGATGAGAGCTGGCAAGAGTCTCTAACGCGCCCTTCGGGTAGGCGAGAGCCGGCAAAAGTCTCCAGCCTGCCCCTCGGGCAGGTGAGAGCCAGCAAGAGCCTCTAGCGTCTCTTGGGCAGGGGAGCATTGGCAAGGATCTATAACACTCCCTTTGGGCAAGTGAGAGCCGGCAAGAGTCTCTAACGCACCCGTTGGGCAGGCGAGAGCCAGCAAGAGTGTCCAACGTGCCCCTCGGGCAGGCGAGAGCTGACAAGAGTGTCCAACGTGCCCCTTGGGCAGGCGAGAGCCGGCAAGAGTCTCCAGCCTGCCCCTCATGCAGGCGAGCACCGGCAAGAGTCTCCAACGTGCCCCTCCGGCAGGTGAGAGCCAGCAAGAACCTCTAGCGCCTCTTGGGTAGGGGAGCATTGGCAAGGATCTGTAACGCTCCCTTTGGGCAGGCGAGTGCCGGCAAGGGTTTATAACATGCCCCTCCGGCTGGGAAGCGCTGGCAAGGGTCTATAAAGCACCTCTCAGGCCAGGGAGCACTGGCAAGGGTCTCTAGCTCTATCGGGATTTTGTTACCCGAGGCAGATTGGCCGGGGTAGGGGAACACAGGCCCACCCAACTCCACTGCGTTCCAGCCCAGGGCTCTGACAGTGGCGGGGTGAGAGTCCCACCACTGGGTCAGCGGGGTCCCTCCACAGCACGCTGACCAAACAGACCCACTGCTCTATCCAGTTCTGTCCTGGGCTCCTTCCTACCTGGTCCCTCAAACGAGTCCGTCAGGCTCCTCCAGCTCCTCCGAGTACTCGGCTGCTGGCACCTCCAGGTCCCCCTCCCCCTCAGGCTCCTCCAGCTCCTCCGGGTACTCAGCAGTGGGCAGCCCTGGTAGCCCCTGGCCCAGCAGCAGGGTCTGCATCTGCCTCCCTCCCCTGACTGGGCTAAGGGCCCTGCCCTTTATACTTCCTGGTCCACCCCTCCCCTTCCACGGCGTGGAGTAAGCTTGGTCTGGCCCCGCACCCTCCAGCTGAGAGAGTGGCTCTTTGCCCTCAGGTTTGGGGGGAAGCCACCCTGACTCCCTACAGAGGTGAAACTTGGGGTAGGCAAGACAAATCCGACACCTGAGGGGACTACAGTAGTCTGGAAAGGTTGAAAATCACTGTTTTAAGGTGTTTCCTGAACAGCAGTGGCAGTAAATTTGTGCATCCTGTAATGTATTTAACTGTATGTGTACAATACTTTGGTAATTTTATACCATTCACAGAATGTGAGGATCTCATTAATAAAAAAAAAGCAAATTTTTATGGTTGTGCTTAGAGTCCCCAACCAAGTTCAGGGCCCATGGTGACGTGAAAACACACACCAAGTGGCAATCCTTGTCCTGAACACCTTAAAATCTCAACAGACAGAAGAGACATATTACCATCGTCATTCTACCAGCAGGGGAATGAGGCACTGAGAGATGCAGGGACTTCCCAGTTGTCACACAAGGATTCCATGGCAGAACAAAGAATTAAGCCCGACTTTGTCTACTCTTAGGCCGATATCTCAGGCACAAACACATCCTTCTTCTCCAAAGCACATGGACATTATGCAACAATCCCAATGCATCTTTGCAGTCACCTTTGGTCACCAGCATTCATTACATTTCCCCTTCCTTAATGCAAACTGTCACAGACTCAGGGTCACTGTACCTGTATCCCTCTCCCTGGTCCACTCCTGGAATGTCCAGTCAGGTCTCCAGCCATCACCTGTCACTGAGCAAGGACCTTTGTGCCAGGCCTTTCTAACTGTGGGTATTAAGGAATGAACAACGCCCTGCTATACATGGGGGACCCCCCACAAGACACCCCACCCAATGCACACTGCCTAGGTGTTGCTTTCTCATCAAGGGCTCCGAACAATGAACTGCAAACAGTGACAGGTACCTCCTGGTGCTTTCTAAGCCAGCACATTTATTCTTAACGTAACGGTATTACAGAAAAAAACAGATAAAAATAATAACCATTCCTAGATGTACGGTAGCTATACCCAGTGACTGCACCTTAGACATACCCAGTGTGGCCACACTCACTTTAGTTTTAGTAGAGTGACTGAAGTCGATTGACTCAAATGTAACTCTAACATTTTGGAAACAAGGAGTGTGTCAGCCTAAACAGCAGTACAGAAGCATGTGCCCCCAAATGAAATTAATAGGCAGCAGGTTAAAAATAAATAAAAGGAAGTATTTCTTCACACAACATACAGTTAACCTGTGGAAATCCTTGTCAGAAGATGTTGTGAAGGCCAAGACCATAACAGGGTTCAAAAAAGAACTAGATAAGTTCATGGAGGATAGGTCCATCAATGGCTATTAGCCAGAATGAGCAAGAATGGCGTCACTAGCCTCTGTTTGTCAGAAGCTGGGAATGAGCAACAGAGGATGGATCACTTGATGGTTACCTGTTCTGTTCATTTCCTCTGGGACACCAGGCACTGGCCACTGTCAGAAGACAGGATACTGGGCTAGATGGACCTTTGGTCTGATCCAGTATGGCCATTCTTATGTTTTTATGTTCTTATCATGTGAGCACAGAAAAAAGATTGCAGCCATTCCAAGACACTCCATCCCTACTACAGTGAACCAGCTGCAGGTTACCGGTGGGTGTAATTAACTTAATGTGGCAATGAGCAACTGATTGTACTTCAATTATGTACATCGAGAATGTACCTGACAATATTTCAGTCAGGGAGGGTTAGGTTTAATTTTCTCATTAATGGCGCAAATCGTATTTACCCTGTATAAAAGCCTGAATTAAAGAGATCAGATTTCAGACTGATGTTTGATGAATTATGGAATTAACCTGGATTCCGTTTGCCAGAAGCTGGGAATGGGCGACAGGGGATGGATCACTTGATGATCACCTGTCCTGTTCATTCCCTCTGGGGCACCTGGCATTGGCCACTGTAGGGAGAGAGGATACTGGGCTAGATGGACCTTTGGTCTGACCGCGTAGGGCCATGCCTATATTCTTGTGTTCTTATCTGACATGCATTTGCTCCTCAAGCTAGCTCACCCTTCCCTTGGGAGTTCTTGGGGGATCATCTTTGTTTAGGTGGGCAGGGTCACTTCTGCCTGCCCCTCACACTTGCAGCAACTTCTCTCAGTTGAAGTTGGTGAAAAATGTCAGAACAGCATGAGTGAGTCATGCCACTTCTGCCCTTTCATCACCATCCTGTCTCTCATTCAGGTGACTCACCAGCCAGCCTCATCAGGGAACACAGGATCCTACCAGGGCGACTTCAGTTTCTCTGCTGACAAGCCAGTACCTCTGGGCAGGGGCCAGCCTTCTGCCTAGAATGAATACATTTCAATGGACAACCACCATGGTAGAAGAGTTCATTCTCTTGGGCCTGGCCAATGACCAGTCATTTAAATATCTTCCTATTCATGGTTCTCTTAATTGCCGCCTTCTTGATCCAATCAGGAAACACCAACGCCATCTCCTCCATCTCCCTGTAGCAATTCTCTGTCTTGCCAAGAAAATGAGTGAGTTGGCACATGGAGACACAGAACCCATTGGCTTCTCCCTGGGGAATGAAGAAACATAACATCAACCTACTCTTTTCTAAAACTTCTAGAAGAAGGGTGCAGAAGTGTGTCCCTACAGTGTTGTCAACAAAGCTCATTAGCTAATTGGCCTCAGGGGTCCCAGCCAAAAATGAGGGACAAGAATACCAGACATGACAACTATTATAAATGAGAACACAAAAGGGAGGGGCTGTTTAATATAGCCCAGGTTTATCCTCATGATCTGTTACATAGAATGTCATAGATAGACAGGGTCAAATGGGAGCATCTTGATTCAGCAGCTGCAGGATTTCTGTGACAATTGCAGGTGTTTCTAAGGTCTCCATAGTCAGAGTCTGAGTGAGGATGAACAGAACAGGATGGCCGTTGTGGGATTTTAAAGCAATCTCGATTTGAAGAGCCTGGCAGTTATTATTATTGTGTTATTCTGTGGTCCGAGATCGAGGCCCCTCTTTAGGATCCCAGTCCCTTCTAGGCAAGGAAGGGAGCTCTCCCAAAAATATTCACTCTGTGTAGCATGAGTCGGAAATAAATGGATGTGATCAACAGCATAGTTGGGAGATAAGAGTGTAGAAAATAACGACAGATGTGATGAGCAGAGGTGACACAACAGCTGCCATTCTTCAGTGTCTCCTGGTGATTGTGGCATTTGGTGAGACCTGAGGATGGATTTGAAGGTGCATAATGTGGTGATTTTGGAGATCTTTGCAGGTATGAATCTTCGAGGTTTGCAAGTAGACTCAATGTTGCTATCATTACTTCAGGGATCCCTGTTATGGGATCCATTTAATGTGGGAACTATCAGATTTGTTTCATCATGGTGGTGAAGTTATGACAAGGGTCTTTGCAAAAAATTCCGCTACCCCTAGCTGCAAAGCCAAGCAAATGGATGAGATGGCTTACTGCAAAATGGAAATCTCTGAGAAATAAGAGATCTACTTGCTCTGTGTATTCAAACTCCCAGAGAAATACTGTTGAAAAAGTAGAGCTTTTGAGAAAAGAAATGTTTGGAGAGGTGCATGGGACCCAATCTGCAAAGACACAGGGCTTTTCTTCCTGTTCTGTTTGTGATGACGAGAGCAGCCGTCTCTGCAGACGAATGTTTGTGTCCTCACTCTCCATTTTCCAACTCTGTAAGTACCGCTCCATAGCCACCAGCATCTTAACATTGTCTGAGAGCCCTCTGGAGACAGTGTTAGGCTCTCAATTGACTTTGAAGACCATTGGATCAGGTCCAAGCCGGGTAATGTGATTGATTTAAAATTTAGCCATTCAAGCTATGCTTCTATTCAATAGGAGGGGAGTCCGGTGTCTATGTGGAAAGGGAATGAAACCAGAGTTTAGGAAGGAAAATCCTTCCTAATTTGTAACCAATATGTTGTGTTAGAGCAATTTCCAGCTGAATCTGCAGGCAGCCGGAAGCAGAGCTTCTTGAGTAACATACAAATAGAGGCGGATAACAGAATTAATTCCAGTCACTGTGGATTCATGGACGTAACCTGAGAGGTTAGTTTCATGTCATTACATGATTGTTTGATGATGGTAATAATGCTGATGCAATATGTTTAGATTTCTGTAAGGCATTTGATGTGATACAGAGCCATAGAAATGCCGGGTTGAAAGGGAACTTGAGAGCTCACCTTTTCCACCCCTCCTGTGCTGAGGCAGGACCTCGGCTGTATTCTAAACCTTTCATCATTTCTGTTGCAGTCTTGTGGACCCTCTCCAATTCGCCCACAACTTTCTTTAAGTGTGGACTACACAACTGGACAGTACACTCCAGCTGAGCTCTCACCAGTATTGGGTCACTCACCTCATGGGTCTTACATACAACAGTTCTGTTAACACACCCCAGTACGCTCTTGGCCTTTTCCCAACAGCATCGCATTGTGACATGGATTCCATTTGTGAGGGAAAATAACCCCAAGGTCCTTTCCAGCAGTGCTACCTACTTGCCAGCTAGTCCCAGTTTGTAGCTGTGCATTTGATATTTTTCTTCCTAAGTCTAGTACTTTGCACTCGTTGGCTATTACTTAAAACCCTGTTATCCGCTAGGTGTTTACAACTCGATTGTTTAATAATTTGTTCCCGTATCTTTCCAAGTATCAAAGTTAGGCTGTTGGGTCTATAATTCCCCAGATACCCTTTGTTTCCTCTTTTTTAAGGCAGGTACTATTTTTATTTGATTTTTTACATTGTGATTAAGAAACTAGAATGATACACAATTAACATGGTGCAAACTGAAGAGATTTAGAACACGTCTAACTGAACAGTGGATTCTATCTGGGCAATCATCCTTGAGCATGGGTGTTTTTAGAGGAGTCCCACAGGGATCGGTTCTTGGCTCAGTACTTTTAAATTTTTATCAGTGACCTGGAAGAAAACAAAACCAAACTTTCACAGAAAGGAAATATAACCTTTGGAACAACTTTCCAAGCCTTGTGGTGGATTTTCTATCATTGGAAATTTTAAAACCAATATTAGATTTTCTTTTATGTTGGATGTTTATTTAATTCAGAGACATTCCTGGGTCTATTCTATATAAGAAGTCAGAATAGATGATCATACTGGTGCCTTCTGTCCTTAAAAATTTATGATAAATAGTGGTAAACCGTATGACTTTTTCAAAGAAATTATTAAAGAGATTAGTTCTATTTATGTGTAGAATTTCCCTGCAGGCGTTCTCGCCTTACTGGCCTATCGGTGCTGGTTTTAACATGGTTTAATTTTTCTTTAAAGATGAGTGAAGAATGAAGAACAAGACCAGGGTGGTGGAATTCATCATTGTGGGATTGTCCAACGACCACCATGTCAACATTATCCTGTTTGTGGTTCTATCGGTTGTCTTCTTCTTGACTGTGATGGGTAACATTGCTGTTGTCACCCTCTCCTTGGTGGACCATCGCCTCCAATCGCCCATGTATTTGTTCCTCAGGAACTTCTCCCTCTTGGAAATCTGCTTCAGCTTAGTCATCATGCCCAGGTTCCTCTACAGCCTCCTGACAGAGAGAAAATCTATTTCCCTCCCTGGTTGTTTCCTTCAGTTGTTGTTGTTCTTTGTCCTGGGCACCTGTATATTTTCCCATGTGGGTATGATGTCCTTTGACCGCTACATGGCTATCTGCCATCCCTTGCGTTACGGCACCATCATGAATGGCAGGGTCTGCTTCCAGTTAGTGCTGGGCTGCTGGGTGATAAGTTTACTTATAATGTTTCCCCCCAGTCATTATGGCTGTCTTGGTGCCATTCTGTGGCCCAAATGTCATAAACCATTTCTATTGCGACACAGCCGCATTGCTCCAACTCTCCTGCATAGATATGGGACACATTGAGGTAATGCTCTTGCTTTCAACTTCACTTCTCATACTTGGAAATTTCACAGTCACTATCATTTCCTATGGCTGTATCATCTCCACTATCATTCACATCCCATCCACCACAGGAAGGAAAAAGGCCTTTTCCACCTGCTCCGCTCACCTCCTGGTTGTTGTAGTATTGTACAGTAGCTCCATCTTCAGGTATGTCCGAAGAAATCAGCGGGGAGCACAAGAATTTGACAAATTTGTGGCCTTTTTCTTCTCTGTAGTGGCCCAACTCTTTAACCCCTACATCTACGCTCTTCGCAACGAACAAGTCAAACAGGCCCTGAAGGACATCTGCGGCAGAGCATTTTCTAAGTGAATCTCTCATGAAAATCCCTAATCACTAAGAGACAGGCACACACAGAACCTGGATGGTCTTTGGGTTCATGCCAGGCTCCCCAATGGACGTGGGAGTCCTGAGCAGTAAATAGGAGTGAATTTATTTCCCCATAGCCAGATGCATAGGATATAAGGCCAAAACGGACTATCTGATCATCAAGTCTGACCTTCGGTATAAAACAGGCCTTAGAATTCCACCCAGTTAGCTATGTGGTAGGCCTAGTAACTTGTGTCCAATGGAAGCATATCTTCCCAAAGGGCATCCAGTGTTGTTTAGATGCCTTCAAGAGATGGAGATTCTACCACCTCCTTGGTTGTTTTCTCCCAAAAAGGAATGTTTGGGATATTGTTGCTGAAATTTAAAAATTACAAAATTTAGTTTGGGTTGAACTAAAGAAAATACTTTGCTCAATTTTGGATAAATATTTGAAAAGGAAAAAGAGAGAATTTCATTTAAAAATCTTGAAACTATGTTTTGAATTTTTCAAATTATTTTTTATGATTCATTTTTTTGGCCAAAATTAGTCTCTGAATTCAGATTGAATTTACAAATGATTTTTCTTGACCTAAAACGTTATTTTTTTACATAGTAAATAATTAACTTGACAAATTTCACCAAGTTGTGTTTCTAAATTCATTTTGTCTGGTTTTAACATCCAGCCAATGCATCTTGTTCTGCATGTCTCTGCTAAGTTGTTGTAGTTGTGTTGATCCCAGGATATTAGAGACAAGGTCAGTGAGGTAATGTCAACACAGACTTTAAATTCTGAGAGAATCACCTTCATACTTTCCGCCATGCTGCCCCTCCTGATTCGGAAGAGCACTCAGTAAATATCTGCTAAATACCTCACAGACCTCCATCAAACTCTCCTTCCCTGTGATTCCCTGTGATTCAGCAAACAAACCTGACAACACTCAGGCAGCTATTTTACTTAGATCACTGCCAGTGCTAGTCAGCGTCTCAATCTCATTGTGTCCTGGTGATACCCCTTTTCTCACCTGTTGTCTCTTGTGTTATACAATGTATCCTCTTTGGGGCTGGGACCATGGCTTTGGTCTGCGTTTGTACTGCACCTAGCACAGTGGGGTCATGCTTTATGACTGGCATTCTTTGGGATGGCCACAATACACATTATAGATAATACAAAACTATGAAGTGAGTAGGAATGTTTCTAGGACTTCAGTGGGGACAGGATGTCACAT
Organism: Gopherus flavomarginatus; assembly: GCF_025201925.1. NCBI lineage: Eukaryota > Metazoa > Chordata > Testudines > Testudinidae > Gopherus > Gopherus flavomarginatus. The sequence goes on along the minus strand of NC_066627.1, from coordinate 1,564,082 downwards.
CTGTTGTTCAGCGGGAAGTCACCTTCAGTGAAACTTGAAGCTATAACTCCCCTTCGTGCTTTGGGGAATCACCCTTGTACCTGTGCAGAAAATTTCCCCTTTAGAAGTAACTGAAAAGAGGAAGATGAACTGCAAAGCTCCGGCACGAGGCTCAGTCGCAAGGTACTGATGTGAGGAACATGGCTACTCCTCCTATTTTGCAAGGAAACAAATGACATTGTATGATGTGGTGTGTTAGAATAACAAAGCTTCTGTTCTCAGTGTGTTTCATTCTCTGGGACACCTGCAAGTCCATTCCACAGCCAACTGGTCCTCTGGCGGTTAGGTCATTCTGGAGACTTGGATTTGACATACCCAAAATTTCTGTGCTGAGCGTCTGTGCTTAATTATCCTACCATTTCTTGGCAGAATTATCTTCTGTGCAATAGCCCCAGTGTAATAGCAGAGATATGATGCTCTTATGGTTAAGAAACCAGCATGTCTCTTGGATAAGCTGGTTTGAACCCTACATCACACTGAAATGTAGGGGGTGATGGGTGTGTTTGTCCTTTCTAAAATCCAGTTCTCTCACTGTATGTCTCAGTTCCCCATCTCAGAAATGGAAATAAAATCTGTTCATCGATCTCTGTTGTGTGAGGTTCTCCAATCCACTTCTGTCTGAATGAAGGTATTTAGGCACCTAATGGGATTTCCCCTAGTCACCTAAAACTCATTGATTTCAATGGGAGGAAGATGCCTCAAATGCTTTTAAAAATCCCACTAGCTTCCTATATACCTTGAACTATCTGACCCTAACTGACTTGCCCAAGGTCACAGAGAAGGTCTCTGGCAGAGGTTGGAATTCACCACTAATTTCCTGAGTTGTGTTCTTACCACAGTAGCATCAGTCATATGGCGACCTGACTTTTCTGTATGTTTTCCGTGTCTTGCCATGAAAACATGTGAAATGGGAAATAGTGACCGAACTGTTTGAACTCCCGCAGGAGAAAAGAGAAACAACACATTATCATCCTCTTTCTGAAGGGATTTTTCAGCATATTGTCAGCAAAACTTTTTATCTGATTGATGTCAGGGGTCCCAGCTAGCAACTACAGATAAAAGCATCAGAGACTACAACTATTACAGATGGGAATTGGAAAAGGAGGGGTTACGTGATGCAGGCAGTGGTCACCCATGTTTATCCCTGTATTCTCATATGCAGAAAGGCACACACTGACACACCTAAATTGGAGAATCTCAACTCAGCAGATTCAGGATTTGTGTGATAATTTTGGTTCTTGTTTGAGGTATTTTTAAGGTCTCTGTTATCACAGGGCGTGAGTGGGAATGCCCAGCATATGACAGCAGGGGTGGGATTTTGAAGTGATAATACTTTGACGAGCTCGTGGGTAATCTTACTGTTATGTTTTGCGGCATGAGATTGAAATCCCAGTTCCATTGTGCTAGGCAAAGCGGGTCACTGACCCAACATTTTGCAGGCTTGATGTAAAATAAGACTCAGATATATGGCTATGATAAAAAGAACAGTTTGTGGCCAGGGAGTGCAATTTAAGACTGAGAAGCGTATGATAAATGTGACACAGTGACGTAACGCACAACAGCTGCCATTCTTGAGTATCTCACTGATAGCTTGGCACAGGTGAGGTCGGAAGCTGGATTTGAATGTGGACAATGGGTTAGGAGATTTTTATAGGGTGTGAGTCTGTGAGGTTTGCTCTCACCTTAGCAGACACAATGCCACTGCCATTATTCTAGGAATCTCCATTAAGGGATATATTTAATTAGGGAAATACTAGATTTCTTTCATTGTCTTGGTCAAGTGGTATCCAGGAGCCAAAACCCATTGTAAAAAAATCCACAAACCCAAGCTAATAGCTAGTATGGCTTATTGTAAAATGGGCACCTCACAGGAAAAGTTCCCTCAAACTCCTGGAGAAATACTGTTGAAAAAAGGAAGGTTTGGGGAGATGCATCCTGGACCATGTTTGAGAAAAGCCAGGGAGCTTCTGCAGGTTGTGTGTGATGCGCACAGAAGCCCCACCCCCACTGATGAATATTTGTATCCTCTGTCTTCATGTCTCCAACTCTGCAATTATCTCTGCATGGGCAGCTTTGCAGAGTGAATTCAAACCACACTGGAGCCTACGGGAAGCTCCCTATTGACTCTAGAGAAATTTAGACCAGACTCTGAAGGTCTAAACTGATTGATCCAACTGATATAAAACTTAGCCATTCAAACTATTCCTCCATTTAATATAAGGGGAGGCGTTGGGTGTCTATGAGCGAAAGAAATGAAGCCAGGAGCTTCTAAGGAATAAATTTCCTAATTTGTAATCAGTGACCTATGTGACTGGAAGGAACCTTGAGCGGTCATATAGTCTACACACACACACACACACACACACACACACACACACACACACCCTGCGCTGAAGCAGTACCATGTAAACCTACACCATCTCTGACAGGTATTTGTCTAACCTGTTATTAGAAACCTCGACTGACAGGGATTCCACAACCTCCCATGGTAATGTATTCCAGTAAATAACTATTCTTATAGGTAGAAAGTTTTCCCAAACATTGAACCTATTTTTTTCTTCTTGCTGATTAAGTGCATTTCTCCTTGTCCTACATTCAGTGGACATGGAGAACAATTAATCCCCATCCTCTGTAGAACAGCCTGTAACATATTCGAAAACTGTTATCAGCTCTCCCCTGAGTCTTCTTTTCTCAAGACAAAAACATGCCTATTTTTTTAACCGTTGATCATGGTAAGGTTTTTTAGCCCTTTTATCATTTTTGTTGCTTCACTCCTAGATCTTCTCCAATTACTTGGCTGTTTTAAAAGTGTGGAATCCAGAATAGGACAGAGTACTGCTGCTGCAGGGACACCAGTGCCCAGCAAAGCTGGACAATTAGCTCCCGCATTATAAACAGAATGCTCCTGTGAATAACCTCAGTATGATATTAGCCTTTTTTGCAACCACTTCGCTGACTCATATTCAATTTATGATCTACGATAACACTCAGATCCTTTTCAGCAGTACTAATGCTTCACCAGTTATTCCTCGATTTGTATCTGTGTGTCTGGTATTTTTCTTCCTCAGTGTAATACTTTGCACTTGTTTTTATTGAATTCCATTGTGTTGATTTCAGATAAATTTGTCAATTTGTCAAGGTTGGTTTGATTTTTATTCCTGTCCTCCCAAGTGCTAGAAACATCTTCCACCTTATTGTCATCTGCAAATTTTGTAAGCATAATTGCCAATTCATTATACTTGTCAATAATGAAAATATTGAGTTGTACTGGACTCAACACAGACCCTTGCAGGAGTCCACAAGACACTTTCCCTCACTTTGAAATTGAATCACTGATACCTGGTCTTTGAGTTCAGTTTTGCACCCGCTTCACAGTAATTTCATGTAAACCACATTTCCCTACTTTGATTATGAGAATGTCACATGGGAATATGTCATACACCTTACTAAAATCAAGCTATGTCATGTCTACAGCTTCCTAACTCTCCAGCAGACCAATAATCAGTTAAAAGGAGGAAATTAGAATGGTTTGGCATAATTTGTTCTTGAAAAATTCATGTTAGCTATTACTTAAAACCCTATTATCGTCTCGGTGCTTACAACTTGATCATTAAATAATTTGCTCCAGCATCTTTCCAAGTATAGAAGTTAGGATTTATAGTCTATAATTCCCAGGTCCTCTTTGTCCTCTTTTTTAAAGACAGGGACTATTTTTCATCTGACTTTTGCCTTTGTGATTAAGAAACTAGAAGGATACCCAATTAACATGGCACAGATTAAATGGACTAAAAAGTGGGTACTGAACGGTCTCAAACTGGAATTATATATGGACAATCATCACTGAGTGTGGGTGGCTTTAGTGGGGTCCCACAGGGTTTGGTTCTTGGCCCTGTACTTTTTAATATTTTTATCAAGGACCAGGATGAAAACAAAAAGACAAAACTTTCATATGAGGGTATATAATCATTGAAACCACTTTCCAAGGCTTGTGGTGGATTTTGCATCACCGGAAATTTTAAAATGAAGCTTTGATTTTTTTTTTAAAGCTATGCTCTAGTTCTAACAGTAACTAATTCAGGGACCTTCCTTGGTCTGTTCTATAGAGGGGATCAGGATAGATGATCACACTGCTGCCTTCTGGCCTTTTAATCAATGAAAAAATGTGGCAAAACTTATGAATGTTTAAAATAAAATTATTTTCATTCTCCCTTCCCCTCCAGTTCTCTCTCTCTCTAACTATCAGTAATTGTTTTAGTTGCTCTATCAGGATTGTTTCATTGAGCCCATATCTGTTAGACACCCAGTTCCCATTGAAGAGATTAGTGCTATTTATTTACAGATTTTTTCTTCTGTCTCTATTGTCCAATAGGCTCTGGTTTTGACATGTTTTTAATATTTTTTCTTTAAAGATGAGTGAAGAATGAAGAACCAGACCATAGTGGTGGAATTCATCATTGTGGGACTGTCCAACAAGCACCATGTCAACATCATCCTGTTTGCGGTTCTATCAGTTGTTTTCTTATTGACTGTGATAGGAAACATCATTGTTGTCACCCTCTCTTTGGTGGACCATCGCCTTCAGTCCGCCATGTATTTCTTCCTCAGGAACTTCTCCCTCTTGGAAATCAGTTTCATCTCTGTCTCCTGACAGAGAGAAAATTTATTCCCCTACCTGGTTATTTCCTTCAGTTGCTGGGTTTTTTCCTCCTGGGCACTTGTGTATTTTTCCATGTGGCTATCATGTCCTTTGACCGCTACGTGGCTATCTGCCGTCCCTTGCGTTACGGCACCATCATGAATGGCAGGGTCTGCTTCCAGTTAGTGCTGGGCTGCTGGGTGAGGAGTTTTCTCTTAATATTTCCTCTAACATTTATGGTTGTGCTGTTACCGTTCTGTGGCCTCAATAAACCACTAAACCACTTCTACTGCGACACAGCCCCATTGCTCCAACTCTCCTGTGTAGACACGGAACACATTGAGGTAAAGCTCTTGGTTGCAGCTGTAGTGGTCTTACCTGGCACTTTAACAGTCACTATAATTTCCTATGGGTGTATCATCTGTACTATAATTTGGATCCCATCCACCAGAGGAAGGAAAAAGGCCTTTTCCACCTGCTCTGCTCACCTCACAGTTGTTGTGATATTGTACAGTAGTGCCATCTTCAGGTACATCCGACCAGGTCAGCGGGGCACTCAGGACTTTGACAAAGTTGTGTCCCTGGTGTTCTGTGTGGTGGCTCAACTCTTTAAACCTTACATCTACGCTCTCCGCAATGAACAAGTCAAATAGGCTCTGAAGGACATATTTGGCCGAACAATTTCTAAGTGCCTGAGGATATCATGAAAAGCTGAAACCCCAAGATACAGGAGTGAAGAGAACATGGATGGTCCTTGACTTCGTGCCTGGCTTCACAATAGGCTTGGTGAGTCCTGAGCTGTTAACAGGGGTGAATTTATCTCCTTTTGTCTAGGTTGATAAATTGTATGCCCAAACGGGATCCTCAAATCATCAAGTGTGAGCTCCTAATAACACATGTCACAGAATTCCACCAATTAGTTATGCACTGAGACTAGTAACTCGCATCTAATGAAAGTGTGTCTTCCTGAACGGCATCCAGGCTTGACTGGAAGACTTCAAGAGATGGAGACTCTTTCTTGGTACTTTGTTCCCAAAATAGAAATTGTTAGGCTTTTCTTGGTGAAATGAAACACTAAACACAATTCAGTTTGGGAAGAATGTTTCTTTAACATCTTGCTAAATTGTTGAAAAGTGAAAATTTTTTATTTTTGAAGATGTTGAAATACATGTTTTCAATTATTATTTTCCATTTTTTTGTGGTCAGGTCTATTCTTTGAATTCACACTGAATTCACAAATACCTTTAGCTGACCTGAAACTGTATTTTTTACATGAGAAATTATTCATCTGAAAAAATTCTCCTGGCTCTGTCATTTCAAAGTGTGGTTTTAGCATCCAGTCAATAGTTTTTGTTCTACCTTTCTCTGTTAGGGACACTTCCCCTGGACAAGGGGTACAAGAAACACTGCTCTTTAGATATTCAACACACAGGAGGGATAAATGGCTCCTCACGAGGCTAAAACTCTGCTTAGTTGCTAAGATATGTGCACATCTTACTGTTTTGGTTGCCTCATCTCTAGTACCCTGCCTTGGTCTGCTTGTTTGTACCATTTCCCTATTATGCCACTTTGTTAGTAGCACTGTTTTTCCTGTTAACTCTGAGATATTTGGACTGAGATCAGCACTCCTTTCCACTGGGCATTAAATAGACAACTACAAGAGAGAACTCCGGCAAATGTAATTCTTCTAATCTAATGAATAGAGTTGGATAATGAGAAATATTTGGTTTCCTTTTTGCTCTTGGAAGGGGATATTCTCAAGGGTGCAAGTGGAGGTCAGGGCAGATCCTGGCTTCACTGAAATCTTTCTTGCTTCAAAGGTCATTGTCCAAGTGAAGGCCAGTGGGTTCCTCCAGTGGGTTCCTCTTGACTCTTCCTCAGATATAAGCAATTTGTCTCCATTTTATAGACTCGCCATGTCGTATCCCCATCCTACCAATCATCTCTCATGCACTATTAAGACATCGTCTCCATCCTGCAATTGGCCATTGATGCCAGCTTGTTTTATCCACTTTACATTTTCAAACAGGCAGCTTCATGCTCTCCTCCACGCTGTCCCTCAGGACTAAGGTGAAGATTTTGTTGTGGTATTCTTAGTAAAAGTCAGGGACAGGTCACGGGCAATAAAGAAAAATTCACAGAAGCCGTGACCTGTCCCTGACTTTTACTAAAAATATCCATGATAAAATGGGAAGCTGCTGGGCAGCTGCGGGGACTGGCTGGGAGCTCTGCGGTGCATGGAGCTCCAGCGTCCCACTCCATCCACTGCTTGGAACTGCAGGGGTCCCTGTGCTGCCCGCTGAAGGCAGGGAACAACAGGGGTCCACCTGCCACATGTTGTGAGTAGGGAGCTGTGGGGGTCCCTCACTGCATGCAGTAGGTGGGGGGAAGTGGGGGTCCCCCTGCCACCCACTGTGGGCAGGGACGCTGCAGAACACTGCAGCTCCCAGCCACCACAGGCTGAAGTCACAGAGGTCTATGGAAGTCATGGATTAAGTGATTTCAGTGCCAAAATCGTAGCCTTACTCACACTAAGGAAGAGCATCCAATAAACATCTGCAAAACCTACTGAGCTCCATCAAAATCTCCTCTGCTGTGATTCCTTCCACACAAACTTGACAGCTGTTTTGCAGAGCCCACTGTGCATCATGCTGACGGACGCTATCTCACAGATTTCCTGGCCAATTCTTGTATTATATTTTGTGGACTCTTCTGGGCAGGGGCTCTGGCTTTGTACAGTACTTAGCACAATGGGATGCTGGTCTGTGACATGGAGCCTATAGGACTAGTCTGCTTGCTTGCATAGATACATCTTTTCTTATAGTTTAAGTGTTTGGTTTATTGTAATAGGTTTATAGTTTTATATTAAAGTAAGTTTGGCTGTAATGCAAGAGACCTACAGGCCATATGCTGTTTGTTAAGCTATGGCAAAGTTACCATATCGATACTGAGACCTTTTACTCAGAAAGCAAAGTTGACCTTTATCTTGTTACATAAGTAACTGAGTACCCACTCCTATGTCTATGACCTTTTATCTAGACCAATAGACAACAGAGAATGGCATGTGGGGGGGGTTAATATTGTACCCACAGACTTACCAGGTACACCACAAGGGAACTTATGTAGTAGGTACATGTCATCAATACCCACAAACATATTAGCCTATGGGGTAAGTGTACCCTAACATTTTGTGGATGAGGAATGAAATTTGGGCAAAGGAGGAAGGATTTCCAGCACTTGTGCCCTATAAAAGAGGTGACCCACCTTGCTAGAGTACTCTGCTCTATCAGTATCACTTACTTCCTCCACTTTCTCTCTTTATTCTATCTATCTACAATGACTCCTACTATCAGTTGGCTGGACTTGCTCTTCTTAAACTGTAAATTTTGAGGAAACTAGGCTAAGCTTGGTTTCCCTAAGTTTTATTCTTAGTTTGTTTATTAGGTTTTGATTTTAAGTTAGTCAAGTAAATCCTAATTTAGTTTTGATAGCTCCTAGCATTAGCTTTTTCTAAGCACTGCATCCCTTACCCAAAAATTGAGAAACCTGAATTGCAAGGCTGGTCCTGTGTCTCTTACCACCAGGTTATCAAGGAAGGGTGTGAATATGTTAACCAAAGCTTTGTTGCATATAATACTATATGCTCATATGTATCTTTTGAATAGCAGTAATGCAATTGTAACTTTGTAACTCTGGGTATTTTACCATTTACTTACGATTATTGATTTTAATAAAAAGTCTTTATGACTATATCTGTCTCAGTGTGAGCTTCGTGTCACACCCCCAGGGTCCTTTGTAAATTCTGAGGAGCCTGATTCAGGACAAGAGAATCAACCAGACTGGAGAGCCTAAAACCCATACGAATTAATATTAGCAATTAATAAGTAATATTACTAATTAATTAAATGAATAAATTAAAGTGAAATAAATTTAAATTGATACATTAAATTAATATTATTAACAAACCCTAAATCAGGCTACAGACAGGTGTTTCTAGACTTCCCAACAGCAGTTGTCTCCCCCAAGCAAATGGCTCACCATCTGCTAAGGCAAGGCAGTTTCGTAGCCAAAGCAAACAAGAAAGTGATGTGACCAGCATCACGTCCGACCACCATTGGCTGCCCTAATCCAATGGCTCATGTACAAACTTTGCAGCTGGGCCTGGCTTTTCCCCGTGAGAGTGAGGGAGACTCAACCGGATGAGTTTGGGGATTGTAATCCTGCCCCTCAATCACTCAGTGAGAAACCGCACTCCTAGGCATGACCACAATATAAATGATAAATAATGATAATAGCAGTATATGAAACCCAGCGGGAGTTTCTCCAGTGACTACAATAAGGTCAGTATTTCACTCTAGTGTCTAGTTCAAATTCACTTTCAATGTCATCAAGATTCATAACTGCCCTTTGTGCCTTTGGGAATTACCTGTGTACCCGTTCAGAACATTTCCCCAATGGAAGTGACTGAAACGAGGACCAAGAACTGAAAATCTCCCACATGAAACTCAATGACAAGTTATTCTGAGACAGTCTCATAGTTGGGGTCAGACACCTGGTTACTCCTGGTATTGTGCCTGGACACAAATGACATTGCGTGATGTGGTGTGACAGAGCAATAAGCTTCTACTCTCAATATGTTTCATTCTTTTGGGTTACCTTCAACTCCGTTCCCCAGCCAACTGGTCCTTTGGCTATTTGGGCTCTGTGGTGCCTAGATGCTTTTAAAAATCCCATTAGGAGCCTAAATATCTTTACCAGTCCAGCCCTAAGTGACTTGCCTGAGCTTGTGGAGGGGTAGGTGGGAAAGGCAGGCATTAAAATCTGCTTTCCCAAGTCCTGTTCTAAAATGTTAAGCACAAGAAGGCCAGTTATAAGGGCATCTAACTCTGTCCAAGTTTGCTGAATCTTTTCCCTGTCTTGCCACGAAAACAAGAGAAGTGGGAGATGATGATAGAACCCATTATCTTCTCCATGTGGAAGAGAGACATCACATTTGTGACAGACTCAGACCAGTGTGGTACAGGAGTCTGGTAGAGGGCAAATATACTGGTCACTGGCTGAGTAGTTTTCTGTTCCCTGAGTGACCATAGCAGGGGCTGCACTAGAGTAGTCAGGAACCTGCTAGAACCAATTAAGGCAGACAGGCTGATTAGATCATCTGCAGCCAATCAAGGCAGGCTAATCAGGGCACCTGGCTTTAACAAGGAGCTCACTTCAGTTTGTGGTAGGCATGTGAGGAGCTGGGAGTAAGAGGTGCAAGGAGCTGAGAGTGACAGCATGTGCTGCTGGAGGACTAAGGAGTACAAGCATTATCCGACGCTAGGAGGATAAAGAAGGTGTTTGGAGGAGGCCATGAGAAAGTAGCCCAGGGACGTGTAGCTGTCATGCAGCTGTTACAGGAGGTACTATACACAGCTGCAATCCACAGGGCCCTGGGCTGGAACCCGGAGTAGAGGGCAGGTCCGGGTTCCCCCCAAACCTCCCAACTCCTGACAAGACACAGGAGGAGTTGACCCAGACTGTGGGGAAGATCACTGAGGTGAGCAAATCTGCCAATAAGCGCAGGACCACCAAGGTAGAGGAGGAATTTTGTAATGCAATATTCTTTCCTAAAACTTTCAGTAGAATGGATCAGACTTGAGTTCTCTGACTGTTGTCACCAAACCCATCAACTAATTGGTCTCAGAGGTCCCAACCAGCAACGAGGGACAAGAAAACCAGAGTCTACAACTGTTATAAATGTGGGATTATTTGACAGAGGCAGTGATCACCCAAGTTTATCCCATCGTTCTGTTACAGAGAGAGGCATAAATCGGCAGACCTATTTTGGAGCATCTCAATTCAGCACCTGCAGGCTTTGTGTGATAATTTTGGTTCATGTTCCATGTACTCCATCATTGCATGATCTGAGCGAGAATGCACAAAGTGTGTTTGAAGATTGGGATGTGAAAGAAATCATGGTCTGAAGAACTTTGTGAGTTATCTTTTTTTTTCTTTGTTTTGTTTTGGGTACAAGATAGAGACCTCCTGTCTGGGATCCCAGTCCCACTGTGTTAGGAAAATAGGGTGGCTCTCCTAAAATTATTCAGTCTTATTGTGAAATGAGACACAAATGTACGGCTATGATAAAAAGAATACTCAGGGGCCAGGGAAGTCGAATATAGATGTGAGAATATTATGAAAAATCGGCTAGATGACCCTTGCGGTCCCTTCTAACATTATGGTTCTATGATTCTATAAGTAGAGGTAACACTTATAGTAACAGATGTAACAGCTGCAAGTTTTTAATGTCTAATAACGATCAAGGCACTGGTGAGATCAGAGAATGAATTTCAAGGTGAACATTGTGGAGATTTTGCAGATTTCTCAAGAGTATGCAACTTGGAGGTTTCCTTTCACCTTAGTATACAGAATGCTGCTATCTCCAATGACTGGGATTCCCCATCCTCCCATGGCCAAGTGTTCTAGCACTGAACTATCCTTATAGTTAGAAACTTTTACCTACTATCTAAGGCAATTCTCCCCTGCTGCAGATTAACTGCATTACTTGTCCCACATTCAGTGGGTGTGGAGAACAATTGATCTCTGTCCTCTTTATACAGCCCTTCACTTATTCAAAGATTAAACATGCCTCATTTTTTAAACCTTTCCTCATGGTCAAGTTTTCTAACCCTTTTAGCAAATTTTGTTGCACCCTTCTAGACCCTTTCCAACTAGTCTGCATCTTTCCTAATGTGTGAAATCCAGAACTGGCCACAGCACCCTAACCGAGACCTTACTTTGCCTCCCTGTTAATGCACCCCAGAATGATATTAGCCTCTGTTTGGTAACTGTGTCTCATTGGATTAATGTTCAATTTGTGGTCAGCTCTAGCTCCCAGATCCTGTGCAGCCGTATGGCCTCCTAGCTAGTTATTCCTCATTTTGCACTTGTGCATTTCATTTCTTTCTTCCTAAGTGTAGTACTTTGCAGTTGTCTTTACGGAGTTTGATCTTGGTGAATTCAGAGTAATTCTCCAATTTGTCAAAGTAATGTTGATTTCTAATCCTGTCCTTCACAGTGCTAGCAACCTCTCCCAGCCTGAAAAACCATGCTCTGACGTATCCCTAGTCTCTGTTTGCCAGAAGCTGGGAATGGGCGACGGGATGGATCACTTGATTAATCCCTGTTCTGTTCATTCCCTCTGGGGCTCCTGACATTGGCCAATGTTGGAAGACAGGACACCAGGCAAGATGGACCATTGGTCTGACCCAGTGTGGCTGTTCTTATGTGGTGTCATCTGATAATTTTGTAAGCATAATCTTCCCTCCATTATCCACATCATTAGTGAAAATATTGAATTGTACTGGCTGCAGGACAGATTCCTGCAGGACTCCACTAGATAAAGTCCCACGCTATGACAGTGAGCTGCTTATAGCTCTCTGTGAGTAAAGTCTTTCACCTAGTTGTGCACCCTCCTTACAGTAATTTAATCTTCACCATCATTCTCCAGTCTGCTTATGAGAATGTGATGTGGGGCTGTGTCAAACACCCACTAAAAATCAAGATACATCACAGCTACAGCTTTCGATCTATCCACCAGACCGGTAATGCTGTCAAAGAAAGAAATTGCTTTGATTTGGCATGATTTGTTCTTGATAAATCCATGTTAGTTTTTACTTAAAACCCAATTATCCTCTAGGTGCTTACAACTTGTGGCTTAATAATTTGTCCCAGTGTCTTTCCAGGTATTAAAGTTAGGCAGACTGGTCTATAAATCCTCAGTCCTCTTCATTCCTGTTTTTTTATTTCAGATAGGTACTATTTTTCATTTAATCTTTGACAGTTTGACTAAGAAACAAGAATGATACACACTTGACGTGAGACACTTTACCTGAATTACAAAGTGGGTACCTGCCAGGTCTCCAGCAGGAATTGTATAAGGTGCATCATGGAGTGGGTATATCTCTAGTGGAGTCTCAAAGGGATCAGTTCTTGGCCCGGTGCTTTTTGAAAAATATTTACCAATGACCTGGAAGAAAAGCAAAACAAACACAGAGGATGAGCAGTGATGGTATTTAATCATTGGAACAACTTACTAAGAATTGTGCTTTGGATTCTTCACCCTTGGACATTTTTAACTTCAGGATTGTCTGTCCCTCTCAAGAGTATGCTCTAGGTCTAACAGGAGTTAACTGAGGGAAATTCTTGGTCTGTGCAGGAGGCCAGAGAAGATTATCACAGTGGTGCCTTTGGACCTTATAATCCAGGAATACGTGAAAAATTGGGGTAAAATATTCTTATTAAAAATTATTTTCATTCTTTCATCCCTTCCGGTTCTCTCTCTCTCTCTCCCCTCCTCTCCCCCTTAAAGTATCAAATATTCTCCTCTAAGATCCTGTCTTTGGTTCTGGTTTTCCCATCAGCCTTTTCCCATAGAGCCCAAGTCTATCAGGTACCCAATTCCCATTAATGATGTGTATTCTATTGATTTACAGAATTTTTCCTGCCAACATTCCATTCACTCTGTTTTTGACGTGCGTCTTCATTTTTTTCTTTTAAGAATGATCTGAGAATGAAGAACCAGAGCACCGTGGTAGAATTCTTCATCTTGGGCCTGTCCAACAGCCGCCATTTAAACATCGCCCTATTTGTGGTTCTATTAGTTATCTTCCTGTTGACCATAATGGGTAACATCACTGTTGTCAGCCTCTCTCTGATGGACCATCGCCTCCAGTCGCCCATGTATTATTTCCTGAGGAACTTCTCTTTTTTGGAAATCTGTTTCACCTCCGTCATCATGCCCAGGTTCCTCTACAGCCTCCTCACAGAGAGAAAATTTATTTCCCTCCCTGGTTGTTTTCTTCAGTTGTTGTTGTCCTTCCTCCTGGGCACCTGTGTATTTTTCCATGTGGCTATCATGTCATTTGCCCGCTACGTGGCTATCTGCCGTCCCTTGCGTTACGGCACCATCATGAATGGCAGGGTCTGCTTCCAGTTAGTGCTGGGCTGCTGGGTGAGGAGGTTTCTCTTAATATTTCCTCCAACATTTATGGTTGTGCTGTTACCGTTCTGTGGCCCCAATGTCATAAACCACTTCTACTGCGACACAGCCGCATTGCTCCAACTCTCCCGTGTAGACACGGGACACATTGAGGTAATGATCTTGGTTTCAGCAACGATTATCTTACTTGGTACTTTAACAGTCACTATTGTTTCCTATGGCTGTATCATCTCCACTATCATGCGCATCCCGTCCACCACAGGAAGGAAAAAAGCCTTTTCCACTTGCTCCGCTCACCTGATGGTGGTTGTGATATTGTACAGCAGCTCCATCTTCAGGTACATCCGACCAGAACAGCGGGGAACGAGGGACTTTGACAAAGTCGTGTCCTTTCTGTACTCTGTGGTGGCTCAACTCTTTAACCCCTACATCTACGCTCTCCGCAACGAACAAGTCAAACATGCTCTAAAGGGCGTCTGTGGCAGAGCATTTTCTAAATCTGTGAGGCTTTCATGAAAAAATCCCAAACCACAAAGATGCAAGAGTGAAGAGAGCATGGATGGTCATTTACTTCTTGCCAGGCTTCACAATAGGGTTGGTGGGTCCTCAGCAGTACACAGAGTGAATTTGTCTCTCCATATCTAGATTAATAGATCGTAAAGCCAGAAGGGGTGATTACATTATCTCATCTGACCTTCTGCATAAAACAGACATGAGAATTCCACCTAGTTAGCCTTGCATTCAGCCTAGTAACTTCTGCCTGAGGAAAGCATCTCTTCTTGAATTGCATCCAGTCTTGATCTGAAGACTTTAAGAGATGGAGACTCTTTCTTTGTAGTTTGTTCCAAAAATGGAAATTATTAGGCTTTTCTTGCTGACATGAAATACAGAACGACATTCAGTTTGCATTAAACTAAACATCTTTCCTTTCAGATCTAGCTACATTTTTGGACAAAATATTATTTGAAAAGAAAAAAGAGAGTTCTTTTCATTTCAAAGATGTTAAACTGAAAGGTTCTGAATTTTTCAAAATTATTTTTTTCAATGTTTTTGTGTCCAGTATGAATTCAGAGAATCGTTCTGAATTCCCAAATACTTTAAGCTGACCCGAAACTTCTATTTTTTACAGAAGAAATTATTCAGCTGAAAAGAAATTCCCCTTGCTCTGTTGTAATTCCAGCTAGTGTGGTTTTAACAATATTTTAACCAGTCAATGGTTCTTGTTCTACCTTTCCGTGCTAGGGGCACTTCCTATGGAAAATGGATACAAGAAACACTTTTAGATATTCAATCCACAGGCAGGATGAACGGCTCCTCACAGAGCCTAAAATGGCTCCTTGGTTGCTGAGATCTGTGCACATTTTATTGTATCAGTTACTTTGTCTCTGGTACCCTGCCTTGCTCCAGTTGTTTGTACCATTTCCCTGTGATGCTTTGTCTTTATGCAGTATTGTTGGTAGTACTGTTTTCTTGTTAATTCTGAGCTATTTGAACAGAGATCAGCACCCCTGTCCACTGGGCATTAAATAGACAAAAATAAGAGCTCCAGAGCCTTGCAGAGCTTAACCAAATGAATAGTGATATATAGTAAGGCAGAAGGTTTGGTTTCCTCTTAGACCTTGTAAGGGCATTTTTTCAAAGGCACAAGTAGAGATCGGGGGAAATCCTGGCTCTGCTGGAATCTGTCTTTCTTCAAAGGTCCTTTCCCTAGCTTGTCTGCAGTGTCGTTGTAGCTGTGTCGATCCTAGGATAGAAGAGACACAAGGAGGGTGAGGTTATACATTTTATTGAACCAAAGAAGCTGGTCCAGTAAAACATACATTTTCACCCAACACATGTCTCTAATTTTCCTCCCTCGTTGTTTTGGAAATCTCACCACTGCTTTATGTTCCCCTGCAGGGTCCACTCTTGACACTTCATCAAATATAAGCAATCTGTCTTCATTTTATAGACCCACCACGTCCTAGCCAAACCCTACCAGTCGTCTCTCATGCACTAGTAAGGCATCGACTCTTTCCAGCAATTGGCCATTGATACCAGCATGTTTTACCCCCTTTACATTCTCGAAGAAGCAGCTTCATGCTTTCCTCCATGCTGCTAAGCATGATTAGGAAGAGCACCCAGTAAACATCTGCAAAGCTACATCATTCACCTTCAAACTCTCCTCTGCTGTGATTCCTTCCACACAAGCTTGACAGCTGTTTTGCTGAGTCCACTGTGCATCATGCTGACCAGCACTATCTCATAGATTTCCCAGGCTATTCTTCTCTTATATTTTGTGACCTCTTCTGGGCAGTGGCTCTGGCTTTGTACTGTAATTAGCACAATGGGATGCTGGTCTGTGACAGGAGTTTCTAAGCTTGTCAACATCAGTTGTCTCCCCCAAGCAAATGGTTCACCATCTGCTAAGGCAAGGCAGTTTCGTAGCCAAAGACACACAAGAAAGTGATGTGACCTGCATCACGTCTGACCACCATTGGCTGCCTTAATCCAATGGATCAGGTACAAACTTTGCAGCTGGGCCTGGCTTTTCCCCGTGAGAGCGAGGGAGACTCAACCGGATGAGTTTGGGGATTGTAATCCTGCCCCTCAATCACTCAGTGAGAAACCGCACTACTAGGCATGGACACAATATAAAAGATAGATAATGATAATAGTAGTATATGAAACCCAGTGGGAGTTTCTCCAGTGACTTCGATAAGGTCAGGATTTCACTCTGGTGTCTAGTTCAAATTCTCTTTCAATGTCATCAAGATTCATAACTGCCCTTCGTGCCTTTGGGAATTACCCGTGTACCTGTTCAGAACATTTCCCCAATGGAAGTGACTGAAACGAGGACCAAGAACTGAAAATCTCCCACATGAAACTCAATGACAAGTTATTCTGAGACAGCCTCATAGTTGGGGTCAGATACATGGTTACTCCTAGTATTTTGCCTGGACACAAATGAAATTGCGTGATGTGTTGTGACAGAATATTAACGCTTCTGTTCTGAATGTGCTTCATTCTTTTCGATCACCTTCCACTCTATTCCACAGCCAGCTGGTCCTTTGGTTATTGGTGCTTTGTGGTGACTTGGATATTACATCCCCAGGAAGTGTCAAGTTTCTGTGCTTCGGTCCTGTGCTTATTTATCCTACCGTTACTCACTTTGAATAATTCCTCTCTGTGTGAGAATCCCCAGTGGAGAAACAAAGGAAGGATGTTCTTATTCACATTTAAGTGGGGTCTGAATGAGCTCTCCCCTAGTGATGAGCTGTGGAAGAGGACTTCAGGAGCCGACCTTGTTTGCACGGACAAACTCACTCTACATAGGTGCTCACTGAGCATGATGGGGCTGCTTTGCCCAAATTATCATATTTGGCTGGTGTTGGATCACAAGTCACTTTCTTATTGGGGGCAGGGGTAATCAGGGGAACTATCCTTGTTGTGTGAATCAGGGGCAGCAGAACTGTGCTTGGCGTGCCCTGAGTGAGGGACTTACCCTCTGCTAAATGGCACTCGCAAGGCAGGGGACAGGGGTGCCAAAGACTAGTGAGTTGAGAGAGCCTGGATGTATGGACCTGCACCTTGTGGTGTGGGCGCAGCCTAGGGTGTCTAGGCACCATTTGTCCCTTCCTTTCTCTGCTGTGTAATTGCTGACCTGGTAAAGACTCAATGGAGCGTCCTACTGCACATCAACAGAGCTGAGAACACTGATAACCAGGCCTCAGCATTAGGGCTACTTTGGGACAATGAGGCTCCACCACTAAGAGCTGAAATCACTGACAGCTATGTTCAGTGGGGGGGGCCTCAAGATATCCAAGAGAGTGCAGAGCAGAGTGGTGATCAGGCAGCTGGCAGGGCAACCAGTGGAGCAGAGTGACAAGCGTCCGGCAGGGAGGCTGGCAGAGTGGAGTGGCAAGGGGCTGGCAGGGAGGCCGGCAGAGCGGGATGACAAGCCGCCGGCAGGGAGACCAGTGGAGTGGCAAGCAGCTGGCAGGGAGGCCAGCAGAGCAGAGCAGCAAGTGGTCAGCAGGTAGGCCGGCAGAGTGGAGTGGAAAGCAGCTGGCAGGGAGGCCGGCAGAGTGGAGTGGAGTGGCAAGCAGCCGGTAGGAAAGCCAGCAGAGTGGAGTGGAGTGGAGTGGCAAGCGGCCAGCAGGGAGGCCAGCAGAGCAGAGCAGAGTGGCAAGTGGCCGGCAGGGAGGCAGGCAGAGTGGAGTGGAGTGGCAAGCGGCCGGCAGGGCGGCTGATGCCAGAGTGAGCACCCAGACAGCAAAGCGAGCAAGGTGCCCCCCACCAGGGTGGGAGGTGAGCTCACACAGATGTACCTTAGATCTCTGAATATTCACTGACCAAGGACAACAGCTGTGAGTGGGGTGCAGTGGAGTGAGAAGGGAGGGGGTATGTTAAGGGAACATTTCGTTGCTGGAGTTAAGAACCTGAGGCAAAAGGACCCAGCCCAATGTGCTCCGGGATGGGTGTTTTGCTTATGGTTTTATGTTTATGAATCCTGCTTACGGCATTTTCCCGAATTAATGATGGGTTATTTCCCTCCTTTTATTAACCATTTCTTTTCTACACTCTGACTCTGTGCTTGCAAGAGGGCAAGTGTTGCCTCTTAGAGGTACCCAGGGTGTGGTGTGTAATTTTCCCAGGTTACTGCGGGGCGAGGGAGGGCACTTGAGCTGGTTCCGCGTTGCATGTTGAAAAGGAACTCTTAGATATTGAACCCGGCCCTTGTTGCTGCCGATTCCAGCTGGCAGAAGGGCTGTGTGCAAACTCACGGATGACAGGAGAGGTCCTGGAAGACTGGAGAAGGGCTAATGTTGTGCCCATCTTTAAAAAAGGGAAAAGGAGAATCCCGAAAACTATAGAGCAGTCAGACCGACTTCGATACCTGGGAAGCTATGTACAAAACATTCCATTGGCGAATACCTGGCGGATGGAGAGCTGGTCACTAGCAGCCTGCATGGATTTACCAAGAACAAATCCTGCCAAACCAGCTGGATTTCCATCTTTGGCAGGGTACCTGGTTTGGGGGATAGGGGGAATGAGGTGTATATAATATACCTGTGTCATGGTATAATTCCCCACTCTGAACCTTAGTGTCCAAAAGATGGGGTACCAGCATGAATTCCTCTAAGCTCAATTACCAGCTTAGAACCTGTAGCGCTGCCACCAACCAGGAATTCCAGTGCCTGGTACACTCTGGTACCCACAAAACCCTTGCCCAGGGACCCCCAAGACCCAGACCCTCTGGATCTTAACACAAGGAAAGTAAACCCTTTCCCTCACCATTGCCTCTCCCAGGCTTCCCCTCCCTGGGTTACCCTGGAAGATCACTGTGATTCAAACTCCTTGAATCTTAAGACAGAGAGGAAAATTCACCTTCCCCCCTCCTTCTCTCTTCCCCTCCCAGACTCTCCCTGAGAGAGACAGTAATCCTAACACAGAGAGAAATTAGCCTCTCTCTCCCTCTTCCCTCCTTTCTCCCCACCAATTCCCTGGTGAATCCAGACCCAGTCCCCCTGGGGTCTCACCAGAATAAAAAAAACAATCAGGTTCTTAAACAAGAAAAGCTTTTAATTAAAGAAAGAAAAACAGTAAAAATTATCTTTGTAAATTTAAAATGGAACAGGTACAGGGTCTTTCAGCTATAGACACTGGGAACACCCTCCCAGCCTAAGTATACAAGTACAAATTAAAATCTTTTCAGTAAAATACCAATTTGAACTTCTTCCAACCAAATACACATTTGCAAATAAAGAAAACAACCATAAGCCTAACTCACTTTATCTACCTAGTACTCACTAGTCTGAACTTATAAGAACCGGTATCAGGGAGATTGGAGAGAAACCTGGTTGCACGTCTGGTCCCTCTGAGCCCCCAGAGTGAACAACAACCAAAACTAACAGCACAGCACAAAAACTTCCCTCCCTCCAGATTTGAAAGTCTCCTGTCCTCTGATTGGTCCTCTGGTCAGGTGACAGCCAGGCTCACAGATCTTGTTAACCCTTTACAGGCAAAGAGATATGAAGCACTTTTGTTCTATTAACTCTTACTTATCTGTTTATGACAACCTGGACTTTGGCAAGGCTTTTGACACTGCCCCACATGACATTCTGATAAGTTAGATGGAGAAGAGTGGGCTCAGCACAACTACCATTAAGTGGGTACATAATTGGTTAAATATCTGTGAACAAAGAGTAACTATTAATGGAATGATGTCGGATTGGAGGGAGGCCTCAAGTGAGGTTCCACAGGGATCTGTTATGACTCCGGTATTGTTTAACATCTTTACTAATGACCTGGATGTAGGAATAGAGAGCATACTGATCCAGTTTGCAGATGACACAAAGCTGGGGAGAGCTGCTAACACTTTGGAGGATAAAGCTAAAATACAGAGGGATTTTGATAAATTAGAGAATTGGGCAACAGACAATAAAACGAAATTCAACAAAGACAGATGTAAGGTGCTACACTTAGGGAAGAAAAACCAAATGCACAGATACAGAATGGGGGGTAACTGGCTTGGCAGCAGCATAGCTGAGAAGGATCTAGGAGTTGTGGTGGATCACAACCTCAACGCAATGTAATGCTGTTGCAAAAAAAGCAAATGCAATGTTAGGTTGCATTAACAGAGGCATAGCATGCAAGTCACAGGAGGTGATAATACCGCTCTACTCTGCACTGCTTAGGCCTCAGCTGAGTACTGTGTCCATTTTGGTCACCAATGTATAGGAAGGATTTAGAGAAACTGGAAAGGATGGAGAGGCGAGTGACAAAGATGACCAAAGGGATGAAATGCAGCCTTATGAGCAAAGGCTGAAGGAAGTGGGTACGTTTCATATGGAAAAGAGGAGATTAAGGGGGGATGTGAGATACTTTAAATACTGCCACAAAAAAGATGGAGAAAAGTTGTTCTCTCTTGCCACAGAGAGCAGGACAAGAGGTGATGGGGTCAAACTACAACATCACAGATTTAGATTAAATCTCAGGAAAAACTTCTTCGCTGTCAGAACAGTAGGACAATGGACCAGATGCCTCTGGAAGTTGTTGAAGCTCCTTCAGTGGAGGAGTCTGGAACTATCTGTCTGGGGTGGGTTAGACCCAACAAGTCCTGCATCTTGGCAGGGGGCTGGGCTAGCAGGGACCGAAGAGTCACTAAACCTATGATTCTATGATTGTGGTTAAAAATCTAGCATGTCTCTCAGGTGAGCTGGTTTGTACCCCACATGGCACTGAAACTCAGGGATTTAGGTGCCTAATGGGGGTTTTCATCAAGTCACCTAAAATGCATTGATTTCAAAGGAGGGTAGGTGCCTACCTGCTTTAAAAAAAATCCTACTAGGTGCCTAAATCTCTTTAACAACCCAGCCCTAAGTGACTTGCCTGAGGTCTGGGGCTAAAGCAGGAATTGGACACTGCTTTCTAAGAGTCCTGTACGTTAAACACAACACCATCAGTCATATGGGCATCGAACTCTGTCCAAGTTTTCTGTAACTTTTCCGTATTTTGCCGCAAAAACAAGTGAGATGGGAGATGGTGACAGAACCCACTGACTTCTCCACGTGGAAAAGAGAGACACATAACATTGTCCTGCTCTTTCCTAAAACGTTCAGTAGAATGGATCAGAAGTGAGTTCTCTGAATGTTGTCAGCAAACTCACTAGTAAACTCAGAGGTCCCACCCAGCAATGAGGGTGAGAACACCAGAGATTACAACTCATAAATGGGAACTGAAAAAGGAGGGATTATTTGACAGAGGCAGCAATCACTCACATTTATCCCAGTGTCCTGTTGCATAGGTAGCCATAAATCGACAGACCTATTTTGGAGCATCTCAATTCAGCACCTGCAGGATTTGTGAGGTAGTTTGGTTCATGTTCCATGTAATTCTATGGTCTCCATCACTGCTGAGAGTGAATGAGAATGCACAGGGTGTGATTGCAGGGAGGGCTTTGAACAAAATCATGATCGGAAGAACTTTGTTGTTTTGTGTTATGAGACTGAGACCCCCCGGCTGGGATACCAGTCCCACTGTGCTAGGCAAAGAGGGTCACTCTCCCAGTATAGGGGTGAAATGTGACACATATTTATGGATATGATAATCAAATAGTTGGGGAGACAGGAGAATAGACATAGAAGTGAGAATATTATGGTAAATTTAATAAGCAACAGTAGCACACAGCAGATGATAATCTTTATTGTTTCCTACTTATCATGGCGTTGGTGAGATGTATTTGAAAGTGAACAATCTGGTGGTTTTGCAGATTTTTGCAAGGCATCAGTCTTTGAGGCTTGCTTTCACCTTAGGATACAGAGTGGTGCTATCATTATCTTTGGAATCCTTTAATGGGATATATTGAATTAGGAAACTTTAAGATTGATTTCATTTTGTTGGTCAAATTATGTCTGGTGTCCTGCAGCCCAAGACCCCGCAAAAAATTCCATGACCTCCAGCTGTAAACCCAACCGAATAGATGATCTGACTTACAGCAAAATGGGCACCTCAGGGGAATAAGGCTCTGTCGTGCACTGTGTATTAAAACTCCTAGAGAAATATTGTTGAAAGAGGAAGGGTTTGGAGATGCGCTCAGGACCTTGTCTGAAAAAAAAAAAGACAGGTTCTGTTTGTGATGCAGAGAGCAGCCATCCCTGCAGGTGAACATGTGCGTCCTCATGCTCCATTCTCCAACTCTGTAATTATCTCTGCATGGACACCAGAATCTTAGCAGCATTGCCCGAGAGCCCACTAGAGCCAACGGGATGCTCTCTATTGACTTTGAAGAGCTCTGGATCTGATCCTGAAGGTCTAAGCTGAGTGATCTGACTGATTTTAAAAACTAGCCATTCTAACCATGCTATTCAATCCAAGTGGAGGCGGGTGTCTGTCCGGGAGAGGAATGAAGTATGACACCAAGGATTTAGAATAAAATCCTTCCTAATTAGTAACCAATGTGTCATGTTAGAGCAACGTCTACCTGAATCCAAAACCAGCCTGAAGCAATAGCTCACAGAGAAACATGAGCATCTCCCATTCACTGCTATAGGATTTGAAAACCAATGACATTATCTTCAGTGGCAGCAGAGCTGTCTATCTTGTCACCTCTCCCTTGAGCAGAAAGATACAGACAACTTACTGTTGGGTGTAGAGTCTTATTTCAGGGTGGGGTGTAATAGGACAGGTAATTGCTATGAAAGTTCTTTGTGGTGGACAGGAATGTGAGCCTGACATCAATCCTGGACACAGTGACAAAGCGGCTAATACGAGATTTGATTAACATAGAATTAAAGGAGGGTAATAGAACTAATTCCGATCAGTATAGTCTTATGGAAAAGAAATTCTGTAAAAGTAATTGGAATTTTTTTTGGATGTGATTAGAAGTTTGATTGATAGAGGTGATAATCTCAGACTTCTGTAACACATTTGACATGGTGCAGAATGGCACAGAGTCACAGAAAGGAAGGGCTGGGCTGGAAGGGACCTCAGGAGGCCATCTAGTCCAGATCCCTGTGCTGAGGGAGAATTAAGTATGCCTAGACCATCCCTGACAGATCTTTGACTAACCTGCTCTTAACTACCTTTAATGACAGGTATTCACAACCTCCTGGGGTGACCTATTCCAGTACTTAACTATCCTTCACGTTAGAAAGTTTTTCCTAATATTGAATCTAAATCTCCCTTGCTGCACATTAAGCTCTTTTCTTCTAGTTCTACATTCAATGGACATGAAGAACCACTGGTCATTGTCCTCTTTAGAGCAGCCTTTCATGTATTTAAAGGCTGTTCTCAAGTCTCTCCTCTGTCTTCTTTTCTCAAAACTGAATAGGCCTTGTTTATTTCAACCTTTCCTCATAGGTCAGGTTTTCTAAATCTTGTATCATTTTGGTTTCTCTCCTCTGGACTCTCTCCAATTTGTCAATATCTTTCTTTTAAGTGAGGCACCCAGATCTGGACACCGTAGTCCAGCTGAGGCCTCACGAGTGACAAGAAGAGTAGGACAATTACCTCCCAAGTTTTAGCGACGCCACTATTATTACACCCCAGAATTCTATTGGCCTTTTTTGCAGCAGCATCACATTATTGACTCATGCCCAATTTGTGATCTACTCTAACCCCTACCTGCTTTTCAGCAGTATCACCTCTAAGGCAGTTAGTCCCCATTTTGTAGATGTGCACTGGACTTTTTTTCTTCCTAGGTAAGTGTTGTACTTTCCACTTGTCTTTATTGAATTTCAGCTTGTACATTTCAGACCAATTCTCCAATTTGTCAAGGACATTTTGAATACTAATCCTGTCCTCAAAAATGCTAGCAACCCCTCCCAGCTTGGTGTCATCCACCAATGTAATAAGCCTACTCACTACTGCATTATCTAAGTCATTAATGAAAATATTGAAAAGTACCAGAGCAAGGACACACTGCTGTGGGAGTCCACTGGCTAGGTCCTCCCACTTTGACAGTGAATCATTGATAACTGTGCTTTCACTATGGTCTTTCAATGAATTTCACACCCACCTTATATTTCATCTCTCCACATTTTCCTAATACACCTAGGAGAATGTCATGCGGGACTATGTCAAAAGCATAACTAAAATCAGGATATATCACATCTAGAGGTTCCCAACTATCCACCAGGCCAGTAACTGTGCCAAAAGACATTAGATTTGTATGGCATGGTTTATTCTTCTCAAATCCATGCTGGGTGTTACTTAAAACCCTATTATCCTCCAAGTGCTTTCATTTTGATCTTTTAAAACATTGTTCCAGTATCTTTCCAGGTATCAAAGTTAGGCTGACTGGACTATAATTCCCCAGGTCCCCTTTCTTTCCCTTTTCTAAAGAACAGATACTATTTTTGATTAGATTTTTGACATTGTGATTAACAAACTAGAATGATACACAATTACCACAGCACACATTAAATGGATTAAACAATGTCTAAGTGAAAGGACTCCACATGGAAATATATCGGGGCAATCATCACTGAGCGGGTGTTCTTGTACTGGGGTTGATTCTTGGTTGTGCACTTTTAAATATTTTCATCAATGACATGGAAAGAACACAAACAAATAAAAATTAGCAGTGAGGGCATTTCATCATTGAAACAACTTTCTCAGCCTTGTGGTGGATTTTCCAGAACTGAATTTTTAAAAATTATAATGAGATGTTTTTCTAAAGGAGGTGCAGAACAGGAGTTAATTCAGGGAAAAGTCTCTGGCTTGTGCTATAGAGGAGATCGGACTGCATTATCAGAATAGTGAGCTCTAGATTAATAATCTCTGTTTCTATGGAAAAAAAGTTTAAATGTATGGGTTTTAAAAAGAAAATATTTTCATTTTTCCTTCCCTTCCAGCTCTCTCTCTCTCTGCAATTATCAGTCATTGTCCTCTGAGATCCTCTGCTTCATTCGAATTTCTCTGTCAGGATCTTTTCATAGAACCCAAGTCTGTTGGGCACCCACCTCCCATTGAAGAGATTTTTTCTGTTTAGACATGGAGTTTCTCCTCAGATTATTCTGTCCTCATGGTGCTATCCACTCTAGGTTTGATGTTTGTATTTTTTTTTCTTTAAAGATGAGCCAAAAATGAAGAACCAGACCACTGTAGAGGAGTTCATCCTCTTGGGCCTGTCCAACAACTGCTGTTTAATCATCATCCTATTTGTGGTTCTATTAGTTGTCTTCCTTCTGTCCATAATAGGAAACATCACTGTTGTCATACTCAACCTCAGGGACCGTTGCCTCCAATCCCCCATGTATTCCTTCCTCAGGAACCTCTTCCTCTTGGAAATCTGTTTCACCTACATCATCATGCCCAGGTTCCTCTACAGTCTCCTGACAGAGAGAAAATCTATTTCCCTCCCTGGTTGTTTCCATCAACTGTTGTTGTTCTTCCTCCTGGGTGCCTCTGCATTTAGCTATGGGTGTTGTCATGTCCTTTGGCCACTACATGGCTATCTGCCATCCCTTTCTTACGGCACCATCGTGAATGGCAGGGTCTGCTTCCAGTTCGTGCTGGGCTGTTGGGTGATGAGTTTTCTCTTAATCTTTCCTCCAATATTTATGGTTGTGTTCTTGCATTTCTGTGGCCCCAATGTCATAAACTATTTCTACTGCAACACAGCCCCATTTCTCCAACTCTCCTGCATAGACATGGGACACATTGAGGTAAAGCCCTTGGTTGCAGCTGTAGTGGTCTTACCTGGCACTTTAACAGTCACCATAATTTCCTATGGCTGTATCATCTGTACTGTCATGTGGATCCCATCCACCACAGAAAGGAAAAAGGCCTTTTCCATCTGCTCACTCACCTCCTGGTTGTTGTGATATTGTACGGTAGCGCCACCTTCAGGTACATCCGACCAGGTCAGCGGGACCCTCGGGACTTTGACAAAGATGTGTCTTTTCTGTACTGTGTGTTGGCCTTGCTGTTTATCCCCTACATTTACGCTCACCATAAAGAACAAGTCGAACAGGGTCTGAGGGACATCTGTGGCCAAGCATTTTCTAAGTGCTTCAGGTTAGCTTCATTCATTGCAATTAGGCAGGGTGGGCAGGGATGGTGTCCCTGACCTCTGTTTGCCAGAATCTGGGAATGAGCAACAGGGGATGGATCACTTGATGACTACCTGTTCTGTTCATTCCCTCTGGGGCACCTGACATTGGCCGCTGTCGGTAAACAGGATACTGGGTTAGATGGACCTTTGGTCTGACTCGGTATGATCATTCTTATGTTATGTAAGGTAGAGGGTGATAAATTGTTCTTCTTACCCACAGAGGACAGGACAAGAAGTAATGGGCAAAAATAGCAGCAAGGGAGGATTAGACTGGCCATTAGGAAAAATCCCCTAACCATCAGGCTAGTTAAGGACTGAAACAAATTGCCTAAGGAGGTTGTGGTATCTCCGTCACTGGAGGCTTTTAAGAAGAGGTTAGACAAGCACCTGTCAGGGACGATGTAGATAATACTTAGTTCTTCCTCAGGGCAGGGGACTGGACTAGATGACCACGCAAGGTCTCTCCCACTCCTACATTTCTAGGATTCTAGGATTTTGGGGGCAAGAAAAAGCAAAAACAAGAGATGGAATTGTTTTCCTTATGTTCTAGCCCTTTGTTTTCTTTTCAGCCAGTAAAGCTGTGACAAAAAAGAAATCTCCAAACTTTCTGAGTGTGTCCTGGTATCCTCAGGGATGCTGCACCACTCATTAGCTAATTGGTCTCTGAAGGAATTGCAGTGCCAGAAGGAGTGGAAAAAGAACCATGGGAACTGGAAATAAGTTAAATGGGACTGGAAATAGTTTTGGGCGTTTGCTGAAGGCAACAACCATAACAAGCAATCTCCATGCTCGGTTTCATTACAAGACCTTGATTTCCTATATCTAAACGAGGGCATTGCAACTTCAGAGCTACATTAGTAAAACTTATTACTTCTGACACAAGTTCGCTAGGTGATCCATTGCTATATATTGTAGATCCCTTGAAATTTGTATTTTTATTTAAATACCATGTAAGTGAGCAGCCACCATGGAGAACCAAACTGCAGTGACAGAGTTTATCCTTCTGGGCTTCACAGATGTTCGCTGGCTGCAGATCCTGCTCTTTATTTTGTTACTTATCACCTACGTCTTGACTTTAGCTGGAAACATTCTCATTATCTCCATCACTCTGGTGGACCGGCGCCTCCAGACGCCCATGTATTTTTTCCTCAGGAATTTCTCACTTTTGGAGATTGGCTTCACCTCAGTGTCCATCCCAAAAGTTTTGTTCAACCTGGCATCAGGTCATCAGTCCATATCTGTGGCTAGGTGCTTTGCACAATGTTTATTTTATCTCATGGTGGGCACTGCTGAGTTTTGCCTGCTGGCGGCCATGTCCTTCGATAGGTTCGTGGCCATCCACAACCCCCTGCACTACACATCCATCATGACCAGTCACTTCTGTGACTGGCTGGTGCTGGCCTCTTGGCTTATTGGTTTCGGGTATGTGATCATCCCCCTTGTTCTATTGTTCTGGTTGCCATTCTGTGGCCCCAACATCATTAACCATTTCTTCTGTGACAGTGCTGCATTGCTTGAACTTGACTGCACAGACACCCGGCTCCTAGGACTCCTTCTTTCCTCTTGGCCACAGGCAGCATACTGGGCACTTTAGCCGTCACTGTCATCTCCTATTTCAAGGTCATCTCCATGGAGATGCGCATCCCCTCCATGGCCGAGAGGCAGAAAGCTTTCTCCACCTGCTCCTCTCACATCACCGTGATCTCCATCACCTACGGCAGCTGCATTTTCGTGTATGTCACACCCACATGGAGCAGCAGGCTGGACTTGCGCAGGGCTGTGGCTGTTCTTAACAACGTTGTGTCCCCTCTGCTCAACCCCTTCATCTACAGCCTGAGGAACAAACAGGTGAAAGAGGCCTTGAGGGACGCACTCAGCCAGAGCGCGGCATTTTCTAAGGCTCCAAAGATGTGACACGAGGTGACAAATGCAAACAATGATCAATCGATTGATCTAATCTATCATCTGATTTTATCTATCTATCCCCAGAAACCCCCACAATCTATCTATCTATCCTCATCCACCCCCTCTATCTATCTATTCTCATCCACCCCCTCTATCTATTTATCCATCCCCATCCACCCCCTCTATCTATCTATCTATCCTGACACCATCTCTATCTATCTCTCTACCCCATCCACCCCCTCTATCTATCTATCCCCATCCACCCCCTCTATCTATCTATCTAATAAAGGTACATACTCATTTCAAATTATGTTGAGTGGGGACGTCCGGAATAGGAGGAAAGGTTTCAGACCGTGGCCCTCTATTACTGAGGCCTTGGACTTTGCCTTTGCACAGTGCTTTTCAAATAATGCAAAGTCTTTACCCTTCAGAGAGCAAACCTGGTTTTGTTTCTAACATAAGAACGGCCCTACTGTGTCAGACCAAAGGTCCATCTAGCCCAGTAACCTAACGATAGTGGCCAGTGCCAGGTGCCCCAGAGGGAATGAACAGAACAGGGAATCATTCAGTGATCCATCCCCTGTCACCCATTCCCAGCTTCCGGCAAGCAGAGGCCAGGGACACCATTCCTGCCCATCTTGGATAATAGCCATTGATGGACCTATCCTCCATGAACTTATCTAGTTCTTTTTTTAACCCTGTAACAGTCTTGGACTTCACAACATCCTCTGGCAAGAAGTTCCACAGGTTGACTGTGCGTTGTGTGAAAAAATACTTCCTTTTGTTTGTTTTAAACCTTCTGCCTATTAACTTCATTTAGCGACCCCTAGTTCTTGTGTTTTGAGAAGCAGTAAACAACACTTCCTTATCCACTTTCTCCACACGTCACGATTTTA
This sequence comes from Gopherus flavomarginatus, assembly GCF_025201925.1. Lineage (NCBI taxonomy): Eukaryota > Metazoa > Chordata > Testudines > Testudinidae > Gopherus > Gopherus flavomarginatus. Next base: position 1,535,082 of record NC_066627.1, on the reverse strand, counting down.
TAGACATCTGTCATATCCCCTCTTAGCCATCTCTTTTCCAAGCTGAAAAGCCCCAGTCTTATTAATCTCTCCTCATACGGAAGCCATTCCATACCCCTACTCATTTTTGTTACCCTTTTCTGAACCTTTTCCAATTCCAATAGATCTTTTTTGAGCTGGGGCGACCACATCTGCACGCTATATTCAAGATGTGGGTGTACCATGGATTTGTAGAGAGGTAACATGATATTTTCTGTCCTATTATCTATCTTAATTATTCCCAGCATTCTGTTCTCTCTTTTGACTGCCTGTGCACATTAAATGGTTGTTTTCAGAAAACGATCCACAATGACTCCAAGATCTTTCTTGAGTGGAAACAGCTAATTTAGATCCCATCATTTTATATTATAATTGGGATTGTGCTCTCCAGCCTGCATTACTTTGCATTTATCAACATTAAACTTTGTCTGCCATTTTGTTGCCCAGTCATTCAGTTTTGAGAGATCCTTTTTAGCTCTTCGCAGTCTGCCTGGGTCTTAACTATCTTTAGTAATTTTGTATCATCGGTAAATTTTGCCACATCACTATTTACCCCTTTTTCCAGATCATTTATGAATATATTGAATAGGACTGGTCCCAGAACAGACCCTTGGGGGACCCCGCTATTTACCTCTCTCCATTCTGAAAACTGATCATTTTTTCCTACCCTTTGTTTCCTATCTTTTGACCGTTTACCGATCCACGAGAAGACCTTCCCGCTTATCCCCATGACAGCTTACTTTGCTTAAGAGCCTTTGGTGAGGGACCTTGTCAAAGGCTTTCTGGAAATCTAAGTACACTATACCCACTTGATCGCTCTTGGTCCACATGCTTGTTGACCCCCTCAAAGAATTTTAGTGGATTGGTGAGGCATGATTTCCCTTTACTAAAACCATGTTGACTCTTCCTCAACAAATTATGTTCATCTATATGTCTGACAATATTGTTCTTTATTATAGTTTCAGCCAGTTTGCCCGGTACTGAAGTCAGGCTTACAGGCCTGTAATTGCCGGGATCACTTCTGGAGCTCTTTTTAAAGATTGGTGTCACATTAGCTCTCCCCCAGTCATCTGGTACAGAAGCTGATTTAAATGATAGGTTACAGACTGCAGTTAGTAGTTCTGCAATTTCACATTTAATTCCTGCAGAACTCTTGGGTGATACCATTTATTACCTTTGTCTGGATCTGTGGACTGCTCATGTAATTAAGAGAAAAATCATTGTAGAATTCATTGTGAAGTGACTCTCTGTATTACATGTAAGCCCCTTCCTTTTCAGTTTAAACTGATTTTTACCAAAAAACTCCCATGTTTTACAAAAAGTATTATTCAGCTTTTTTCTGATTTTCACCTTACTTTTGTATCCTTCAAATATATAAAAATAACTTGTTTTATTGGGGACATACAATACATGGCATGAGATAGATGTATCACACTAATACAATAGTCTGTGTGTATGTGCAAAGCTGCCTGTTGAAGTCAGGCTATGGTTTAGTTTTGAAGATACACACACTAAACACACAGGCACGCACGGACACTGAAGTGCATGAGCATCTGAACGTGTTGATGAAGCTCATGCCCACCACGTACGCAGTTCAAGCTGATGGCAGATAATGGTTTAAAGATTTGACACTCTGAAGTGGGAAATAAACAAAAATCTGCATCAGAATACGTTTCAGAACACAAGGAAGTATTCAAAAGTTTAAAAAAAACAGGAGAAAAGGATGAAGTTGAGTGTATGCGCTGCAAATGGTGTGGCCCAATTATTAAATATACGTATTTATAGGCTAATAGTTCTAAAGTCTACAACAGTAACTGTTTATTCTAATGAAAAGTTTTATTTGGGGATTAGAGAAATACTCTTTTCTTAAATTCAGATTTAGAAGCCAAAATCTCATTTTCAAATGGGATTTAGGCATTTATGAGTCTAAATTCCTATTTCAATACTGTCAGGGTTCCCTCCCCACTCTGAACTCTGGGGTACAGATGTGGGGACCTGCATGAAAGACCTCCTTAGCTTAGTTTACCAGCTTAGGTTAAAACCTTCCGCAAGGCACAAATCCTTCCTTGTCCTTGGAACAGTATCGCTGCCACCACCAAGTGAGTTAGACAAAGATTCAGCAAAAGAACCACTTGGAGTTCCTGTTTTCCCAAAATATCCCCCTAAGCTCCTTCACCCCCTTTCCTGGGAAGGCTTGAGAGTAACCAAGGTGAGCACAGACCAGACCCTTGGGTTTTTAGGTCACTAAAAGCAATCAGATTTGTAAAAAACAAAACTTTATTATGAAGAAAAAGTAAAAGAAGCACCTCTGTAAACTCAGGGTGGAAGGTAATTCACAGGGTAATCAGATTCAAAACACAGAGGATTTACCCTCTAGGCAAAGTTACAAAAACAAGGATAAACCTCTCTCTTAGCACAGGGAAAATTTACAAGCTAAAACAAAAGATAACCGAATGCATTTCCTTGCTATTACTCACTATTTCTGTAATATCGGATGCTTAGTTCAGATATGGTTTTAGAAGATGTATTTTCCCTGCCCTGGTTCCTCGCTGACCAGGAGAGAACTCACAAAGAGACAAAACAAACAACCTTCCCTCACAGATTTGAAAGTATCTTCTCCCCTTATTGATCCTTTTGGTCAGGTGCCAACTAGGTCATCTGAGATTCTTAACCCTTTATGGGTAAAGGCAGGAGTTACCCTTTACAGGGAAAGGAGAGATTTTATGCTACCCTTAGCCATATGTTTATGAGAAATACAGAAAACAAACTAACTGCACAGCCCTAATTGTCACCTACCACACTGTCATAAACAGATAGCTAAGGGTTAATGTTCTTTTACCTGTAAAGGGATAACACCAGTAACCTGAAACACCTGACCAGAGAGACCAATCAGGAAACAAGACTTTTTCAAATCTGGGTGGAGGGAAGTTTGTGTCTGAGTTCTTTGTTCTTTGTCTGGTGTCTGACCCTCTCGGCTCTGAGAGTGATCTTTCTGTCTCCTGCCTTTCTAATCTTCTGTTTCCCAGCTGTAAGTACAAAGAGATAAGACTGTAGGTTTATATTGTTTGTTTTTTGTATTTACATGTGTGTAGTTGCTGGAATGTGTTAAATTGTATTCTTTGTGAATAAGGCTGTTTATTCATATTTCTTTTAAGCAATTGACCCTGTATTTGTCACCTTAATACAGAGAGACCATTTTTATTTATTTTTCTTTCTTCTTATAAAGCTTTCTTTTTTAGACCTGTTGGAGTTTTTCTTTAGTGGGAATTCCAGGGAATTAAGTCTGCAACTCACCAGGGAGTTGGTGGGAGGAAGAAGTCAGGGGGAAAATCTCTTTGTGTTAGATTTAATAAGGCTGACTTTGCATACCCTCTGGGTGAAGAGGGAAGTACTTGTGTTTCCAGGACTGGAAACGGGGAGGGTGGAGTCCCTCTGTTTAGATTCACGGAGCTTGCTTCTCTGTATCTCTCCAGGAACCCAGGGAGGGAACACCTGGAAGGGAGGGGGTGGGGAAATGGTTTATTCCCCTCTGTTGTAAGACTCAAGGAATTTGGGTCTTTGGGGTCCCCAGGGAAGGTTTTTAGGGGGACCAGAGTGCCCCAAAACACTCTAATTTTTGGGTGGTGGCAGCTTTACCAGGTCCAAGCTGATAACTAAGCTTGGAGGTTTTCATGCTAACACTCATATTTTGGATGCTAAGGTCCAAATCTGGGAAGTATGTTATGACACACACCCACACTCAACCCATAGGGCTGGCTTTAAACAATTAAACAGTTACAACCCAAGCAGGATGGGGGCCACATCCTGAAAGAAATCTAACCCAACCCCTGCCTCTTCTGGCTATCCTAAAACCCCTCAATCTGACTGAGCTCATCGTCAGAAGTAAACTCCCCAGGGCGCAGGACACAGCACCACAATGCGTCACCAGACCTTGCCATAATGACAGGTGCAAAACCTGCAGCAAGGAGTTTTCTTCTACAATGATCAGCACCCCCTGAAACACACCTTTCAAGATCCATGGACTGTACATGCCTATCCTAACATGTGGCATTATGGGAGTGTGGATCACTTCACGATTACCTGATCTGTTCACTAATCCCCCTTTTTTGTCCTATGACTGCAGGGGTGTTAACTGGCCACTTCACCTTGTGCCTTCACCAACAGAAGCTGCTCCAATAAAATATATCACCTCACCCTCCTTGTTGCTCTCATATCCTGGGACCAACATGGATGCAACACTTCAAACACTCAAATTGCATGGACAGACAATGAGGTTTAAACTTTTGAAAAGTCTGGGACAGAGAGAATAAAGCTGGAATTTTCCAATGTGCCTAAGAGATCTAAACACCCAACTTCTATTCATTCAAAATGGATTTTGTGTGTCTAAATCTCTTAGGTGGCTTTGAACATCTGAATCTAAGGGCTAGGGTGTTTAGGCATTCCTGCACTCAATGTTGCAATGCCAAACTGATTTAGGAGCTAAAGAGACAGATATAAAAAAATGTGGCCCTTAAATTTCAACCTGAGTAGCTACTCAAATTTCAGGGACCTGTGGCTGTTCTAGCTGGAAGTTTAAATTGATGGAGTCTGGTATTGTCTTTTATTCAATCTTGTTTATTTACAAGAAATGTACAAAGTTCTGTTTCTCTGAACACAAGCAGAGCCAAGAACGAAAGCTCATAACAGTTTTTCAGGTGTTGCTGTGCTCAGAGTCACAACGCCTAATTGCTTTAGCAGTCTAAATTCCATTTCCAAAAAGTGATGTAGGCATTTGGACCCAGGTATTTAAGTATTGCTCCTCAGCCTTGCAATGCCTAACTGATTCAGGAGCCTAAATCTCATTTTCAAAAAGGATTTTGAATCTCATTGAGTGTCAACAAATAAATACCTTAAAAAATCTGGAAACCTAAACCCAATTGACTGTCAATGGGATTTTGCATCCTAAGGGCCAAATTTTTAAAGGTATTTGGGGATTTTCAAAAGCACCTAGGTCACTAAAACCCATTCAAATCAGTGAGTTTCAGGGTTTCTCAAATAGGGTCGCTGCTTTCCCTACACAAGGGGCGACGTCTGTTTGAGAAACCCTGATCTATGTGATTTTGAAAATCCCAATAGACACCTAAATACCTTTATAAACCTGGGCCAATCTCTCAGAAGGCATGATACTATAGTCACATTTTCTATCTCCATTCCGTGTTGTGCCATGAAAATGAGTGAATCTGCAAATGGTGACGGAGTTCATTGGCTTGCCCATATCAAGCAAACAAATGTGTCCGCAAATGTTCAGAAGAAAGTATCAGGAGTGTTTTCTCAGCAAAGCACATTAGCTAATTGGTCTCAGGGGTCACAGCCAGTGGTGAAGGAGAAGAATTCCATGCACCACAACTCTTAAAAAACGAGCGGCTATTTGTCACAGGAGCAAACACCCAAGTCTGTCCCCATGATTTGTTGGACCACAGACCTAATTTGGAGCATATCAGTTCAGTAGCTGCAAGATTGCAAGCTTCTTCACATCCTGCTCCATGTATTCCAGAGGTCTCCAACATCACAGCGTCTGAGCGAGGATGCATGAGGCACGACTGCCGGAGTGGGAGTTTAGAGCGACAATGAATTGAAGAACTTGGTGGGTATTGTTATCATTGTTTTAGTTTACGTTTTGTTTTGTTTGTGGGACCACATTGGAGCCACCTATGGCCTAGATGGAGATGGAGTCTGTGCCTAAACAGCTTGTAATGTTAGTGCATAATGTGACACAACTCTGTGGGTAGGATAAACAGATTGGTTGAGATAAGGGATGAAGCAGATGTCGACGGTGAGAAACGTATTGGTAAACTTAGGTCAAAGCACAAGATTAGTTCTTCTTTGGAGAATGCAGTTAATATTCTTCTAGGAATCCTCTTAAAGGGAAATATATAAAGGAAAATTAAACTTTTTTTTTAGTTTGGGGCATAAGTGATGGCAAATGTCCTGAAGTCAAAACCCGACACCAAAAACATCCCACAAACCACAGCTGCATAAACCTTGTTCCAAAATGGGTAGTCCTCAGGGGTAGGGGACCAGTTTGTGCTGTGGATTAAAAGTCATGGAGAACTATGGTTAAAAAGATTAGAACATTGAGAGTGAAGAAGGTTGGGGAACCAAACCTGAAAAGAGACAGGGATCTCTTTGAGATGCGGTGAGCAGCTCTTCCTCTCGACAAATATTTGTGTCCTCATCTCTGTACATCTCCTACTCCATGAGGACCTCTGCACAGGCATCAGCATTTTCGCAGCATTAATCCCAACCATACACAATTCAAGAAGAGCTTATCCACAGATTTTTGGAGCTGCTGGAACATGGTATAAACCGGATGACCTGAATGATCCAAAATGTAGACATTCAAATTATGCCTGTATTCAAAATCAGAAGGCGGTGGGTTCCAGGGAGGAAGGGCGTGAAGATGGGGGCATGCACTGTATTTGTAACCAATATATAGCGATGCAGCTACATCTGCCTGAGGCTGCAGAGAGAAGTGTGAATCACTGCCATTCACCTGGAGGGGACGTTAACCACTGAACCTAATGGAGGTGCCCTAAGTGTCATCTCTGCTGTCTATTTCGCTGCCCCTCATTTTAACAGAAAGCCTCAGGCAATGCACTTGTTCTTCTCTGTGGGATGCAGTGAGAAACACTGAGCTATCTATCCCCATACATCTCGCTCACTTTCTGAACTCCCATTGAAAGTATTTGTCTGATTCATTCTCCTATCCGTTCTGCAAAACAAAAACAAAACAAAAAACTCTGCCATTTTGTGCTTTTTTAAAAAGCAGTAATATGTCTTGTTTACTTGCTTCAAGGTGAACCATAAATGCCAAACCGCACTGCAGTGGTGGAATTCATCCTGTTAGGACTTGTCAACGACAATCATTTGAGCATCGTCATATTCCTAGTTCTATTAGCGACCTTCCTCTTGATCCTGATGGGAAACATCATCATTGTCACCATCACCCTGGTGGACCATCGCCTCCAAACGCCCATGTATTTCTTCCTCAGAAACTTCTTCTTGGAAACATGCTTCACCCTCGTCATCATCCCCCGGTTCCTCTACAGCCTCCTGACAGGGAGAAAAGCCATTTCTCGCTCCACTTGTTTACTTCAGTCATTTTTCTTTTTCTTCCTAGGCTCCTCTGTGTTTTTCCACCTGGCTGTAATGTCCTTTGACCGGTATGTGGCTATCTGCAACCCGCTACATTACATCACTGTCATGAGAAACAGGGTCTGCCTCTACTTAGTGCTTGGCTGCTGGCTGGTGAGTTTCCTCCTGGTGCTTCCTACCACTGTTCTCTTTGTCCGCTTGCCATTCTGTGGCCCCAACATCATAAATTACTTCTACTGTGACACAGCCCCATTGCTCCAACTCTCCTGCACAGACACCGGGATCACTGTAGCAGTGGCCCTGGTGACAGCTGCACTTACGCTGCTCAGTACGCCGACGATCACCATCATCTCTTATGGCTGTATCATCTCCACGGTCATGCGCATCCCATCCTCTGTGGGCATGAAAAAGCCTTTTCCACCTGCTCTGCCCACCTCACGGTTGTGATGATATTGTACAGTAGCTCTATTTTCAGGTACATCCGACCAGGGCAGCACGGCGGGTGGGACTTTGACAACGTTGTGTCCTTTTTTCACACGGTGGTCACCCAGCTCTTTAATCCCTACATCTATGCTCTCAGGAATGAACAAGTCAAACAGGCCCTGAAGGATGCTTGTGACAGGGAATGTTTTAAGCATCCGAATCAGGCCTGAAAAAATTAAAATCAAAAGATCCAAGAGTAAAGTGAATATCTTTGATATCGTTCCAACCTTACAATGGGCTTACGTGTGTCCTGAGTGCAATGTAAGACGCTGCACTTTGGAACCAAGGTATCCAGGGTAACTTCCTCTGGAAAAGGAAACCAGTCAACACCTCCTGTTCTGGTCACTGTATAGACACCCGGTCAATAGCAGAATTAAATGGATATTCATGGAGTCTAGTTGTGCTTGTTTTTGGGGAAAGCCTGTCCTGGCTTATCACTTCTACTGAGTTGCTAAGAAATGGGCACATCCTGTTCTGTAGGTTACCTGGCCTCCACTAGCCTCCCCTGGTCGCTTCTTACCACACCTTGTATTGTTGTAGCAATGCTTAAAGACCCCAGCAGAGATCAGCACCCCATGTCGCAGGCCATTGTACATTGCACAAAGGATAATCCAGGCCTTGTAGAGTAGATCTTAAAAATGGGTAGATGCCTTATAATGTGACACAAGAGACTCAATCTATGGAATTTATTACAAGGAAGATTAGGAATTGACTTGTTCATGATATACAAGTACTCCCAGGTGCCAGAGTGTGTCTGAATCTAGTGGAGAAAGGTAGAATAGGAACAAAGGGCTGGAAGTTGAAGCCAGACCAATTCAAAGGAGAAATAAGAGCTTTATCTTTAACACTGGAAAAAACTACCACGAGAAGTGGTGGATTCTCTCTCTCACTCGCTGTTTTCAAGTCTTGGCCACATGTCTTTCTGGGATATTTTGATTTAGGGCAGGTCTGCACTAGAATCACTACATCGGCACAGCTGCACGTCTGGCAAAAATGCTCTGTATTGACAGGAGAGCGCTCTCCCACCAGCATAATTACTCCACCTCTGCAAGAGACGGCAGCAATGTCATCAGGAAAGCATCTCCCACTGACATAGTGCTGGGGTGGACAGTGCTTAGGTTGCTGTAACTTGCATCACTCTGGAGGAGTCTTTTCACACCCCCGAGTGACATAAGTTAGATCGATTTAAGCAGTGCTGTAGACCTGTCCTCAGTCAAACAAGTTACTGTGATCAATACAGGTGTGACTGGGTGTGCTACCGTGGTGTGTGCTGTACAGGAGAACAGATTACATGATCAAATGCGCCTTTCTGCCCTTAAATGCTATAAAAGTATCAATTTCTATGACAGAAGTGCTGGAAATGGAATGGGACAAAATTATTTGTTTCCTCCTTGATTTGGCAGATGATATTTTCAAAGGTACAGAAGGAGGTGGGGGTGAAAGTCCAGCTCCACTGAATTCAGAGTTTTACCATTGATATGTGTAAGCAGAATCTTACTCCAGGTGCTCAATTCCCAGGGACTAGCAATAGAAGTTGGGTGCAAATTGTCCTTTGTCCCTTTGAATATCACCTTTGTTTCTCTTCATAAAATGACTGAGAAGAGGAAGAACAGAAAAATCTCTCCTTTGGGAAGCAGTGGATGATGTTCTGCAACAGCATTAATATTGCTCTCCTGGACAAAGGCTAAACACGTTCTTTTGTCTGGACATGAGTAAAGTTATAAAATTTGGTGTGGTTAAACAATAAACTTACTGCATATGTTGGTATTTGCCATACACTTCCTTCTTTTGGGTCTCCCATCAGATTCATCCCAAGATCCACTGGCTCTTTGGTTATTGGGTCTTTGGGCTGCCATAGAATAAAAATCCCCCTTGGTAGGTAACCCCCCGTTCCAAAGAGGAAGGGTGGTGTTGGGGGACAGGACTCAGTCAGGGGGGAAAGGGGGTAATCAACATTTGTTCAACTCTGACGTCTTCCGTATTTACCTTGGCAAGTCACTTCGGCCCAGTTTTTAAGAAGTATTTAGGTGTCTAATTCCTATTGATATAAAAGGAAGTTAGGCCTAGAAAGGCCCCTAACAATCTAGCCCTGAAGCTGGGATTTTCCAAAAGAAATCTTAGGTGTCCACATCTTAATGGAATCCAATACTTGCAGGATTCCCTTGGGCTCCTCTGAAATTCTCGAGCGTCACGTCTCAGGGCCACATTTGGAAAGATATTTAGGTGCTTTAAAAGATCCAGAGGCAAAATTCACATGCACACCACGTCCCACTCTAGGTGTCCTGACACCTAAACCCCAGCTCACTAAGGGCCCAGTAAGCTAAAGTGTGCTCAGATCTCACCTTCTGGATCAGGGCCCAAATTTTATATACCCAGGAAGTGACAAATTTCTGTGCTGAAAGTCTCTGGTTAGTATCCTGCCATTACTCATGCGGATTAGTGTATTTCTATCAGTGAAAATAGAAGGACGTTCTTAGGGTTAAGAAAATTGGATGGTTGTCAGGGGAGCTGTTTTGAACCCAGTTTTGGCTCAGAATCCTTGCATGGCTCGGCTTAAGTTTCTTTGGTTTGAATTATCAAAGGAAGCAAAGGGCCCAAACCCCTGAAATCCAGTGGGTGATGGGTCACCGACTCCTCTCCAGATGCTAACTCTGCCATTCTGTTTCTCAGTTCTCCAACTCAGAATGGCATTAGTAATTCATCCATTTAGCCTGAGATTCTCAAATCCATGGAGGTAATAGCATTAGAGCACCTGAGAAAAATTCATAGATTTATATTCATAGTGCCCTTTTGAAGGAAAGGCAACATCATTATCTCCATTTTATAGATGGGGAACTGAGTCACAGACTGATAAAGGCACCGACTGGTAAAGGTCTTTAGGTGGGCTCTGCTCAGCGCTGCAACGTCTAAGGACCAGAGTTTTTAAGAGATATTTAGGCACCTACATCTCATTGAAATCAACAGTAGTTAGGCACCTTGAGTACCTTTAAAACTCTGGCCCTTGTGATTTAGATGTGGCTAAGTCCACTTTCAGTTGTAACTTAGGCAGTTCAGAGCTCATGTCCTATTGACTATCTATCTCTACACACCCCCTCTATCTATCTATCCATCTATCTATCTATCTATCCCTATACACCCCCACTATCTACCTATCTTCATACACTCCCTCTATCTATCTATCTATCCATCCCCGTATACCCCCTCTTTTTATCCATCTATCTCTCTCTCATTTGGGATCCTCTGCTTGGTTCAGTTGCCTGAACAGAATTACTCCAAGTGCCCATAGCTGGTAGGTATCCATCTCAAAGGGAAGATGTTTGACTATCTGCAACCCACTACCTTACATCACCATCATGAGCAACAGAGTCTGCCTCCAGTCAGTGCCTGGCCACTTGCTGGTGAGTTTCCTACTGGTGCTTCCCACCACCGTTCTCTTGTTCGTTTGCCATTTGGTGGGCCCAACATCATAAACCACTTCTACTGTGATGCAGCCCCGTTGCTCCAATTTTCCTGCAGGGACACGGGGATCACTAAAGTAGTGGCCTTGGTGACAGCTGTATTTATGTCCCATTGATGGTCACCATCATCTCCATTGTCATGTGCAGCCCAACCTCCACAGGCAGGAAAAAGGGCTTTTCCACCTGCTCCTCCCATCCCATGGCTGTGAGTATTGCCCAGCAGATCATTTTCAGGGAAATCCCACCAGCTCTGCGGGGCAGGCAGGATTCTGACAAAGTTGTGTCCTTCCCGTACACTGTGGTGACCCAGCTGTTTAACCCCTCCATCTATGCTCTGAGGAACAACCAAGCCAAAGGATCCCAGTGGCAGGAGATTTTCCGAGTGCCTTAGGCTGCCATCGAGACTGAAAACCCAAAGGCACAAGAATGCAGAGAACCCAGCTGCTCATTGACTTCACACCAGGCTTCACAATGGGCTTAGGGGGCCAAGGGGGAAGTAGCCTCATCACAGGAGTGAATTTGACTCAGGGTTACATTCTCTCCAGAAAGGACCGAATCTGTACCTAATGGCTTGTCCCTCATATGGATATTACGCCTACATGGATGAATCATTCGCAGAGTCCATCACTGGCTGGAGTCAGTGACAGCGTAACCTTTTTTTAATGATTGATGCTAATGACTTGTTAAGAACTGTGCCTCTCTCTCACTTCCTTTCCCTTACTCTATCCTGGGTGGCTTATTCATCTCATTCTGCTACACTGTCATTTTGCATGTAAAATCAGTTGTCGTGTCTGAACAATCTCTTTTTCTCCACCAGCATTATTTCATGCAACTGGTCAAAGAACAGTCTTTCATCAAAGAGAAAGTTTTGTTTTTCCATGAACAATGCGCTGCCTTCTTTAATATATTGCTTATTGAAATGGTTTACCAAAGTCCATGTTTAAAAAAATAAATTCAACTACAAATCAATCCCCACTAATTTTTTTTAAAATTCACAGTAAATGGCCCATTTCAATCTCTACCCAACTAAAAGAACTTCAAAATCCTCAATATTTTTGTCAAAATACAGATTTTCATTTCCAGCCAGCTTTAGTATTTAACAGAGCTACTTGAAATGTGTGGAATGAAAATATTTTTGTTTAAAATGGCCTGGTTTTAATGAAAATGTTCATGGTTTTATACAGATATGGCCTTAAACAATATAGAATGCCTTATGGAAATTATTAGTTTTCTGAAAACACTTTTGATAATTTTCAGAAGGAAAATAATTATTTTTTTAAATATATTAAATAAACAACAACCAACCAAAGAAAAACATGTCCCAAAACAACTTCAACATTCCCCAAACGCTTATTCAAAGCACATTTTTAATCCCCCCACCATCACCCCACCAGCGTTAGTATCGCACATTAATGCAGAGCTTGTACCTGGTGCTTTTCGTCAGTAGCTCTGGAAGTGCTGTGTACAGAGGAGCTCAGTATCAGGGTTAGGGATAGGACCAGGGAGGTCAGGATCAACACCCCCACTTTCCAGATGGGGAAGCTTTGATGCAGAGCAGGAAGTGACTTTCCCAAGGTCACCTAGCAGGTCAGTTGAACTGCTCAATTTTTTTTTTTTTTAAAAGAAAGGTTGTTTTACTAACAATGCCTTTCTAAAATAATTCTGGGAGGGGATTATGAAAATATTTCATGTATATTAGGCTGTGGGGTTTTTTTGTCAAACATTTTGTATAATGTTATGGATTTGTTTGTTTTTAGGAAGAAATGTCCCATGTGGGTAGTATATCCCGTAACTACCTTGCTAGCCTCCTCGCCTGAAGCAGCTGGTTCCAGCCACAGCTGGAGACAGAAGACGCTGCTAGATAGGCCCCTGGTCTGCTCCAGCCTCCCTAGTCTTATGTTGCTGCTTGCGAACTAGAAGTGAGAGTAAGGCCGATTTGCCTCTCGTTTACACTACTTACAGAGTTACAGCTCCGCTGGTTCCTTTGGTGTTACCACTGGTTTACATCAGGATGAATGAAGGGGGAATCAGCTGCACTGAATGCAGTGGAGTTACTCCTGATTTACACCAGCGTGAGAGAATAAGCCCCATTGACTGCTGTGGAGTTACTCCTGATTTACATCAGGTGAGCAGAGGAGAACAGGTCCCATTGACTTCAGTGGAGTCACTCCTGATTAACACTGGAGTGAGTAAGAACATGAGCCCATCTAACTCGAACAGAATCACTCCTGGTTTATGCTGAGGTGTAGTAAGGATAATAGAATAGTCTCTCTAATGCTAGTTATTCTGTGCAGTGCTCCTGGACTCTGCTTGCTAACAGCACACAATGAGCATCCAGCCTTCTTCAGTGACCCTAAGGTCACGAATGGCCTGTGCTTAAGAAATCTGTCCTCTTCAGATACAAAATGCCACTGGTGTTTCCTGCTGAGGATGACATGCCTTCATCTGAAGCTGGTTCCTCTAGCTTACCCAGCACAAAACAGGATCTAATCATTTCCATCTTCTCAGGGGAACAATTGAAATGAACATCGCTGAGTTGTAATCATTAGCCAGGAGCCCAGGGAATAGACCTGGGAATCCTACCAAACCTCACGGCTGGATGAGAACCAGAGGAGAGGCTATTTCTGAGATATTTGACCCCATTGCCAAAGGATGATGTGACCCTCTGCTGGTGTAGATCAGCATAACTCCACCATCTTCAGTGCTACTGCACTGATTTACACCAGCTGGGGATCTGGCCCCAGTGATGGACAGATTGAATCACTTTCCCAAGGTGACAAAGGAAGCTGATGGGATATTCGGAAAAATGTTCTAGTCTGAGGTCTGGTCCACACACGCAAAACTTCATTTGAGAAGCATCGATATAGCTTGCTTCTGGTGTACAAGTACCATCAGAGGGAACAAATACCAGATACTACAAGGCCTCGGTCACCTACTGGAGAAAGGCAGGAGAAGAACCATTGCCTGCATGTTACAGCCAGACAAATTCAAATCAGAACTAGGGCACAATTCTTTTCACACTGAAGGAGATTAACCACTGGGACAAACTATCAAAGGTGGTGGTGTATTCTGCATCTCCTGTTGTCTTGAAACCAAGGCTGGATGACTTTCTGGAAGATGCTTTAGTCAAATGCAAGTTATTGGGCTCAATCCAGGAGTAATTGGAAACAATTCTATGGCTTTTATCACACACGGAGCCAGACTGGGTGATCTAAAGGTTCCTTCCAGGCTTAGAATCTGCTATGACTCTATTGCTAGAGCCATGGTGGTGTGGAGAGTACAGGCACCACACACGTAGCTATAAGCCGCAGTGAAGGGCTGTGGGGAGGCAGTGAGACACTACACAATGGAAAATAGCAGTGTAGAGTGGGAGCATGACTTGGGCATTTAGAGAGCTGTGTCGGGTACATACCCTGGGGTTCATGCATGTAGGAAACTCTTTTCTACTCACACAAGCTGTATCTCGCCATCTACACAGCTATTAATACCCAGGCCAGCTGGACACATGGTGTCTGCACTCTCCCTGCTGCCATGAGTGTAGACAGACCCAATAATTGCATTTTGCACACTCTACTCTGAAAGCATAATCTCTACACAGAATTAGCAATGCAGGTTTCTTCAGCTCAGTGGCTTGAGCATTGGCTTGCTAAACCCAGGGTTGAGAGTTCAATCCTTGAGGGGGCCATTTAGGGAACTGGGGTAAAAAACTGACTGGGGATCGCTCCTGCTTTGAGCAGGGGGTTGGACTAGATGACCTCCTGAGGTCCCTTCCAACCTCGATATTCTATGATTCTACTGTGCGGATTGGCCTGTCCAGACCTGCCTATCTGGATCGTGAAGTACTGTTCACAGTGCTTGTCCACCCATCCCAAAACTCTCATATGACAACAGATTGGAAAGGCCGGGGATTGTTAACCATAGATAGGAGACAGAGAAGAGGGGATATAGATAAGTTAATGGAGAATAGGTCCATCAAGGGCTATTAGCCAGGCTGGGCAGGGCTGGTGTCCCTAGTCTCTGTTTGTCAGAAGCTGGGAATGGGTGACAGGGATGGCTCACTTGATGATCACCTGCTCTGTTCATTCCCTCTGGGGCACCTGGCATTGGCCACTGCCAGAAGACAGGACGCTGGGCTAGATGGACCTTTGGACTGACCCAGTATGGCCACTCTCATGTTCTCTTGTGTTCTTATGACATGATGACAGGCAATAAAATAGTGAAGGTAAATCAGGCATTTCTGTTCACTGTCTCTTAACAAAATCAGAAAGGGGAAGTCAATGAGATTGAAAAGTGGCAAATGCAGAACCTGACAAAAGGGAATGCTTGTCATACAACACAGTTAGCCTATGGAACTCATTACCACAGGATGTTAGAGGCCAAAAAGGTACAGAATTAACAGTGTGAAATTTAATGTCCTAGGATATACAGGAGAGGTCAGACTAGATGACCTAATATGGCCTTAAATTATACAAAAAATGAATTTAGCAAGATTCAAAGTGGAACTAGATATTTATATCGATGACAAAAATATCCAAAATTAGAATAGTTAATGGTAAAAAGGGCAGTTTTTGTTTAAGCAGGGATATAAAAATTCCTGCTTTCACCCTCAAAGTAACAGGGTTTAGGATGAGTCCTTCATGGGGAGCAAGTTATCCCACATCTGGCTGCTGTGAGGTTTCTCACACTTCCCTCCGTAACATCTGGTGATGGCCACTCTCAGAGATAGGATACTGGGCTAGACGGACGATGGGTCTGACCCATGGATCTGCTCATTCCTATGCTACACTTCTCTTTCTGCAAGGAGCAGCACAAGTCAGGGATAATCCACCCACACTATGAAATACAAGTGCTTTGCTGTGGCTAAAAGTCTCCCTCAAAACCTTGTTGACTATGTTGTTCCGTAAGGTGTAGATAAAGGGATTTAGCAGTGGGTTAACTATGCTGCTGAGCACGGCAGGGATCTTGTGCATCTCCAAGGTGGACTTCTGTGACGGTGTCACGTACATGAAGATGGAGATACTGCAGAACATGAGAACCAGGGTCAGGTGGGTGGCACAGGTGCTGAAGGCTTTATTCTGGCCAGTGTTGGTTGGGATGCGCAGGATGGTGGAGATGATGAAGACATAGGAGATCATCGTTAGGGTTAATGAGCCGAGGATGACAAGAGAAGATAACATGAAGTCTATCAGCTCAACCAGATTTGTGTCAGTGCAGGAGAGCTCCAGCAAGGGGACAGAATTGCAAAAAAAGAAATGGTCAATGACATTGGAACGGCAGTAGGACAACCTGGAAATCATGATACTTGGGAAGAGGATGAAGAGAAGCCCACCCAGCCAACAGACCATCATCATCTGGGCGCAGACACGGCTACTCATGAGGATGGGGTAGTGCAGCGGGCCGCATATGGCAGCATATCGGTCGTAGGACATGGAGGTCAAGAGGAAGAACTCCATCATGCCCAGGAAGAAGTAGAAGTAGGACTGGGCCATGCAGCCAGCGAAGGAGATGGATTTATCTCCTGAGAGGAGGTTCTGCAGTATCTTGGGCACGGTCACTGAGGGAGAAAATAGGTCCAATACCGAGAGGTTACACAAGAGGAAGTACATGGGGGGTGTAGGCGACCGTCAGCATAGACAATGCAGAGAATGACCATGTTGCTGAATAATGTCAAAAGGTACAAGCATAGCAGCACCACAGAGAGCAGGATCTCTGTCTCCTGTTGGATGGAAAACCCCAAGAGGATGAATTCTTACACAGTTGAAGTGTGGTTCTCCATTCCCCATTGACCTACTGGGATAAGGAAACAATTATACAGCAGAGTTTGTAAAATCTTGGGGCCAGATCATAACTCTCAAATGTCCTTCATGACAGGGGGCATCTCTACATCTGGGTGAAATTCTACTGTCAGCAATTTTCAAAAAACAAATTGAAAAAGCCCCAGAAAATTTGGTTTTTGACTAAAAGAAAATGTGGTGGTAAGTGTCCATGGGCCACACTTGCAAAGGAATTCAGGCACCAAAAGATGCAGCCATGTGGGATTTTCAAAAGCATCTACATAGGTTAGGGATAGATTTTTAAAGGTATTTGTAAAGGATTTTCAAAGGCACATAAGTACCTAAATCCCATTGATATCAACAGACATTATATGCCTAATATGCTTAGGCACTTAGAAAAAAATCCCACCAACACCTATCATCTTCTCTAGATGCTTAAAAAGCTTTGAAAAGCTGGCCTTACATTTCTCATTGGCTCATATATATCTCACCAGAAAAGAAACGTGATAACTGAATATTTTCCACATTTGAACTAAACAATTTTCAGTTTCTGGCAGTTTTCAGGGGGAGAAAAATAGTCTCTGACAAGTTTGGAGTAAACATTTTAAGTTTCCGAGTTTTTGAAGAAAATATTGAACATTTTCCTTAGCCAGAAAAAACACCCCAAATTTTATGACCAGCTCTAAATCTATTGAGTTTTACTCCCAGTAACTTACATTCCACACAGATTGGATATTTCTCCTCTCACTTAAATTGTGCAAAATGATTAACATCAGAAATGCGGAGAATCATGAATCCGAGGTTCATCGATTTCTAGATTCTATAGGACCATAATGATCATCTAGTCTGACCTCCTGTGCACAGCATCCAAAGGACCTTGCTCAGGAATCCCTTCACCAAATGTATGGCTTCTTGTTGAATCCCAGCACTGATGTTTGGAAACAGACATCCAACCTTGGGGAGAGAAAGAGGCCATTACACAGGAATCCCACATCATCAGGGCCGGCTCCAGGCCCCAGCTCGCCAAGCCAGTGCTTGGGGTGGCATGCCGCTGGGGGCGCTCTGCCGGTCGCCGGGAGGGTGGCAGGCGGCTCCGGTGGACCTCCCGCAGGGGTGCCTGTGGAGGGTCTGCTGGTTCCGCGGCTCTAGTGGAGCATCGGCAGGCGGAGCCGTGGGACCAGCGGACCCTCCGCAGCCACGTCTGCCAGAGATCCACCGGAGCCGCGGGACCGGTGAGCGGCAGAGCGCCCCCCACGGCGCGCCGCCATGCTTGGGGTGGTGAAATGGCTAGAGCCGCCCTGCACATCATCAAGTTGCCTGCTTGAATAATTTGTGTGTCACTCATCTGCTTTGTTTGCCACACGTTGTTTTTCTTCTTTGGGCCTCAGCGGGTTGAGAGGTGAGGACGTGGTGTGATCCTCAGCCGATAAAAACTTGCATGAAATCCGTGGAGCTACATCATCCTGTTCAAAACCAGCTGTTGATCTGGCCTGTTGAATTCAGCTCAGCCATAGAGATTTATCCTTGCAGGGGAACCAGGCCAATGACTAGTGTGATGTTAGTTGCATTGGTTTCTGGAGTGAGATGTTGATTATAATTAATTGTCCTGAAACACAGGGCTGCTGCCGGAGACCCAATGTGCTAGAGGCTGTACAACAACAATAAATAAGAGCAATGTAACACCCTCCTCTTTTAATCTCAAAGTGGTTCACAAAGGAGGGCTGTATTGTTACGCCTGTGAGACAAGTGGAGAAACTGAGGCACACAGAAAAGAAGTGCAACACAAAACAAAACATGGTCCCAATATCAAGTCATTTACACTCTCAGTAGCCAAATGTATTTAGGTACCTAAAGGAGTACCTAGGTACCTGATAGCATTCTCCAGAGTGACGAGGTGCCTAACTCTCATTGAAATCTATGGGAGTTGGGCACATTGGAAAAGCCCACTCGATGCCTATATGCATCTTTACACACCTTAACATCTTTACAATCTGGCCTTAAGTGTCCAAGTAAGCCTGATTTTCAGAAAATCCTGAGGACGCTCTGCTGATCAGGCTCCTTGAAGATGTCATAAGGTGGCCAAAAGATGAGGCACCCAAAATGAACAGATGCTTTTGAAAATTTAGACGATGGAGATGAGGATTTTCAAAGGTGACTAAGGGAGGTAGGTGTCCAATTCCCAAAGACTTTCAGTGGATTTGAGTGTCTAACTCCTTGAGGCTCATCCGAAAATGCCAGTCTAGAGACATGAACAACATGACACTGAGTGCAATAGTGTAAACATCTCACTTCTCGAGATACGAGCAGTACAGCACCCCAGTCACCTTCTCCTCTGCACCCCGCTGCATAGATCAGAATAAGTCACTCAGCATTCTTAGCTGTCTTTGTGTGATGGAAACAAAATAAATTAAGCATCTAATATTTTCTTGAAAAAAAATCTCATTATATCCATTGACTAAATTCTTACACATAATGTCTGTGCCTTTTCCTCCAAGCTGGAAGAATGGTGGGAAAAATGCATTCGTTGAACAACAGATCATAAATTTCACTGAGCAAATTGTCAGATTAAAATTTGGTGAACAAGTCTCATCCAAGCTGGGTAAATGAAATCTTGGAACCTCTACAAATACCCACGTTTGGCTCTTCGGAGGCTGCTGAGGTACTACACGGGTTAACGAGAGAGATACCAGACTCTACCCTGCAACAGGCTTTGTGCTGCCATGGTGATCTTAAAGAGAGTTTGCTACATTTAAGAAATCTCTTCTCGCTCTTCATGGCAAATCTCAGGTGCTTTGTAGAGGGACCACTGTGCTAAGGTGGGTCATTTTAACCCAGCAAACACACCTCCAGGGGCTAATTTCTTCTCTCTTCTCTGGGGAAGCAATTCAGCAGAGTGTACCGCTGGGCAGATGCTCACGCGCCAGCCTAGGGAATGATTTATGGGATCAGCAGTAATCATTAACCACCATGAACTTCAGGGCTGATTTCCACTTTTTAATAAGCAGTCAGATACTACAACGATGGGCAAGACGGATTGATAGGGAGGGCGGATTTACAGTTAAGTCACTGGACCGGGACTCAGAAGTCTGCATTCAAATGCTACCTCTGCCACAGGTGCTGCATGCGACCTTTGGCAAATCACTTAGGGTGGGATTTTTCAAAGGCATTCTGTGCTGACCTAGTTTGCACTCACTTCAATGGGAGCAGAGGTAGGGGAGTGCTGACCCCTTCTGACAATTTGCAGCCTGCGTGGCCCAGGTCCGTAAAGGTGTGTAGATGTTGCTCTGCTCAGCATTGCAACAACCCAAGCCAAGGTGCCCTGCTGCCCAGTAGAATATTGAACCCCAAGCTAGGAAATCCAGCCCGCCATAGAACATATGGCGAGAGCTAGACACAGAGGGAAGGGACCATGAGACCATCTCTCTGTTCTCTTGTACATCACAGATCATTAACCTTCACCCAGCCAGCCCTGCCCTGAGTTTGAGAACTTGTGTTTGACTAAAGTGTTAAATCTCTATTTGAGGACATTGAGAGACAAAGACTCCTCCACCACTGCCCTCTGGGGCTTGTTTCAGTGGATAACCAGCCTCACAAGAAATACAGTAATCACAGTTAAGGCTACGTTTTAGTCACACGTATTTTAGTCATTAACAGGTGAAGGGCAGTAATCAAAAATTCACAGCACGTGACCTATGACCAGGGCTGCCCAGAGGATTCACGGGCCCTGGGATCATCGGCAGTAGGGGGCCCCCACTTTGGCAGTAATTCAAAGGCGGGGGGGTCCTTCTGCTCCGGGACCCACCACCGAAGTGCCCAAAAGACCCATGGTGGGGGCCTCCTGCCGCCGAAGTACCACCAAAGTGAGACTTGGCACTTCGGCGGCAGGTCCCACTTCGGCGGTAATTTGGCTGCAGGGAGTCCTTCTACCTTGGGGAGGAAGGACCCCCCCACACCACCAAAGACCCGGAGTGGAAGCAGCTCCAGGGACCTGGGCCCCACGAGAGTTTTCCGGGGGCCCCAGAGGAAGCGAAGGACCCCACTCCAGGGGCCCTGAAAAACTCTCGTGGGGGCCCCTGGGCAAATTGCCCCACTTGACCCCCACTCTGGGCGGCCCTGTCTATGACTTGTACTATAAACCTCTGGCTAAGACTTGGAAGGGGAAGTTCAGGGGGGAGGCCCAGGGGCCGCTAGGGGTGCTGGCCCGGGGGGCAGGGTTGGCAGGTTCCTGACCCAGCTCCAGGGCAGTGGTGACCTCCAGCTCCTGGCTTCACTTGCTGCCTCTGCTCCACCCCAAGTCCCAGTTCTGCAGCTCCCATTGGCTGGGAACCAAAGCCAATGGGAGCTCCGGGGGCGGTGCCTGCTGGCAGAGGCATCACATGGAGCTAGGAGCTGAGGGAGGGGAGCCCCCCAGGTAAGCACTGCACCGCATCCCAGCCCTGAGCCCCCGCATACCCAAACTCCTACTGCTGGGAGGTGGAGGCACCCAAGACAGGTGGCTCAGGCAGCTCCCCGGCCAGCTGCACAGGCTGCTGCAGAAGTCACAGAGGTCACAGAATTTGTGACTTCCATGAGCTCTGCAATGAAAACGGAGCCTTAATCGTAGTGTTTATTTATACTGCTATTTTTTGGCTGAACTGGTCAAGAATGTTAAGTATTTTCTGTGATTGTTTTTTTGAGGATTCAATAAAAAAATTTAAAGTCTGCTGGTAATGTGTTTCCAATCAAATGGTCTCCTCCCTTTTGCCCAGCCATTGCATTGTCCAATGGGAGGGAGGGGAAAGGAGGTGCAGGAAGGATATGAAAAATCAATGCATGGAGCTGGACACAGGGTACCTGATTTTTTTATTTTTTTCATTTAACTTCAACTTGAACTGAACTGAAATTTTTAGATTCATTCCATTTTGACTAAAAAAGAAAAAAACCCACATTTCGCACCACGTGAAAATGATTGGTGTGAAGAGCCATTTTCCATTGAAAAGGTGTTTTCTTTGCCCCCTCCCCCAATTAAAACAGTCAGTTCTGGGCGCTGATTTGCAAACTGAAGTCACTAGGCCCATCTCTGGAATCCAAATTCTGCATCTTGACCGGTTTCCCAGGTGCAGATTCACACACGGATATTGCAGTGTGCAAACCTCACAAGTGGAACCTCTTTAGAAACCTGGCCCTATGTAGAGGGTTAAAGGAAAAGCTCGTGAGTGAATGAAATCAGTGCTTCACGCGATTCTCACCTGTGGGACTTTAACAACTTTCACAGAGCCTGGAATGGAAGCACTAGTTTAAAAAGCACCTACATACAAAACCACACAGACATTTGTGGTGTGATATTGCCTGTATTTACATTGGAACAGCCCAGGGACAAATTACTGCCAATGCACATTGCATCCTGGAAAAATAACTCGTTAGAAGCTCTCAGCCCCAGAAACTGTGGGTGCCGAACCTCCTTCGGCTCATTTGAGAATCCCAGCCTTGACCTCCATGACTGTTGTTTATACTGCACAGGAGCTACCCCAGGCCCCATCGGGCTTGGTGCCACATAATGATGCCTAGGAAGGGGCACTGCGGAAAGGGATCTGGGGGTCAAAATGGATCACAAGCTAAATATGAGTCAGTGTAACACCATTGCAAAAAAAACAAACGTGATTCTGGGAGGTTGTAAAGGTGCAGATTCACCCCTGTGGCGCCTCCTGCTGGTGTCTCAGGGAATTAGCTCCATTTCCAGCCCAGAGCGCCCTCCGCAGGCCAGTGATCCACTACCGCTTGGCCCCCCATGTCCCTCTCTGGACTCTGGTGCCCTGTTAGCTGGGGTGCTACCCCCTGGCAGTAACCCCTTTCTCTCAGGGTCTCCCCTCCCTGGGAGACCCCCACCCACTATCCCCAGCTCACCTCAGTATATGGCTACTGCCAGTCACTGTCTAGCCCCCGCACCCCGGGACAGACTGCAGCGTCAGCCACTCATCACCGGCAAGGAGGGTTTGACCTGCTGCCTTGGCCTACCCCTGGGCTGCCCTCCGCAACCCCCAGTACCTGTAGGCCTTATGCTGGGCCACAGCCTGGGGCTTTCCAGGCTGGAGCTCCCCAGCTCCTCTGCCTTTCCCCAGCCCTGCTCCAATCAGGTACCCTGTGTCCAGCTCCATGCAGCCAGGCCCTTCTCCCTCTACAAAGAGAGAGAAAGAGACTCTGTGAGCCCTGGCCCGGCAGCAGTCCGGCGGCATTTCAGCAGCAGAGGGGGGGCCCTTCAGTGCTGCCTAAGACACGGAGCGACTGAAGGGCCCCCCGTTGCTGAAGACCTGGACCGCTGCCAGGTGAGTACAAGCACCGCAGCTCCCTTGCTTTGCCCCAGGCCCCCTGAATCCTCTGGGCAGCCCTGGTTCTTGTTGTGACTTTCTCTAATAGATTCAGGAGCCCTTTGGTCCCTGGTATTTTCTTCTCAAGAGTCACCAGGTCATCTCTCAATCTCCTTTTTGATAAACTAAACAGGCTGAGTTCCCTAAATCCCTCGTTTTCAGACATTTTTTCCAGCCCTTGATTTTTCGTTTTTTAAGACAGGCTTTTTCCAGTGTGGGACATTCCCAGAATTCTCTCAACACCTGTTCTCACACAAATGAACCAGGATGTAAAATATGATGAGATACTCAAATTAACCAACCGACACAGTGTGCAAAGAAATAACAGTGTTTTCTGACCTAGGAAAGGGATTTTCAAAGTGGTGAGAAGCTATTTTAAGTGCAGCCACAAGGAGGCACCCCAGGATAACAAAGAGAACCAGGCAGCTTTTCTTTTTGGCTCCATTTTTATCCATTAACCTTTTAAATATTTCAAGTGTTTGTTTTATTCCAATCAGATTCAGGAAAGGGGGTTAAAGAAAGGCCAGCTTTTTAAAGGTGTTTAGGTGTGTAAGGACACAGTTAGATGCCTAGAAGGATTACCTGTCTATTCCAAAAATGAACTAGAAAAGCATAAAAAGTAGAGGTTTAAAAAAAATATTAAAACGTTTAACTCTCACAACAGACAACTTCATTGTGTCAGGTTTTGAAACTAATTGATTTTTGGCTTTGAAAACTTTCCTGTGAATATTTGACATTTTTCTCCATTTGAAAACTGAGTAGTTTTCAAAGATGAAATTTTAGGCGTCAAAAAAAAACCCCAATAATTTCTTCTTTTTTTAATTTTTACAAATCTGACCATGTTGTTAAACTAACCAATCAAACTGAACACAAGTAAGCGATCTTCAGCTGGCTAAAGGAGGAGCCTCTCCATCTCTCCAGGATACTTAAGGGAAACCGGAACAAAGGGCACTGACTGCAAGGGGTGTGAGTGATTGCTGGACCCAGGCTAAAAGGAGATTAGTCTGTAAAAGGGAGCATTCTAGAACTGATATTAGGAATGGCAATATACAAAAACCTGTAGGAGAGCACTTCAACCTCCCTGGCCACACAATAGCAGATCTTAAGGTGGCCATCCTTCAGTAAAAAAACTTCAGGCCCAGACTTCAAAGAGAAACTGCTGAGCTTCAGTTCATCTGCAAATTTGACACCATCAGCTCAGGACTGAACAAAGACTGTGAATGGCTTGCCAACTACAAAATTAGTTTCTCCTCCCTTGGTTTTCACACCTCAACTGTTAGAACAGGGCCTCATCCTTCATGATTGAACTAACCTCCTTATCTCTAGCTTGCTTGCATATATATACCTGCCCCTGGAAATTTCCACTACATGCATCCGACGAAGTGGGTATTCACCCACGAAAGCTCATGCTCCAAAACATCTGTTAGTCTGTAAGGTGCCACAGGATTCTTTGCTGAGGTTTCAGAGGGGCAGCCATGTTAGTCTGTATTAGCAAAAACAAGGAGAAGTCCTTGTGGCACCTTAGAGACTAACACATTTATTTGGGCATAAGCTTTTGTGGGCTAAAACCCACTTCATCGGATGCTTGGAATGGAGAATACAGTAGAAAGATAGATATACACAGTACATGAAAAGATGGGAGTTACCTTACCAAGTGTGGGGGGGTCAGTGCTAAGGAGCCAATACAATTAAAGTGGAAGTGGGCTGTTCTCAACAGGAGGAAAAATCGCTTTTGTACTGGTAATGAGGCCAATGTAAACAGAGTGGCTCATTTCAAACAGTTGACAAGCAAGGGTGAGTATCAGCAGGGGGAAATTCGTTTTTGTAGTGACCTAGTCACTCCCAGTCTTTATTCAGGCCTATTTGATGATGTCCAGTTTGCAAATTAATTCCAGTTCTGCAGTTTCTCGTTGGAGTCTGTTTTTGAAGGTTTTTTTTGTTGTTGAAGAATGGCCACTTTTAAGTCTGTAATTGAGTGACCAGGGTAGTTGACGTGTTCTCCGAATGGTTTTTGAATGTTATAATTCTTGACATTTGATTTGTGTCCATTTATTCTTTTGTGTGGAGATTGTCCAGTTTGGCCAATGTACATGGCAGAGGGGCATTGCTGGCACATGATGGCAGATATCACGTTAGTAGATGTGCAGGTTGATGGCGTGGCTGATATGGTTAAATCCTATGATGGTGTCCCTTGAATAGATATACAGACAGAATTGGAAACGGGGTTTGAGTGTGAACTACCTGAGGCATTCAGGGACAACACCATTTGGATGAGATAAACCATCTGGAATGAAGCTTTCCCACAGCAGAAATGTTGGTTTACCTGAGAGGTGAGATTAGCATGTGAATGTGTAGCTACTGTGACTGTGGGGCGGTGTGGGGGTGTGGGGAGGGTTTATTTTTGGTGGATTAGTGTGTTGGTGAGTCTGTGCTGTGGGTGGGTAATACCCACACTGCTGCTATCCTACTCTCTTGTACGTGAATCACATCTGCGCAGTCACGTGAATCACGTGTGGGAATGTACCTTTGCAATGGCATCGGTGTGTCATGAGACCTATGGCTCAGCAGACATCGTGGCACTCGTTGTTGCTAGATTCCCAGGCAGCGTGGTCTAGTCGAGACCTTCTCCAGTAGCAGCAAGGTCTATCTCTCGCCAGCCTACATCCCAGTGCAAAGCAGAGATATTCATGGCTGCCATGCAGGCAGTTGGCCTGAGGAGCTTTCACTGAGTAAAACAAGTGGACAAGGAGTTGGTGCGTGTCTGATGGATGCTGCTTCAAGATAGACTTGCCCAAGAGCTTCCTACTTAACTACATGTTATTTACAGAGGCAGCACCCTCAGGGAACTCATTGCCTAGGAGTTACTCCAGGCTGGGCTGCCAATGGAGGAAGACCATGAACCATAGAAACAGACACTGGAGCTAACGTCATGCCGGACATCAGCCCAGATGACCGTAATGGTCTTATCCCACCTTAAAATCCGGAGTGAATCAGGACTTTGTCAATAAAAAGAACTTTTTTTTGACAAAATGATGAATCAAAATCAAAACAGTTTGCAAAGGTGGGTCCATTTGCGTGAATCACTCCTCAACAATTTTTTTTAAATAAAAGTTTTGAAGCCATTGAAACTTTTGGTTTCGACACTGTCATCACTGGAAAACTGGACTTGGGTTTGTTTCAAACGACTTCATTTTGAAATTCAAACTAATTAAACACGTGAAAAAGTTACCAAAAAAGGGAAAAAAAGGTCAAAATTGAAATGAAATATTTCAATTTCCCCCACTAGATTTTTTTTCTTCATTTTTTCAGTTTCCAAAATCTATTTAACTAAGGTAGTTACCTGGCCTCCATTACTCTAATAGCTAGCTCCCTGCCACTGAAGAAGCTATTCTCTGAGCTATCCTCTGAGGTATGGGTTTGAATCCCACCACAGGTCAGCAGTGGGTGACCAAAATCTGCTCCTTGTGGATGATCAGGCACACAGTAACTGAGATGAGAAACCCACTGTGCCTGGTGCTGCATGCACAAAAACAACTAGGCACCAAGGAGCTGACCGCCTAAATAGACAGTGAGCAGGAGGCTGGAGAGAAGGGACATGACTTTACCAAGGGCACACAGCAGCGTAGTGGCAGAACTAGGAATCAGATGTGATGTCTCATTCCATATTCTTTATGAAAATATGCTTAGGATATGAATATGACATAACTGAGAGATACTTTATGCAAGATGGCTTACGTGAGATATCATTGGAAAGGTTCTGATTTACTGAATGTGAATATCCTGTTTGTGTGCCTGTCTCATTCCTGTATCTGAAGTTAGGAATATTGGCTATGTAGCTGTATTTCAACTGTGCTTCTTTGGCTGACGGCCCCTGCTACCACTTCAGGTACAAGAATGGAAAACCCAACAGCGAGGACAGTGGACTGTAACAGAGCTTAGCCTGCCTGTGACCACGTGGGTCGGCCTGGGAAGAATGGCTACGAGGGCCCTACAGCAGTGGTCCTCAACCTTTTTGTCTGGTAGGCGCCAGATGAAGGACCACGGTGGGGACGCCTCTCAATGATGTCACTTGTTGGCGACAAGCGTCATCATCAAGAGGTGTCCCCGCCAAAATGCTGCCGAATTTCAGCGGCATTTCAGCAGATACTCTTCCGGGGGCCAGGACGCGAGCTCATTTAGATGCCCACGCGGGCACCATGGCACCTGCAGGCACTGCGTTGGGGACCCTTGCCCTACAGAGTCAGGTGCTCTTGCCATTACCTGGGACTTCCTGTAACTTTCCACTGTAAGGGAAGGGGGCTCAAACTAGAAACCAAAGGACTCATGCCTTATGCAAATCCTATGTAAGGGTGGGGAATGAGATAATCCTGGCTGTCAGTTCTCCCGTCACCCACCCGAGATGACAGCTGGAAACAACTAAGACTGAACTAGGGGGGAACTGGGCCCAGGCTGGAGGGGTGTCTGGCCTGTGAAGGTTATTAGAACCACATTTAGGGTGAGAACTTACGTGGAACCAGTTTCTTTAATGTATTAAGCTTAGTTTGTGGGCTCTGTTTTATTTTCTTAGTAATCAGCCTTGTTCTATCTGCTACCTCCTTAACTACTTAATACACTTGTTCTAGTTCATACATTTATTTCTGGATTAAAATACAACTCAGTTTAGGTGATTTCTAAAGGAGGGGGCGGGAATTGTGCATACCCTCTTCCACATCGAGGGCAGAGGCGAATACAATACATCTTTGGGTCTGTACGCCAAGGGAGGGGGACAGCTGAGTGCTGCGGCAAGTCCCTGAAGCTGAGTCTGTCCAGAGCTGATCGGCGGCTGGGTGTGGCCCTGCCTGCGTGGGGGTTAGAGGAAGTTTGCAGAGCCTGGCTCAAGGGGGCCCAGGCTGGCAGAACAGGTAGACTAAGTGATATCAGCACATCAGGTGACTTGCCAAGGGGCCCACCCCGTCACACCAGAAACCAGATCTCCTGAGTGGGCCTGGGAAGGAAGAATTTTCCCATCCCATGAGAATTTTGGGGATTTTGTATCCCAGATTGAAATGATGAAAACATTGAAATCTCAACATGTTTTGTGGACTGACAAACTAGGAAAACAATTTAGGTAGGATCAGTTGAAAGCCGTCATGTTGACAACCTCAGCATGTTTGTATTTTGATCTTTCCTAATGCAAGTAGGGGGGAATGAACCACTAGTGCAACTTGCCACGGGCTGTGGTGGATGCGCCATCGCTGGAAAGCTGGAAATCGAGCCTGGCTGTTTTTCTAAGCCACCTCTTCAAGTCCAATTGCTGCGACCGACCTTGAACTTAGGGAAGTCCTGTGCTATGCAGGAGGTTCAGCCCACATGATCACCCCGCTCCTTTCTAGTCTTTGAATCTCGGAAAGTTTGTGTGTTCTATAGACACCAAAGTGTGATACACCCCCAAAGTGAGACAGCCTGCTGTGAGAACCTGGAGGACCGCAAAGGATAATAGCCTACTACTGTTTAGGCCTGTCAGAGCTAGGGCTTGACCCAAAGCCTACTGAAGTCAACGGACATCTTTCCACTGATTTCCATGGGGTCTTGATTCAGACCCCTATTAATTGTCAAAGCAATTTAGAGGAATTAAGTTAAACCCCTTTGAAAGCACCATATATTGGGCTTTCGCCCCAGTACTAGAGGGAAGACATAGATTGTGAGTTCAAAGATTGCTGACCCGTGAAGCTGAATTGCCATTTGCAAAAGGCCCGAACAGGGCACGGACTGAAGGCTTCTGCAATTTCCTAGCAAGGTCCCCCAATTAGTGCTGTTGTGCAGCTTAAAATAAAGTGAGAGGAGCAGTTAGTGCTAGCTGGCTGGGCTCAGTCGCCACAGGGGGAGTCCTGAAGAAAGCCATCCCTCAGCCCGATGGAAAGTTACACCTCCCAGAGGGCAAGGATGCCTTAAAAGTTTTCTGCCCTAACTTTTCCCCTGGTACAAAACTGGAAAGGGAAACGGGATGACTAATGGAAAACTTTCTCTGAAAGCTTCTTCAAAAACTCTTTGCTGTTTTCATCAGAAACCCGGGAACACTAAAAAAAAAAAGGCTGTGACTCAAAGATTTTGTTTGACCCAAAACTGATTGTTCCTTACAAATGCCAATGGCCCAAAACAACCTGGCTCTCCCGGAGATACCACCGAGATGGCTCATCCTCCTCCATCTCTTTTCTTCAGCTGGTCAGTGCCTGAGGCGCTATGGTGGAAGATGGAGCATGAAGTGCCCTTCACCCAACATCTGGGCATAGGCCAGGTCCCGGAGTGGCAACGGCGGCCCCCGGGGGATGCGCAGCCGGAACTCCTCCGTGGGCTCTGCGGAGGACACCAGGCTGCCTGCCAGTCGGTGGTAGCGGTAATTCTCCTCCCACGTGCCTCCGTCTCCAGCCTCCCACAACGAGAAGGACGGGGGAGGCAGGGGTCTGGAATTGCGGAGCCAGCGTCTCCAAGTCAAGGCCGCCTCCAAGGACGAGGTCTCCAGGTGGCGGCGCAGTGTGTCTGGGGAGCTGAGCAGCACCTCTCTGGGCTGGAAGAGAAGGGGGGTGTTGGGTTACAGAGGGGCAGACAGAGCCAGGTGGGGGGGCTTGGGCCTCACCATCTCGCTCACCGTCCCCCTGCCCCTCCACCAGCAGCTCAGCAGCCCTGATGCCAGTGATCGCTCCTCCCACGACCTCCTCAAAGAGACCGTGCTCCCCATGGTGGGGTACCCTCCCTGCCTGCCCTGCCCTGTGCCCCATGCCTGGGGGTGGGGGCTGCACAGCCCCTGGAGCGATTGTGACCTCAGGGCTGGCCAGGGGGCTGTCACACTGCACTCAGCCTGGGGGGCCAGGGGGTCTTGGCGCCCCTTCCTGCTCCCCTCCCCACCCCACTGAGATCCCTGCTCCCCACTGCCCCACACAGATCTCTGCTCCCCCAATGCATACCCCCCTGCTCCCCGCACCCCGTGCCCCCACTCCCACACAGATCCCTGTGCCAACCCCCCACTGCCCCATTCCAGGTGTCTCCCGCTGCCCAAACTCAATGCCTATCCTTTCTGGAGCACCCCCTCATCTCCACTCCCCCATCCATCCCCCACTGCTTCCAGAACATGCCCCCCCTCGAAATCAGCTGCCCTCCCCACTCTGCCACCTGCTTCCTCCCACCCAGCCCCCACCACAGCCAAAGTATCTCCTGCAAATCTCTGCTCCCCACCCATTCCAGGGCACCCTCCCTGTCCCCCCTGGGGCCCACCATCCCTTTCCCTCATTCCTCCTCCCTGCTCCGATCACCCCTTCCCAGCAAGACAGACACTCCAGGGCCATCCGCTTAATATCCTGCTCTTTATTCTCAGCCTCCCCCTCACTCCCTCCTCAGCCACGTCCTCAGCTGCCCCGGGGCCGCCTGGCCCGGATCCCCTCGCTGCAGCACCGCCTCCTGGCAGACCGCCCAGCCCAGCTCCGCCAGCGACGCCTCCACCCTCTGCAGCACGGAGAGGGACAGGCACCGGTCCCGGTAGTGGAAATTCTCCTTCCAGCTCCTCCTGGCCTGGGGAGATGGTGCGGCAAAGCCGGGCCGCGGGGAACTCACGTCTCCAGCGCTAGTGGGCGTCACTGACCTGGGGGGCAGCGGGGTCTGGAAAGGAACAGGAGAGCCTGGGTCTTAGCAGAGGTGCCCTAAGGAGAACTCAGAGAACATAAGAACGGCCCTACTGGGTCAGACCAATGGTCCGTCCAGCCCAGTGTCCTGTCTGCCGCCAGTGGCCAATGCCAGGTGCCTCAGAGGAATGAACAGATCAGGGAATCATCAAGTGATCCATCCCCTGCCGCCCATTCCCAGCTTCTGGCAAACAGAGGCTACAGACACCATCCCTGCCCAACCTGGCTAACAGCCACTGAGGGACCTATCCTCCCTGATATATATATAGATAAAGCCAGAAGGGACCGTTGTGATCACCTCGTCGGATCGCCGGTATCAGCCAGGCCAGAGAACCCCCCTGAATTAATTGCTATTTCAGTAGAGTGACATATCCAATATTGAGTTAAAAAACTGCCATTGCTGGCAAATCCACTGTGACCCTGCTAAGTTGTTTCAACAGTTCGTTTATTCTCACTGTTAAAACCTTATTTCTAGTCTGAATTTCGCCAGCTTCCAGACATCGGATCTTGTTAGACCTTCTTGGCTAGCGAATTATAACATTTCTGCTCCCCACATAGGTACCTATAGATGGGATCAAGTCACCCCCA
Organism: Gopherus flavomarginatus; assembly: GCF_025201925.1. NCBI lineage: Eukaryota > Metazoa > Chordata > Testudines > Testudinidae > Gopherus > Gopherus flavomarginatus. The sequence goes on along the minus strand of NC_066627.1, from coordinate 1,503,631 downwards.
GACCGTCTCTTTGTTAAGCCCAATAGATGAACTCTTCACTCCTATCACTGTGAGGCATTTTCCCCAGTTCTTTAATCACTCTCATGCTCATCTCTCAACTCTCTCCAACTTATCAACCTCCTTCTCGAACTGTGGGCACCAGATCTGGACACAGGATTCCACCAGTGACCAATACAGAGATTAAATAACCTCTCCGCTCCTCCGCGAGGTTCCCGATCATGCCTCCAAAGCTCACATTAACCCTTTTGGCCACAGTGTCACACTGGGAGCAAATGTTCAGCTGATTCTCCACTGTGACACTAAAGCATTTTCACCATCACTGCTTCCCAGGATAGAGTCCCTCGCCCTGTAAGTATGTCCTGACTCATGTGTGTGCATTCAAAGGGCGGATTAACTACATTGGTTTACACACACCCATTAGGTTCAAAACAGAGCAATTGTCCACACGCCCTCCCCACTCCTTACAAAATACACTCAGCTTACTCTGCACCACACAAAATACACCCTTCCACAACACACAATTATGATCTGGTCAGGAATTTTGACCTTTTTTTTTTTTTTAAACAGATGAATGTCCATTCATTGAAACCAAAACTTTTGGATGGAAAAGGTCAGTTTGGAGAATTTTTCAACTGGAAAAAAAAATTAAAGTTGTTTTGACATTTTCAAACCAAAAGGGTTTTTTTTTTCTGGTTCTAAAACCAGCTTTTCATGTGGAAATTGGAGTGATGTTCGAGTAAAAATAAAATTTAAAAATCATCACCACCAATGTGAAAGATTTTGAGTGACCCAGGAGCTGGCTATAAATTACATACCACATTTGGTGGTGATTTTCAGGATGCACACACTCCTTGCAACGCTGACACATACATGCAAAAGTAAGGCCCCACCTCCTCCTCCGATGCTATGGACAGCCCCCAAACCAAAATTGTTGGGGGCATTTATGATTCATTAACATTTTTGAGGATTCCGACTTTGTGGGGATTTGTGATGGGAGAGTCGGTCTGTCTTGAAAACGCTCCCTGGATGGAAGCAGTTTTCCCAGCCAGCATGTGTCAGTGAGCAGCTAGCGCGTGCTGTGCATTGTACACGTATTGCATGGGGAAGGCAGAGTGTGCGCGTGTGCACATGCAGACCTGTTCGGGGGCAGGGGAGGACAATTGTAACAGGGTCCCAAGCTCGGGGAAGCCCCCCAGATTTCAGTGCAAAGAAAGTGAGATGGGAAGGGACACAAAGTACCAGGGCCCAGCTTTCTCGTGCCAGGCCTGTGTGTGTCCCTCCACCCTTCTCTGTGCTGTCACTCACTGCACAGCCGCCGAGCCCGCAGCACCAGAAGAGCCCTCGTCTCTCCCCTGCCTTGCACCGGCTGCAGGCTCCCCCTGGCGCGGAGACTGGCTCCAGGGAGGCACCACTCCCCATCTCCATGCACCCACTCCGTGCCTGGGAGCCCCGGAGGAGAGAGAGGAAAATTGTGACCTCAGAGTCCAGCCATGACCTCACAAGAGGCTGACAGCGTCATAGAGGGAGGTCTCAGCCAGATCCAGAGTGATCTCATTGGATCCTCACCAGAGCCCAAAAGGATCCTGCCAGGATCTCAGATAGGCCCCAACTTGCCCCACTGCCTCCCCAGCCAGATCCCAGAGATCCCCCAGCTCTCATCAAGTCCCCTTGGGTCCCGTCCCACCCTGTTATCCCTCTCCAGGATCCCCCCATCTAGCTCCCAGGGCTCTGTCCCATCCCCCCCAGAGCCAGACACCCTCCCCTTCACCTTCCATTCCTCCCCTTGCTTACTTCTGCCCCATCGCTCCTGATAATCCCCTACAGGACCCCCTAATGCTCCCCACAGCCCCGGGGCAGCCCACAGCCAGATAGAGGCAACCCACTGGTCTGGGATGGATGAGCCCTGGGAGAATATGATGCAGTCGCCAAAAAGGCAAATATCATTCAGAGGTTGGAACAATGTAAATTCCAGGAGATGATGGTCCAACCCTATTTGGCCTTGGATGGCTGCTGCATTTAAATCCGGGCCCCACGCCGTAGGAAAGAGGTGGACAAATTGGAGAAATTTGAGCAGAGGACAGCAACAAAAATGATCAAAGGCTTAGAAAACCCAGCCTCTGAGGAGAGGTTAGATCAGGGATCGGCAACCTTTGGCACATGGCCCGTCAGGGAAATCCGCTGATGGGCCGGGCTGGTTTGTTTACCTGCAGTGTCGGTGGGTTCGGCCGATCGCAGCTCCCACTGGCCATGGCTTGCTGCTGCCGGCCGAGGGATGTGCTGGCCATCGCTTCCCGCTGACGGGCCGCGTGCCAAAGGTTGCCGCTCCCTGGGTTAAAGCAATTGGACCTGGTTAGTCAGGAGAAGAGACAGAGGGGTCAGATCTGTGAAGGCTGCTCTAGAGAGGCTGGGGGTCAATTGTTCTCCATAGCCGCCGAGGGTAGGACGAGACGTGATGGGCTACACACCACTGCAGTGAAAGCGGGGCCAGGGCTCCAGCAATCGCTGTCCAGTCAGAACCGATGCAGCGAGCCCAGAGGGGCCAGGGCTCCGAACTGCCCGGCCCTGGCACACGTTAAGGGAGGAGAGGTTAGATATTGGGAAAAACCCCTTTCTAATGCTCAGGGGAGCGAAGCTCTGGACCTGGCTCCCAGGGGAGGTCGTGGAGTCCCAGTCCTGGGAGGTTTTTAAGAACAGGGGGACAAACACCAGCAGAGCTGGTCTCCGGTCACTTGGCCCAGCCGCAGCCCAGGGGGCAGCCAGGATAGTTCTAGGATTATTCCAGCAGCAGCAGCAGCAGCAGCAGCAAGAGGGGGCGCCCTGCTGGGAAGGGCCACAGGGGGGCAGCACATGCTAAGGAATGAGAACAGGTCTCCACTGATAGAAACCTGCCCTGCAGGCCGGGCATTGGAGTCAGCGCCCCTCCACTGAGCCCCACATACCCCACTCCCCCTAGCCCAGCACCCCCTAGCACTGCCCTCAGGCCAGCCCTGCCTGCAGGGGAGAGCGCCCCCTGCTGAGCCCCCCAGACTGCTCCCTGCCCCACAGCGCCCCCTAGTGCCACCCTGGTGCCAGCCCTGCCTGCAGGGGAGAGCGCCCCCTGCTGAGCCCCCCACCCTGCTCCCTGCCCCACAGTGCCCCCTAGCACTGCCCTCAGGCCAGCCCTGCCTCCAGGGGAGAGCGCCCCCTGCTGAGCCCCCCACCCTGCTCCCTGCCCCACAGTGCCCCCTAGCACTGCCCTCAGGCCAGCCCTGCCTGCAGGGGAGAGCGCCCCCTGCTGAGCCCCCCACCCTGCTCCCTGCCCCACAGCGCCCCCTAGCACTGCCCTCAGGCCAGCCCTGCCTCCAGGGGAGAGCGCCCCCTGCTGAGCTCCCCACACTGCTCCCTGCCGCACAGCGCCCCCTAGCGCCACCCTGGTGCCAGCCCTGCCTCCAGGGGAGAGCACCCCCTGCTGAGCCCCCCACACTGCTCCCTGCCCCACAGCACCCCCTAGCACTGCCCTCAGGCCAGCCCTGCCTGCAGGGGAGAACGCCCCCTGCTGAGCCCCCCACACTGCTCCCTGCCCCACAGCACCCCCTAGCACTGCCCTGGGGCCAGCCTTGCCTGCCAGGGGAGAGAACTCCATGCTGAGCCCCCCACACTGCTCCCTGCCCCACAGCACCCCCTAGCGCCACCCTGGTGCCAGCCCTGCCTGCAGGGGAGAAAGCCCCCTGCTGATTCCCCACCCTCCTCCTTGCCCCACAGCACTCCCTAGTGCCACCCTGGTGCCAGCCCTGCCTGCAGGGGAGAGCGCCCCCTGCTGATCCCCCCACACTGCTCCCTGTAGCCCAGCGCCCCCTAGCGCCACCCTGGTGCCAGCCCTGCCTCCAGGGGAGAGCGCCCCCTGCTGAGCCCCCCACCCCACAGCACCCCCTAGCACTGCCCTCAGGCCAGCCCTGCCTGCAGGGGAGAACACCCCCTGCTGAGCCCCCCACACTGCTCCCTGCCCCACAGCACCCCCTAGCGCCACCCTGGTGCCAGCCCTGCCTGCAGGGGAGAACGCCCCCTGCTGAGCCCCCCACACTGCTCCCTGCCCCACAGCGCCCCCTAGCACTGCCCTGGGGCCAGCCTTGCCTGCCAGGGGAGAGAACTCCATGCTGAGCCCCCCACACTGCTCCCTGCCCCACAGCACCCCCTAGTGCCACCCTGGTGCCAGCCCTGCCTGCAGGGGAGAGCGCCCCCTGCTGATCCCCCCACACTGCTCCCTGTAGCCCAGCGCCCCCTAGCGCCACCCTGGTGCCAGCCCTGCCTGCAGGGGAGAACGCCCCCTGCTGAGCCCCCCACCCTGCTCCCTGCCCCACAGCACCCCCTAGCGCCACCCTGGGGTCAGCCCTGCCTGCAGGGGAGAGCGCCCCCTGCTGAGCCCCCGCTCCACTCCTTGCCCCACAGCACCCCCTAGCGCCACCCTCCCTCCCCACCCATGAACTGTGCATCCTGGAGCCCCCGGCCTCACCCCACACACAGCCGCAGCCTGTGGACTGTAGCATGGCGGGCAGGGGGGGCTCTTTATTGAACTGTAGCCTTTGCTCCCAACAGGGACCCAGGGGAAGACATCTAGTGTCTCACCCACAGCTGCTCCTGTCCCCTTCGGCCGCTCCGGCGGCCTCCTGCCCTGGAGCAAGCGCTCCCTATGCAGCTCCAGCTCCAGCAGCACCCAGGGGAGGGGGCCTGGGCGGCGGGGGGTTGCGCTGGCTCCCGGGGGTGCCCTGCTGGATGATGGAGGAGAACGGCAGGTCCGAACTGGGCCCTGAGAGGAGAGCGTCAGCAGGGGCAGCCATGCAGCGGGGCCAGGCTGGAAGAGAGGAGCACATATTTGGGGCACATGGTTCATTTCCAGGCTGCAGAGGGGCTGGAGCGCAGAGCCTGGGCAGGTCCCAGACAAGGATGGGATCCGCCCCGGAGAGGGGCAGGTGGGATGCTCTGCTCAGAGGGGCTGGATATTTCTGAGCAAGCCCAGGGTGAAGGGTCAGGGCCAGTCCCTGGAGAGAACCCGCCCGTCTCACCCATGTAAAGGGCACAGGTGTAAAGCAGAGCAAGAGGTTTCCAACTAATTGATTTTTCACCAAAAACTGCATGTTTGGAGGGCTTGAAACAATGCACCAAATTCAACGCGCAATTTCAGTGTGTGCGTGCGTGGGGTGGGGGAGGGGATCCAAAGCTCCCGTGCCCCCGCGGTTCACGTCGACTCGCAAAGGAATTTCAACCTCACATGTGGCCAGGCAAGAAATTCAAAAAGAGCAAAAGGCGCCTGAAACGGCCACATCAGACCAGGACACTGGAGTGGGGGCGGGTGGGGACAATCATTTCAAATCAAGGATCTTTCCATCCACGCTACGTGAAAGGGGAGTTTTCCGCTGCAACGACCAAGTGGGACACGTTTGGCTTTGGTGCCCTGCCAGGCATCGTGGGATTTCCCAGTTCTGCCCCCAAAGCCCCTAATTACACAGCTCGCCCCGTGGCCTCTGGCGAGCCCATTCCCCAGCGGCCCTGAGGCCTCAGACCCTGCCTCCTGCAGCACATGGCCCACGGCCTCACTGGCTCCCCGCCGCCACGGCCACATCCCTTGCAGAGGGGCCCCTCTTTGAGCTGCAGAGGGAGCAGGGGAACCATGAAGACGCCCTCAGCTCAGTCAGGGCACACGGGCTCCTCGAGGAGCGGCTCAGCGGACCCTACCACCCCCCGCCGTCTCCGGCACCCGGGGACTGGCCCCCAGCCCCTCATACTTCAACCTCTTCCCAGGGGAGCCCAGGCTCCCCGGGGCAGCTGGGCCACTGTCTCCAGCCAATGCATCACGCTGCCCTCACCCCACAGGGCACCACTGGGGCAGCGAGGGGGGGGTCACCTCACAAGGGGGTCCCATGGGGCTGCTGAGTGCAGGGTCCCGCTGTGACAGGACAGTCTCAAAGGGGAGGACTTGGAAGAAGAGAAAGTCCCACGGCCCCCCTCCAAAATTCACCCAGTGCTGAGATGCAGCTGGCTCTGGGGTGGGGCACAGGGCTGTTTAAACAGGGACCCTTTGTCTGATGCGCCCTAGCACCCCGTTGGGATCAGCACAAGGAGACAGGCCCCTCCTGAGCCTCCCTCCCTGCAGCACCAGGCTGGGCACTGGGGTCAGAGCTGAGCAAACGGAGACTTCCCCCCACCCCGGTACTGCACTGAGTGAGGGGGAACCACCACCCACCCTGCTGAGCCCCCCACCCCACCCCCAGCACTGCACTGAGGGGGGAACTGCCCCCACTGAGCCCTCCACCCCTCCCCACTGCACTGAGCGATGGGGACCACCCCCTGCCGAGCCCCCCTCCCTGCTCCTTGCAGCACCAGGCTGGGCACTGGGGTCAGAGCTGAATGAAGGGAGACCGCCCCCCACCCTGCTGAGCCCCCCACCCCAGCACTGCACTGAGGGGAGATCACCCCCCGCCAAACCCCCCACCCCACCCCACTGAGCGAGGGCAGACTGCCCCCTGCTGAGCCCCCCACCCCACCCCACTGAGCGAGGGCAGACTGCCCCCTGCTGAGCCCCCCACCGCTAGCACCACATGCAAAGTTTTCCAGTGTTGTTTTGTTTATTAAGGTAGAAACTTGGTACAAACTGGGGATCCCGTACAAAGCTCAGCGGCGCGGCCCGCAGGGGAGCTGACGGGTTCGGAACATGGCACTTAGACGGTCCCAGCCGGACCCTAGCGGGGGACCATCCCTTGGGCTTCAGCATCGAGGCCTCTCCCTGCCCAACCCGAGCCCCAGGGCAGAGCTGGGACAGGGCCGCTGGCCGGCCGCGCTGTTCAGTCCCACATGGGCTGGGGGGCTCACGGGGGCACAACAGGGGCAAAGGACTCCTGGCAGCTTGCCAGCCATGTGCATTCAAAACTGCGTTGCACATACACGACCACAGGGTCCTCGTGCCCCATAGGTGGCTGCAGGAGCTGAAGGCACATCAGGAGGGTCACAGAGCAGAGGGAGATGTGGATGGCGGGGGGGGGTTCTTTTCCCCCTCCCCTGCCCTGGGGCTGGATTACATCTAGCACCCTAGAGGGGAAAGGCCCCCCATGTCCCCCCCTTCCCCTGGGCGTCTGGGTCCCTCGCTGGGCCATGTCTCCCTCCCAATACCCCCACAGGGGAGGGGACAGCCCAGGAGTGCGAAGCAAAGGGGAAGGGGGGAATGAACCAGCCCAGGAGACAGAGGAATAAAACCCTCAATCAGCACAATCTTGATGCGTCCCCACCTCCCCCAACTTGGGGCCTCGGGGCTTCAGGTGCAGCGAAGGAGCCTAGGTAGCTGGGGGGGGAGGCAGGCTCTGGGGAGGCACAGGGGGCCGCAGCCTGTGGCCCAGCCCCGCCAGGGGGGCGTCTGTGCCCCCGCGTTGGGGTGGGGTGGGTCCGTCAGTCCACGGAGTCGCAGATCTCCTGCACGGCCGCGTTGAAGGCAGCGGGCTGGTCGGCGTAGACGTGGTGGGAGGCGCCGGCGATGGCCTGGGCAGGAGAGAAATGGGGGGGGCGGATGTCAGGAGACAGGTTTGCGTCCCTCCCTCCCCTGCAGCCTGCCCCAAGGTGCAAGGCTCCCTTCCCCCCTAGGGCATGTCTACACTGCAGCCCCCCACCCCTCTGGCTCAGGTCCCCATGGACCTGCCCCCTTCCCTCACCTCACCCCTCCAGGCCTGGCCCCCATGGACCTGCCTCTTGCCCCCCCTAGGCCTGGCCCCCATGGACCTGCCCTCTCCCCCTCACCCCCCCAGGCCTAGCCCCCATGGACCTGCCCCCAGCTACCCCTCCCCAAGTCCCTCCCCCATACCCGGGGGCCCACAGCCGTACCAGGTGCCGGACGTAGCTGTGGGGCCGCAACTCTCGCACCCGGCGCCCAGTGCTGGTGTCGATCCAGGACTCGGCACCATAGATCAGGGTGATGGGCAGCTCCCGTGGGAGCAGGTGGATCCTCTCCAGCATGGGGCGGCGCGCCCAGCCCAGTGCCTGCGTCATGGCCTTGAACGCCGTCTCACCGCTGGGGACGGGGGAGGAGTGAGTGCTCCCCGGACGCCTGGGTCCCTCGCCGGGCCATGTCTCCCTCCCAATACCCCCTCCCCACCCCACGGGCGTCTGGGTCCCTCGCCTGGTCTGCGTCCCTCTCCCAATACCGCCCCCCACCCCACGGGCATCTGGGTCCCTCGCCCGGTCCGCGTCTCCCTCCCAATACTGCCCCCCACCTCACGGGCATCTGGGTCCCTTGCCGGGCCGTGTCTCCCTCCCAATACTGCACCCTCGAATGCCCGGGTCCCTCGCCTGGCCCGTGTCTCCCTCCCAATACCCCCCCACCCCACGGGCATCTGGGTCCCTCACCGGGCCGTGTCTCCCTCCCAATACTGCACCCTCGAATGCCTGGGTCCCTCGCCTGGCCCGTGTCTCCCTCCCAATACTGCACCCTCGAATGCCTGGGTCCCTCGCCTGGCCCGTGTCTCCCTCCCAATACCCCCCCACCCCACGGGCATCTGGGTCCCTCGCCCGGTCCGCGTCTCCCTCCCAATACTGCACCCTCGAACTCCTGGGTCCCTTGCCGGTTTGCACCTCCCTCCCAATACTGCCCCCGCCCCCACCACTGCCCGGGCGCCTGGGTCCCTTGCCCGGTCTGTGTCTCCCTCTCAATACCCCACGCCTAGATGCCTGGGTCCCTCGCCCGGTTGACGTCTCCCTCCCAATACCCTCCCCCCCGTGGGCGTCTGGGTCCCTCGCCCGGTCTGCATCTCTCTCCCAATACTACCCCCGACCCCACGGGCATCTGGGTCCCTCGCCCGGTCTGCGTCTCTCTCAATACTGCACCCTCGAACACCTGGGTCCCTCGCCCGGTCCACGTCTCTCTCTCAATACTGCACCCCCGAACACCTGGGTCCCTCGCCGGTCCACGTCTCTCTCTCAATACTGCACCCCCGAACACCTGGGTCCCTCGCCGGTCCACATCTCCCTCCCAATACTCCCCCTATCTCATGGGCGTCTGGGTCCCTCGCCCGATCCACGTCTCCCTCCCAATACTGCACCCCCAAACGCCTGGGTCCCTCGCCCGATCCACGTCTCCCTCCCAATACCGCTTCCAACCCCGCGGGCATCTGGGTCCCTCGCCCAGTCCGCATCTCTCTCCCAATACTGCACCCCCGAACGCCTGGGTCCCTCGCCGGTCCGCATCTCCTTCCCAATACCGCCCCCTACCCCACAGGTGCCTGGGTCCCTCGCCGGTCCGCGTCTCTCTCCCAATACCGCCCCCCATCCCACGGGCATCTGGGTCCCTTGCCGGTCCGCATCTCTCTCTCAATACTGCACCCCCGAACACCTGGGTCCCTCACTGGTCCACGTCTCCCTCTCAATACCTCCCTACCCCATGGGCATCTGGGTCCCTCACCAGGCTGTGTATCCCTCCCAAAACTGCACCCCCGAATGCCTGAGTCCCTCGCCGGTCCGCGTCTCCCTCCCAATACCCCCCCACCCCGCGGGCGTCTGGGTCCCTCGCTGGTCCATGTCTCCCTCCCAATACCTCCCCCAGCCTGCGGGCGTCTGGGTCCCTCGCTGGTCCATGTCTCCCTCCCAATACCCCCCCACCCCGCGCGCGTCTGGGTCCCTCGCTGGTCCATATCTCCTTCCCAATACCTCCCCCAGCCCACGGGCGTCTGGGTCCCTCGCTGGTCCATGTCTCCTTCCCAATACCTCCCCCAGCCCACGGGCGTCTGGGTCCCTCGCCGGGCCGTGTCTCTCTCCCAATACTGCACCCCCGAATGCCTGGGTCCCTCGCCGGTCCATGTCTCCCTCCCAATACCCCCCCACCCCGCGGGCGTCTGGGTCCCTCGCTGGTCCATGTCTCCTTCCCAATACCTCCCCCAGCCCACGGGCGTCTGGGTCCCTCGCCGGGCCGTGTCTCTCTCCCAATACTGCACCCCCGAATGCCTGGGTCCCTCGCCGGTCCATGTCTCCCTCCCAATACCCCCCCACCCCGCGGGCGTCTGAGTCCCTCGCTGGTCCGCGTCTCCCTCCCAATACTGCACCCCCGAACGCCTGGGTCCCTCGCCCGGTCCGCGTCTCCTTCCCAATGCCCCCCCAGCCCGCGGGCGTCTGGGTCCCTCGCTGGGCCGCGTCTCCCTCCCAATACCCCCCCACCCCGCGGGTGTCTGGGTCCCTCGCCGGGCCGCGTCTCCCTCCCAATACCCCCCCACCCCGCGGGTGTCTGGGTCCCTCGCCGGTCCGCGTCTCCCTCCCAATACCACCCCCTACCCTTCAGGCATCTGGGTCCCTCGGCCGGTCCGCATCTCTCTCCCAGTACTGTCCTCCCCACCGCCCGGGCGCCTGGGTCCCTCGCCCAGTCTGTCTCCCTCTCAATACCCAAAGCCTAGATGCCTGGGTCCCTCGCCCAGTTGGCGTCTCCCTCTCAATACCCCACTCCCACCCACTGGGTGTCTGGATCCCTCATCCTGTCTGCATCCCCCTCAGAAACCACCTCTCACCATGATCACCCTCTGGGTCCCCATTCCCCCTCCCTTGGCATGGCGTCCCGGACACCTGGGTCCAATTCGCCGTCCGAGTCTCTTCTCCCTGGCATTGGAGCCTGTGGGTGAACTCCCCACACGGGCATCCTGGAAGCATGGGACCCATTCCCTCCCTGAGGCCTGGGAGACGGTGGTTATCCCAAGGGGTTGGGGCTCCCTGGCCCCCCTGCCCCTCACCTGGGCGCCTGGGCGTTGCAGTGGTAGATGTACTCCGAGATGGTGTCATCCTCAAAGAACTCCGCAAATTTCTGCTTGAAGTCAGGACGGAAGCGCTGGACAAGGCCAGGGCCTGGAGTGGGGGACGTGGAGACAGACAGACATCCCGTTACGTGGGGGGAGCTGTGGAGGGGGACCTGCCCCAGAGATTCACTTCCCTGCCCCTCCAGTCCCACCTCCTGCCCCTAGTTACCTCCTAAAATTACTCACATCCCTCAGCCCCATTCCTCCCCCTCCACAGCCCTTCTCCCCCGCCCCGCAGCGACTCACCCCAGGGCCCGGCGACTCTCAGCACGGCCAGGGGGTTGGAGCGCCCCAGGACAGCGGCCATGGCCTTCACCCAGGTTGGGGGAGGTCGGATCTGGCTGGGGTCGGTGGGGCGCACGGGGAAGCCCCAGGGGTCCACCAGGATGAGGTGCTTCACCCTGTGCCAGGCCGGGGGGGGCAGCAGCAGAAAGGGTAAGAGACAGACCCACCAACGCCCCCACAAGGCGGCCCACAGCTCCGCCCCCCGCAGATTTTCCCCCATCCCACACAGACAGACAGCCCCCGACTCAACCCCCACCCCTAGACACCACCCTGCCCCCAACCTCTGTCCTCTGAGCCCCTGGGCATGGGGGAGTCACCCCCACGGGATCCTGGCCGGGATGGAAGGGGGTGGACAGGGGACCAAAGGGCTGAACGAGGACCAGGCAGTAGGGGTAGGGGAGAGACGGGGCAAGCAGCAGGGCAGGGCATGCACGGGGCGGGGGTCTCACCTCTTGGGGTATGTCAGGCAGTAGGATCGGGGGGGTAGGTAGCAGGGGCCAGGCTGCAGGGGCCTCACCTCTCGGGGTACGTTAGGCTGTAGGATCGGGGGGGTAGGTAGCAGGGGCCAGGCTGCTGGAGGGGCCTCACCTCCCAGGGTACATCAGGCAGTAGGATCGGGGGGCAGGCTGCAGCAGCCTCACCTCTCGGGGTACGTCAGGCAGTACGATCGGGAAGGTAGGTAGTGGGGGCCGGGCTGCAGGGGCCTCACCTCTCGGGGTACGTTAGGCTGTAGGATCGGGGGGGTAGGTAGCAGGGGCCAGGCTGCTGGAGGGGCCCCACCTCTCGGGGTACATCAGGCAGTAGGATTGGGGGGCAGGCTGCAGCAGCCTCACCTCTCGGGGTACGTCAGGCTTTAGGATTGAGGGGGGTAAGGTAGCAGGGGCTGGGCTGCAGGGGCCTCACCTCTCGGGGTACGTCAGGCTGTAAGATCGGGGGGGTAGGTAGCAGGGGCCGGGCTGCAGGGGCCTCACCTCTCGGGGTAGGTCATGCTGTAGGATCAGGGGGCAGGTGGGAGGGGCAAACTGCAGGGGCCTCACCTCTCGGGGTACATCAGGCTGTAGGATCGGGGGGGTAGGTAGCGGGGACTAGGCTGCAGGGGCCTCACCTCTCGGGGTATGTCAGGCTGTAGGATCGGGGTGGGGACAGGTAGCAGGGGCCAGGGGATCTCACCTCTCGGGGTACGTCAGGCTGTAGGATCGGGGGGCAGGTAGCGGGGGCCAGGCTGTGGGGGCCTCACCTCTCGGGGTACGTCAGGCTGTAAGATTGGGGGGGCCAGTAGTGGGGGCTGGGCTGCAGGGGGGAAGTGTCTCGCCTCTCGAGGTACGTCAGGCTGTAGGATCAGGGAGATAGGTAGCAGGGGCCAGGCTGCAGGGGTCTCACCTCTCGGGGTAAGTCAGGCTGTAGGATCGGGGTGGGGACAGGTAGCAGGGGCCAGGCTGGGGGGCCAGGGGGTCTCACCTCTCGGGGTACGTCGGGCTGTAGGATCAGGGAGATAGGTAGCGGGGGCTGGGCTGGGCTGCGAGGGTCTCACCTCTCGGGGTACGTCAGGCTGTAAGATTGGGGGTCAGGTAGTAGGGGCCAGGCTGCGGGGGGGGAGGAGCGGGGGGGAAGTGTCTCACCTCTCAGGGTACATCAGGCTGTAGGAGGCCGCCAGGAAGCCCCCCAGGCTGTGGCCCAGCAGGATCATGGTGGTGATGCCCATCTCCCGGCGCCAGTCCTCGATGGAGCGCACAAACTCGGCCTCGGCGCCCTGGGCGTCATGGGGGAAGGGGGGCCGGGAGCTGCGCCCAAAGCCCAGCAGGTCGAAGGCGTGAAGGGGCCGCCGGGCCCCGAGCCGGTCCAGGTTGAGCACCCACAGCCCCACGCCGCCCCCGAAGCCATGCACCAGCACCAGGGGGGTGCGCCCCTCGCCCTGCTCTGGACACAGCGAGACGGTCCAGATGCGCGCCCGGCCCGGCAGGGTCACATACCGCCCCACGAACTGGCTCTGCAGGCCTGTGTGGGGAGAGGGGTCAGGGGGGCCCTGAGCCAGACCCCCATGGAGCTGCCCCCCTGCCTGGACCCCAGCTGCTAGGCCCTGAGCCAGCCCCGCACATCCCAGCCCCCCCAGAGGCAGTGTATCCCCCTGCCTAGATCCCAGACTGGTCGCCAGGCCCTGAGCCAGCCCCACACATCCCAGCCCCCCAGAGGCAGTGTATCCCCCTGCCTAGATCCCAGACTGGTCGCCAGGCCCTGAGCCAGCCCCACACATCCCAGCCCCCCAGAGGCAGTGTATCCCCCTGCCTGGACCCCAGCCTGGACATCAGGCCTTGAGCCAGCCCCCCATAGGGGCATGTCCCCAAGCCCAGACCCCAACCCAGCTGCCAAGCCCTGAGCCAGTCCCCCACATGCCTCCACTTAACTCCTGGGTCCCCCCGTGTGCTCCCATGAGGGATACACTCCCTAGACTCCTACCCAAGCCCCTGGATCAGCTAGCGCACACATAGAGGGTACTTAACCCCTTGGGTCTCCCAGACCCCCGCAGAGGGCGTCCTGGGTCCCCTTCCCTGATACAATTGGGGCTGGGCTGGGCGGAGTGTAAGCACGGGGGGGCTCCGACCCAGCCCCCTTAGAGGGATATACCCCATGGCCTCCTTACTCAGCTGCTGCTGTTTGCCCCCAGCCCCCCCCCGCGCCCCCAGGAAATACACCCCACGCCCTACCCAGCCCCGGACACCCCTCGTAGAGCGGGGTCCCCCGCTGGTTTCAGCACTCACACTGCAGGATCCGGGCCTCCACGTTCTTCAGGTGGGACATGGACGTGGGGCGCCAGGCAGGGAGCCAGCCGCTGAGCCAGCCCTGGGGCCTGAGCCGGGGGGGGGGGCAGACAGATGGCCACGCAGGATGGACAGACAACACAGGAGCAATGGGGGGGAGGAAGGGACACATGAGTGACCCGTTGGGGTCTGGCTCCAAATGAGGGCATGAACTGACCCCCCCAAATAGAGGCACTCAGATATCTCCCCCCTCCCCCAGGCTGGGGGGGGCCCTCACCCTCCTGGGGGGCAGAGGCCCCCACCACTCGCTTTGCCTCTCTCACTGCAGTCCCAGCTGCCCCCCACAGGATCCCAGAGCTCCTCTCCCAGGGTGCCACTGCCCCTTACTGTGCACCCCCCCAGGGGCTTTTCAGGGTTGCTGCCCCATGGTGAGGGGCAGGAGCTCTGGGGCAGGGATATTGCTGAGTCACTCACCAGGGGAGCAGGTGCTGGCTGCCTCCTCTTGGTGGGGGCGGGGAGGGGACAGACATCCAGGGGACACCCCCCTCCCCCAGTGGGGCACAGGGACAACAAGATCCAGCTGTTTGCTCCCCCCAAACAATCTGACAGAATGTGTCAACCCCCTTCCCCGCTTCCCTCCTTCCTGCCCCAGATAACCACCTCCCACTAGCCCCCTCTGGACTTACCCCCAAAAAGCCCCTCCCCCTCCATGCTCAGCCCCCCACAAGAGTCCCCTACCCCAATGACTCCTGCTCCCTCCCCCTCTCCCCAAATAATTCCCTTCTTCCCGCCTCCCAGCAGCCCTCTCCCTCAAGGATCCCTCTCCTCGCTTCCCAAACAATCTCCTACCCGCCAATAACCCCCTCCATTCCTTCCCCCAAATCCCCCACCTGTTCTCCCCCCGCCCCAATAACCCCTCCCTCTGCCCCAAGAGCCCATATCCTTTCCCTCCTCTGCCTAGTCCCGCGATAGCCCCCCTCCTGCCTTTGCCAGACCTCTCCCCCCACCAACCCCTCTTCCACCGCCATGCAGCTTCTACACTCCCCAGCCCCCCGTTTCCAGCTCCCCCACTCTGTGCACGCCACGAGGGACCCCCGCGCACGGACAGGCACACAGCTGCACGGCCCTAGGGGCCCCTTCTCCCCAAACCTGGGAACTGCCCCCCAAGGGACCCCCGCGCACGGACTGGGGGGCGCGGGCATCCCCCCACAGGCACACAGCTGCACGGCCCTAGGGGCCCCCTCTCCCCAAACCTGGGAACTGCCCCCCAAGAGACCCCCGCGCACGGACTGGGGGGCGCGGGCATCCCCCCACAGGCACACAGCTGCACGGCCCTAGGGGCCCCCTCTCCCCAAACCTGGGAACTGCCCCCCAAGAGACCCCCGCGCACGGACTGGGGGGCGCGGGCAGCCCCCCACAGGCACACAGCTGCACGGCCCTAGGGGCCCCCTCTCCCCAAACCCGGGGAATGCCCCCCAAGAGACCCCCGCGCACGGACTGGGGGGCGCGGGCATCCCCCCACAGGCACACAGCTGCACAGCCCTAGGGGCCCCCTCTCCCCAAACCTGGGGACTGCCCCCCCAGGGACCCCAGCGAGCGAGCACTCACCGTTCCTCCAGCTCCTCCTCCATCCGCGGCCCCAGCTGAGCTCATCGCCAGAGCAGCTGACCCGGGGGCGGGGAAGGGCGGCTGGGGAGTCAGGGGGCGGGGTTAGCAGGGAGGGGCGTGGCCTCGGGTTTATGAATGGGAGAGGGCGGGCCCATGCCTGGGTTGTGTAACTGGAGGATGGGGTGGGGCCGCTGCCGACCCCAGGGGAGGGCGGAGTGGTCGGGGGTTGTGGCACTGTCCGGGGGCGCTACCCGGCCAGGGACCCCGGTAATCTTAGGGTGCGGCCAGCAGGAAGCTGGGGTTCCGCTCTGCGGGGTGTGCCCGCATCCGGTCTTGGGGTGCTAGGACTGGGGAGATGTGCTACACGTGATCTGGCCCGGGGCGGAGGGGCACAGGGAGGGCAATGGGAAAAGGAAGGGCTCATGTGGGGGTGGCTTGGAGAGCACATGGGTTATAAAGGGGGGCTCATGGGGATGGTTTAGTGGGGGGCACATGGATGGTAATAGGGGCTCAAGTGCGGATAGTTTAGTGCGAGACACGGGTTATAATGGGGGCTCAGATGGGGATGATTTGGGGGCACATGTGTTATGATGGGGGCTCAAATGGAGAATGTTTGGGGGCACAAGGGGTATAGTGGGGGCTGAGATGGGGTGATTGGGGGCACATGGGGTATAGTGAGGGGCTCAGATGGGGGTGATTGGGTCACATGGGGTATAGTGGGGGCTGAGATGGGGTGATCTGGGAGCACGGGGTATAATGGGGGGCTCAGATGGGGATGATTGGGGGCACATGGGTTACACTGGAGAGCAGAGGGGTGGAAGGGATAATACTGTATGGGGGGAGCTCAGATGAGGGTGATTTGGGGGGCACATGGGTTACACTGGAGAGCAGAGGAGTGGAACAGATAATACTGTATGGGGGGGCTCAGATGAGGGTGATTTGGGGGGCACATGGGTTACACTGGAGAGCAGAGGAGTGGAACAGATAATACTGTATGGGGGGGCTCAGATGGGCCTGAGTTGGGGGGCACATGGGTTACACTGGAGAGCAGAGGGATGTAAGGGATAATACTGTATGGGGGGCTCAGATGGAGTGATTTTGGGAGCACATGGGTTACACTGGAGAGCAGAGGGGTGGAAGGGATAATACTGTATGGGGGGGCTGAGATGGGGGCTGATTGGGGTCACATGGGTTACAGTGGAGAGCAGAGGGTGGAAGGGATAATACTGTATGGGGAGGCTCAGATGGCAGTGATTTGGGGGGCACATGGTTTACACTAGAGAGCAGAGGGGTAGAAGGGATAATACTGTATGGGGGGGCTCAGATGGGGTGATTGAGGGCACATGGGTTGCACTGGAGAGCAGAGGGGTGGAAGGGATAATACTGTGGGGGGGGCTCAGATGGGGGTGATTTGGGGGGCACATGGGTTCCACTGGAGAGCAGAGGGGTGTAACGGATATTACTGTATGGGGGTGATTTGGGGGGCACATGGGTTCCACTGGAGAGCAGAGGGGTGTAAGGGATAATACTGTATGGGGGGGCTCAGATGGGGGTGATTTGGGGGGCACATGGGTGACACTGGAGACCAGAGGGGTGTAAGGGATAATACTGTATGGGGGGCTCAGATGGGGTGATTTGGGGGGCACAGGGGTTACACTGGAGAGCAGAGGGGTGGAAGGGATAATAATGTATGGTGGGGGCTCAGATAGGGGTTATTTGGGGGGCACATGGGTTCCACTGGAGAGCAGAGGGGTGTAAGGGATAATACTGTATGGGGGGGCTCAGATGGGGGTGATTTGGGGGGCACATGGGTGACACTGGAGACCAGAGGGGTGTAAGGGATAATACTGTATGGGGGGCTCAGATGGGGTGATTTGGGGGGCACAGGGGTTACACTGGAGAGCAGAGGGGTGGAAGGGATAATAATGTATGGTGGGGGCTCAGATGGGGGTGATTTGGGGGGCACATGGGTGACACTGGAGAGCAGAGGGGTGAAAGGGATAATACAGTCTGGGGGGGCTGAAATGGGGGTGATTGGGGGCACATGGGTTACACTGAAGAGCAGAGGGGTGGAAGGGATAATACTGTATGGGGGGGCTCAGATGGCGGTGATTTGGGGGGCACATGGTTTACACTAGAGAGCAGAGGGGTAGAAGGGATAATACTGTATGGGGGGGCTCAGATGGGGTGATTGAGGGCACATGGGTTGCACTGGAGAGCAGAGGGGTGGAAGGGATAATACTGTGGGGGGGGGGGCTCAGATGGGGGTGATTTGGGAGGCACATGGGTTACACTGGAGAGCAGAGGGGTGTAACGGATATTACTGTATGGAGGTGATTTGGGGGGCACAGGGGTTACACTGGAGAGCAGAGGGGTGGAAGGGATAATAATGTATGGTGGGGGCTCAGATGGGGGTGATTTGGGGGGCACATGGGTGACACTGGAGAGCAGAGGGGTGTAAGGGATAATACTGTATGGGAGGGCTCAGATGGAGTGATTGGGGGCACATGGGTTACACTGAGAGCAAAGGCGTGTAAGGGGGTGTAAGGGATAATACTGTATGGGGGGGCTCAGATGGGGTGATTGGGGGCACATGGGTTACACTGGAGAGCAGGGTGGTGGAAGGGATAATACTGTATGGGGGGCTCAGATGGGGGTGACTGGGGGCACATGGGTTACACTGGAGAGCAGAGGGGTGGAAGGGATAATACTGTATGTGAGGGCTCAGATGGAGGTGATTGGGGGGCACATGGGTTACACTGGAGAGCAGAGAGGTGGAAGGGATAATACTGTATGGGGGGGGCTCAGATGGGTGTGATTGGGGGCACATGGGTTACACTGGAGAGCAGAGGGGTGGAAGGGATAATACTGTTTGAGGGGGCTCAGATGGGGGTGATTGGGGGGACATGGGTTACACTGGAGAGCAGGGGGGTGGAAGGGATAATACTGTATCGGGGGCTCAGATGGGTGTGATTGGGGGCACATGGGTTACATTGGGGAGCAGAGGGGTGGAAGGGATAATACTGTATGGGGGGGCTCAGATGGGGGTGATTGGGGGCACATGGGTTACACTGGAGAGCAGGGGGGTGGGAGGGATAATACTGTATGGGGGAGCTCAGATGGGGGTGATTGGGGGCACATGGGTTACAATGGAGCGCAGAGGGTGTAAGGGATAATACTGCATGGGGGGGCTGAGATGGGGGTGATTGGGGGCACATGGATTACACTGGGGAGCAGAGAGGTGGAGGGGATAATACTGTATGGGGGGCTCAGATGGAGGTGATTAGGGGCACATGGGTTACACTGGGGAGCAGAGAGGTGGAAGGGATAATACTGTATGGGGGGGCTCAGATGGGGTGATTGGGGGCATATGGGTTACATTGGGGAGCAGAGGGGTGGAAGGGATAATACTGTATGGGGGGGCTCAGATGGGGGTGATTGGGGGCACATGGGTTACACTGGAGAGCAGAGGGGTGGAAGGGATAATACTGTATGGGGGGGCTCAGACGGGGGTGATTTGGGGGGCACATGGGTGACACTGGAGAGCAGAGGGGTGTAAGGGATAATGCTGTATGGGGGGCTCAGACGGGGGTGATTTGGGGGGCACCGGGGTTACACTGGAGAGCAGAGGGGTGGAAGGGATAATGCTGTATGGGGGTGCTCAGAGGGGGTGATTGGGGGCACATGGGTTACACTGGAGAGCAGAGGAGTGGAAGGGATAATGCTGTATGGGGGGGCTCAGATGTGGGTGATTGCGGACACATGGGTTACACTGGAGAGCAGGGAGTGGAAGGGATAATACTGTATGGGGGGCTCAGATGGGGGTGATTGGGGGCACATGGGTTACACTGGGGAGCAGGGGGATGGAAGGGATAATACTGTATGGGGGGCTCAGATGGGGGTGATTTGGGGGGCACATGGGTGACACTGGAGACCAGAGGGGTGTAAGGGATAATACTGTATGGGGGGCTCAGATGGGGTGATTTGGGGGGCACATGGGTGACACTGGAGAGCAGAGGGGTGTAAGGGATAATACTGTATGGGGGGGCTCAGATGGGGTGATTGGGGGCACATGGGTTACACTGGAGAGCAGAGGGGTGTAAGGGATAATACTGTATGGGGGGGCTCAGATGGGGGGTGATTGGGGGCACATGGGTTACACTGAGAGCAGAGGCGTGTAAGGGGGTGTAAGGGATAATATTGTATGGGGGGGCTCAGATGGGGTGATTGGGGGCACATGGGTGACACTGGAGAGCAGAGGGGTGAAAGGGATAATACAGTCTGGGGGGCTGAAATGGGGGTGATTGGGGGCACATGGGTTACACTGGAGAGCAGAGGGGTGTAAGGGATAATACTGTATGGGGGGGCTGAGATGGGGGGTGATTGGGGGCACATGGGTTACACTGAAGAGCAGAGGGGTGGAAGGGATAATACTGTATGGGGGGGCTCAGATGGCGGTGATTTGCGGGGCACATGGTTTACACTAGAGAGCAGAGGGGTAGAAGGGATAATACTGTATGGGGGGGCTCAGATGGGGTGATTGAGGGCACATGGGTTGCACTGGAGAGCAGAGGGGTGGAAGGGATAATACTGTGGGGGGGGGGCTCAGATGGGGGTGATTTGGGAGGCACATGGGTTACACTGGAGAGCAGAGGGGTGTAACGGATATTACTGTATGGAGGTGATTTGGGGAGCACAGGGGTTACACTGGAGAGCAGAGGGGTGGAAGGGATAATAATGTATGGTGGGGGCTCAGATGGGGGTGATTTGGGGGGCACATGGGTGACACTGGAGAGCAGAGGGGTGTAAGGGATAATACTGTATGGGAGGGCTCAGATGGAGTGATTGGGGGCACATGGGTTACACTGAGAGCAAAGGCGTGTAAGGGGGTGTAAGGGATAATACTGTATGGGGGGGCTCAGATGGGGTGATTGGGGGCACATGGGTTACACTGGAGAGCAGGGTGGTGGAAGGGATAATACTGTATGAGGGGGCTCAGATGGGGGTGATTGGGGCATATGGGTTACACTGGGGAGCAGGGGTGGCAGGGATAATACTGTATGGGGGGCTCAGATGGGGGTGACAGGGGGCACATGGGTTACACTGGAGAGCAGAGGGGTGGAAGGGATAATACTGTATGTGAGGGCTCAGATGGAGGTGATTGGGGGGCACATGGGTTACACTGGAGAGCAGAGAGGTGGAAGGGATAATACTGTATGGGGGGGCTCAGATGGGTGTGATTGGGGGCACATGGGTTACACTGGAGAGCAGAGGGGTGGAAGGGATAATACTGTTTGAGGGGGCTCAGATGGGGGTGATTGGGGGGACATGGGTTACACTGGAGAGCAGGGGGGTGGAAGGGATAATACTGTATCGGGGGCTCAGATGGGTGTGATTGGGGGCACATGGGTTACACTGGAGCGCAGAGTGGTGTAAGGGATAATACTGTGTTGGGGGGCTCAGATGGGGGTGATTGGGGGCACATGGGTTACACTGGAGAGCAGGGGGGTGGGAGGGATAATTCTGTATGGGGGAGCTCAGATGGGGGTGATTGGGGGCACATGGGTTACAATGGAGCGCAGAGGGGTGTAAGGGATAATACTGCATGGGGGGGCTGAGATGGGGGTGATTGGGGGCACATGGATTACACTGGGGAGCAGAGAGGTGGAGGGGATAATACTGTATGGGGGGCTCAGATGGAGGTGATTGGGGGCACATGGGTTACACTGGGGAGCAGAGAGGTGGAAGGGATAATACTGTATGGGGGGGCTCAGATGGGGTGATTGGGGGCATATGGGTTACATTGGGGAGCAGAGGGGTGGAAGGGATAATACTGTATGGGGGGGCTCAGATGGGGGTGATTGGGGGCACATGGGTTACACTGGAGAGTAGAGGGGTGGAAGGGATAATACTGTATGGGGGGGCTCAGACGGGGGTGATTTGGGGGGCACATGGGTGACACTGGAGAGCAGAGGGGTGTAAGGGATAATGCTGTATGGGGGGCTCAGACGGGGGTGATTTGGGGGGCACCGGGGTTACACTGGAGAGCAGAGGGGTGGAAGGGATAATGCTGTATGGGGGTGCTCAGAGGGGGTGATTGGGGGCACATGGGTTACACTGGAGAGCAGAGGAGTGGAAGGGATAATGCTGTATGGGGGGGCTCAGATGTGGGTGATTGCGGACACATGGGTTACACTAGAGAGCAGGGAGTGGAAGGGATAATACTGTATGGGGGGCTCAGATGGGGGTGATTGGGGGCACATGGGTTACACTGGGGAGCAGGGGGATGGAAGGGATAGTACTGTATGGGGGGGCTCAGATGGGGGTGATTGGGGGCACATGGGATACACTGGAGAGCAGAGGGGTGTAAGGGATAATACTGCATGGGGAGGCTCAGATGGGGGTGATTTGGGGGGCACATGGGTTACACTGGGGATCAGGGGGGTGGGAGGGATAATCCTGTATGGGGGGGCTCAGATGGGGTGATTGGGGGCACATGGGTTATACTGTAGTGCAGGAGGGTGGGAGGGATAATACTGTATGGGGAGGCTCAGATGGGGGTGATTTGGGGGGCACATGGGTTACACTGGGGAGCAGGGGGGTGGGAGGGATAATACTGTATGGGGGGGCTCAGATGGGGGTGATTGGGGGCACATGGGTTACACTGGGGAGCAGAGGGGTGTAAGGGATAATACTGCATGGGGGGCTCAGATGGGAGTGATTGGGGGCACATGGGTTACACTGGGGAGTAGGGGGGTGTAAGGGATAATACTGCATGGGGGGGCTCAGATGGGGTGATTGGGGGCACATGGGTTACACTGGGGAGCAGGGGGTGGGAGGGATGATACTGTATGGGGGCTCAGACGGGGGTGATTTGGGGCACATGGGTTACACTGGGGAGCAGGGGGGTGGGAGGGATCATACTGTATGGGGGGGCTCAGATGGGGTGATTGGGGGCACATGGGTTTCACTGGAGAGCAGAGGGGTGGAAGGGATAATACTGTATGGGGGGGCTCAAATGGGGTGATTGGGGGCACATGGGTTACACGGGGGAGCAGGGGGGTGGAAGGGATAATACTGCATGGGGGGGCTCAGATGGGGTGATTGGGGGCACATGGGTTACACTGGGGAGCAGGGGGGTGGGAGGGATAATACTGTATGGGGGGGCTCAGATGGGGTGATTGGGGGCACATGGGTTACACGGGGGAGCAGGGGGGTGGAAGGGATAATACTGTATGGAGGGGCTCAGATGGGGTGATTGGGGGCACATGGGTTACACGGGGGAGCAGGGGGGTGGAAGGGATAATACTGTATGGAGGGGCTCAGATGGGGTGATTGGGGGCACATGGGTTACACGGGGGAGCAGGGGGGTGTAAGGGATAATACTGTATGGGGGGGCTCAAATGGGGTGATTGGGGGCACATGGGTTACACGGGGGAGCAGGGGGGTGGAAGGGATAATACTGCATGGGGGGGCTCAGATGGGGTGATTGGGCGCACATGGGTTACACTGGGGAGCAGGGGGTGGGAGGGATAATACTGTATGGGGGGCTCAGATGAGGTGATTTGGGGGGCACATGGGTGACACTGGAGAGCAGAGGGGTGTAAGGGATAATACTGCATGGGGAGGCTCAGATGGGGGTGATTGGGGGCACATGGGTTACACTGGGGAGCAGGGGGGTGGAAGGGATCATCCTGTATGGGGGGCTGAGATGGGGTGATATGGGGGGCACATGGGTTACACTGGGGAGCAGGGGGGTGGTAGGGCACAGGGGTGGGAGGGATAATACTGTATGGGGGGGCTCAGATGGGGTGATGGGGGGCACATGGGTTACACTGGAGAGCAGGGGGGTGTAAGGGATAATACTGTATTGGGGGGGTCACACAGGGGTGATTGGGGGCACAGGGGTTACACGGGGGAGCGGGGGGGGAGGGATAATACTGTATGGGGGGGTCACGCAGGGGTGATTGGGGGCACAGGGGTTACACTGGGGAGCAGGGGGATGTAAGGGATAATACTGTATGGGGGGGCTCAGATGGGGTGATTGGGGGCACAGGGGTTACACGGGGGAGCGGGGGGAGGGATAATACTGTATGGGGGGGTCACGCAGGGTATAATATGGTGACTCTCAGGTGCCCGTGTAGGTACGAAATGTTTCCGGGGTCTCCGTCCTTTTTCCTTCTCGTGCTTCCTGAACCGCCTAATCTACCCAGCAGCAGCCTAGCGCTGGATTCTGATTGGACCGTGGAGAAACAGACGGAGTTGAAAAAGGCAGTTTCTACGCGTGCGCACATAAGCGGCTTTGCTGTTGCTAGGGCGGGAGTGCGCATGCGAATAGCATTTTCATCCGGCTTGGGTGTCCGCAGCGCGCATGCCTCGTTAACATCAGAGTCGGCGGCCTATGGCGAGCACAGTGACACGCATGCGCTTTGAGTACAAATCCGCGCTGGAAGTGCCCAATATATTTGCGTCGCTCTACTGTAGGGTTTAATTACTGCGCCTGCGCAATCGGCCATTTGCTTCACTACGCCCGCGCGGCACCGGAAGTGCTCGGTGCGGTGCTGTCCGTGGCTTCCGGCCAGCGCGGCTCAGCTCGTCTCGGCGGCGGGGCCATGTCGGGCGCGGCGGGGTCCGGCGGGGGCTCGGTGGGCTCCGTGGTGCGGCGCTTCCTGGCCGAGTACAGCAGCGGCACCGCCAGCCGCCTGAAGGTGCTGGACGCCTATCTGCTCTACGTGCTGCTGAGCGGCGCGCTGCAGTTCGGCTACTGCCTGGGCGTGGGCACCTTCCCCTTCAACTCCTTCCTCAGCGGCTTCATCTCGGCCGTGGGCAGCTTCATCCTGGGCGGTGAGCGACGGGCCGGGCTGCCGGGCAACGCCATCCCATAGTGATCCCGCTCCCGTTCCCATAGCAACGCCAGCCCATAGTAACCCCTCTTCGGTTCCCATAGCAACGCCAGCCCATAGTAACCCCCACCTTCTCCCCTGGGCGTGGGCACCTTCCCCTTCAACTCCTTCCTCAGCGGCTTCATTTCGGCCGTGGGCAGCTTCATCCTGGGCGGTGAGTGACGGGCCGGGCTGCCGGGCAACGCCATCCCATAGTGATCCCGCTCCCGTTCCCATAGCAACGCCAGCCCATAGTAACCCCCCTTCGGTTCCCATAGCAACGCCCTCCCCTAGTGACCCCCGCTCCGGTTCCCCCTTGCAACGCCCTCCCCTAGGGACCCCCGCTCCGGTTCCCCTTGCAACGCCCTCCCCTAGTGACCCCCGCTCCGGTTCCCCCTTGCAACGCCCTCCCCTAGGGACCCCCCCCTTCGGTTCCCCCTTGCAACGCCAGCCCCTAGGGACCCCCCCCTTCGGTTCCCCCTTGCAACGCCCTCCCCTAGGGACCCCCCCCTTCTCCCCTGGGCATGGGCACCTTCCCCTTCAACTCCTTCCTCAGCGGCTTCATCTCGGCCGTGGGCAGCTGCATCCTGGGCGGTGAGTGACGGGCCGGCCTGCGGGGCAACGCCGGCCCCTAGTGACCCCGCTCCAGTTCCCATAGTAACACCAGCCCATAGTAACTCCCACCTTTTCCCCTGGGCTTGGGCACCTTCCCCTTCAACTCCTTGCTCAGTGGCTTCATGTCGGCCTTGGGCAGCTTCATCCTGGGCGATGAGTGACAGGCCGGCCTCTGGTTCCCCTGGCAACGCCATCCCATAGTGATCCCTTCTCCGGTTCCCATAGCAACGCCAGCCCATAGTAACCCCCGCCTTTTCCCCTGAGCGTGGGCCCGGACCCCTTCCCCTTCAACTCCTTCGTCAGCGGCTTCATCTCGGCCATGGGCAACTTCATCCTGGGCGGTGAGTGACGGGCCAGCGCCCAGCCTGCAGGGCAACACCGTCCCCTAGTGACCCCCTTCACTGGCAACCCCTTGCCCCAGGAACCCCATCCCCTAGGAACTCCCTCCGCCAGTTCCCCCGGCAACCCCGTGCCCTAGGAACCCCCTCCCCCGGTTTCCCTGGCAATCCCATCCTGTAGTAACCCTCTCGCCCCTGGCAGTGCCTTCCCATAGTAATCCCCCACCCCGTCCCATAGTGACCTTCCTTTCCACCTCCCCTCCCCCCGTTCCCTTCAGGCAATGCCATCCCACAGTGACCCCCAGTTCCCTTGGCAGCGTTCTCCTGTAGTAACCTCTCTGCTTCCTTCCGGCAACCCCATCCTATAGTCACCCTGCCCTGCCATGACAATGCCTTCCCGTGGTAAACCCCTGCCCCCCGCATGGCAACAGCGTCTTCTCATGGTGACTGTATCTATGGGAGCCGTACCCCAGAGTAACCCCGCCATATTTTCCCTGGCAGCACCGCCCCATAGTAACCCTTTCTGATCTTACAGGGGTTCACCCAGGCCAGTAGGGGGTCATGTCACTGCCTGCCCTGTGACCCTGGGTGCTTCTGTGCAAGTTCGGCTCAGTGCCCTGACACCAGCAGCATGTGCTCAGGGCAATGGCCTCCCCTTTCCTTCCACCAGCCTGGTCACTGCTTGCCGGGTGACACCAGCAGCCTGTGCACAGCGCAATGGCCTCCCCCTGCCTTCCACCAGCCTGGTCACTGCTTGCCGGGTGACACCAGCAGCATGTGCCCAGCGCAATGGCCTCCCCTTTCCTTCCACCAGCCTGGTCACTGCTCGCCGGGTGACATCAGCAGCCTGTGCCCAGCGCAATGGCCTCCTCCTGCCTTCCACCAGCCTGGTCACTGCTCGCTGGGCTACACCAGCAGCCTGTGCCCAGCGCAATGGCCTCCCCCTGCCTTCCACCAGCCTGGTCACTGCTCACTGGGCTACACCAGCAGCCCTTCCAGTCCCGCGTCTCCCCCGCAGCGTCCGCTCCCTCTCCCGGGACCCTCACACAAATTACGTTCACCGCCTCCAAACAGACAGAGCCCACGCCAGCCTGGGAGTTTAGCTGAAGACCTGCACTTCAGTTTGTCAGACATCACTAAGATGGTTTGTAGTCAAACAATAACAAGTGTATTGACCAAGAACATGGGTTTAACTGATTACAAGTGAAAGTGGCAGGGAAGGTTACAAATAAAACAAACAAAACATACTTTGTAATGACTGAAACATAATTGTAGCACGCGAGAGACAAGGTAAGTGAAGTAAAGCTTTCATTGGACCAGCTTCTATTAGCAACAGAGACAAACTTTGAGCCTTGCACGGAGCTTTGTCCCAGACCTGAAGAAGAGCTCTCTATAAGCTCAGAAGTTTGTCTCTCTTGCTAACAAAAGTTGGTCCAATAAAAGAGATTCCCTCGTCTCTTTAATATCCTGGGACCAACATGGCAGCAACAATGCCGTGTACAATCTTTGCACAGTTTCCTTAGGTAACAGAATGTGCGTTTACCGGTCTGGACAGCTTGATTCCTGGCAGAACACAATGAAAGCACGTGTATATCTGTGGGAACAAAGCTAACACGTAGCAGCCCCGTGAGCACAGAGGGCGGTCAGACTCTGCATCCCCAGGCCCTTTGTGGCTCTCAAAACACCGTGAACTTTGGGGTAACATGGGGAAGGGGCAGAGAGACATTTGCATCATCCTTCACCTGAGGAGAGACAGAAACCATGCGCCTCGGGCTCTGATTGGAGCTTGGCTGAAGAGTGGCTGGCCCTGCTGGAAGGAAGTGTGGGGAGAAAGCTACTTGGAACAAAAGACTCTAGTTGAAGTTAGACTTTGGTCTTAGAAACAGACTTTTACCCTGGTTTGTTTGACAGTTTCTGTCCCGATTCCATCTACTTGATACCACTTACATCTGTTTCTTCCTTAAGAAACTTGTTTTACTTTTACTGGAAACCAGCTCAGAACTGTGTCCACTCAGCTAACGGCTGCTCGGCCCTGCCTCTTTAGAGGCGCCGCGTACTTATTAAAGTCAGAGGGGCTGAGCGCTACAGAAACACATTCTGGGGGGAGCTCAGGGTTGGAGGTCACCCTGCAAATAGTCTCTGGGTGGTGGAAGCCAACGTTAGAGCATCAGGCTGGTAGGCTGGTGGTGAGGCACAGTGTTTAAAGCACCCAAAGTTGCAAGGTAGGTGTTGGCCTAACCCCCTCGCTGGCCTGGGTGAACCTCAGAGCCTCACACCCCTTACAGCAGCCGTGTCTCATTGTAATGATTCCCCCTGTGCTGTCTGGGCACCTTCCTCTTCAGCTGCCTCCTGAGCAGGTTCATCTCCTCCTTGCACAGCTTCGTTCTGCATGGTGGGTACCAATGGCAACCTGTCCCTCAGCAAGTGCTTCCCAGAGTAACCCCCATGGCATCCCTGCTCCATAGTAGCCCGCACCCCCACACACACGCACTCCGCCTGGGCATCTTTTACTCAGCCCCTGCCTACGCTGGTCCCTCAGTTCTGTGGGCAGTGAGTAGCCTCATAGCACTGACATACCACCCCATGGCAACCCCATCCCCGAGTGAGCAGCTCTCCTGCCCAGCCTGGGGGCTTCCTCATCAGCTGCGTTCTGAGCCTCTTCCTCAGAGCTATCGGCAGCTTCCTCCTGGGGGCTGAGCCTGCCTCTACACTGCCTGAACGTGGGCCCCTTCCCGTGGGGAGTCAGCAGCACCGTGAGCGGCTCCAGCCTGGAGAAGCTGCGCTGCCACCTCTACCCCCAGATACGGCCCCCTGGTACAATCTGCTCTCTCCTCTTGTTCCCTAGTTTGCCTGAGGATCCAGATCAATCCACAGAACAAAGGCGACTTCCAGGGCATCTCTCCAGAACGGGCCTTCGCCGACTTCCTCTTCGCCAGCACTATCCTGCACCTCGTCGTCATCAACTTCGTGGGCTGAGCCGGGGGACCGTTAGGTACGGCTCAGGGATGGGGGCCAGTCTGTTCGCCATGGAGACTTAAACTTCTGTGGGCTGGAAGAGAGCTGGCACTAGAACCCACAGTTCTTGATACCTGGCCCCACTCCCTTCCCTGAGCCGGGATAGGACCGAGGAGTCCGGACACCCGGCCCTTCTGCTGGGCCCCACTCCCCTCCCCGAGCCGGGATAGGACCCAGGAATCCTGACACCTGGCCCTTCTGCTGGACCCCACTCCCCTCCCTGAGCCGGGATAGGACCCAGGAGCCCTGACACCTGCCCCTCTGCTGTAACCCACTGGGACCCCCGCCCTCGCTCCCCTCCCCGAGCTGGGACAGAACCCAGGAGTCCTGACTCTGAGACCCCACTGCTCATCGTGCTCCCTGAGGCTGACATGCCCTGTGAACTCTGACAGTACCAAACAGGATTTCTGGAGACGGCTTTCCTCTTTGCTGCTGTGAGGCAGAGGGAACAGGGAGCCAGGTTTTGGCCCAGGCCGAGAGAGGGTTAATCCTCGTGTAGTGCCCCTGGAGGAGGCTCAGCTGGAGGCCATGGAGTGTTTGAGGTTTGGGGGTTACGGACCTGGAGATGTGCATGATCTACAGCAGAGGTTCTCAGACTGGAGGTCAGGACCCCTTCGAACCAGGTTGGGCAGGAATGTTGTCCCTGGCCTCTGCTTGCAGAAGGTGGGAATGGGCGATGGGTTGGGTCACTTGATGATTCCCTGGTCGGTTCCTTCCCTCTGGGGCACCTGGCACTAGCCACTGTCGGCAGACAGGACCCTGCGCTGGCCCAGGATGGCCGTTCTTACTGCGCTGGACTTTGGGGCGACAGAGGTGGTTGGACCACGGCTCTGAGAGGGAAGAAATTTGAGGAGATGGGGGTCATGGAACCTGGCTGTGAGCTCTGGGGTCAGGTCATGGGAGAGCTGTGTAACTTAGGGGATCCCTCCATCTTCCCCTGCAGTGATTCCAGATAACCTTGTGCCCCCTTTGTCTCCTTGCAGCTCCTGACTACCTCTTGTGCTCGGCTGCTGCCATGCCCGGGGGACAGGTGTGCCAGCCCCCCATGGATGTGGGTCCTGCCCCCATGGGGAGAGGCTGCAGCAGTGCAAACTAATGAGGCCTCGTGAGAAGATGCCAGCCTCTTCCCCACACTGCCTGTGACCCCCTCCCCCAATAAACCCCTTTGTTCTGGGGCTCTGTGTCTGGCGCTTCTGTGATGGATGAGGGGCTCCTTGGCTCTCCTCTCACCAGCTCACAGACACCCCCAAGGCTAGGGACACTCACCCAGCCCCACCCCCCTCTCCCCAGCAGCCACTTCTCTGCCTGACCCAGTTTCGGGGGGGAGCAGGAAGCAGGTTGCCATGGAGACCCAGAGCCCATGCCTATCCCCCACTTCCATCTCTTATCGCATGGAAACCATCGCTCTGTGGCCCAGGGCCCCAGCTGCAAAGCAGCTGCAGGGAGGAGCGGGGCTATGGGCACTGTGGAAAGTTTGGGTTGAGATGGCGCTGGGGGTGGGGGGAAAGGGGGGAGGCTCGTTTCTATTTTTGGATCTTCCAGGCAAATGCTCTCCCACCTGTTTGTGTGTGTGCTTTCTCCCCCGGCTGCTGGGTCTCCGGTACAGCTGCAGGGGGGGAGGCCCTGTGCCCCTATTACCCACACACCCTGCCCTGTGGAGTGCACCCCCTGTGACCCCTGCACCACAGCACCTCGTGCCACCCTGGGGCCAGCTGTGACTAGGGGACAAATGCCCTCTACTGTGTGTAACACAGTGCCCCCCACCTCTGCTCTGGGGCATTGGGGGGGCACCCCCCACCTCACTGAGCCTTTGAGCCTCTCTCCTCATGCTGCCATGGGCGAGGGCAGCTTCTGCCCCCTGCTGATAGGCTGAGAGCTCCCAAATGGCCAGCTGGGCCAGTCACTCCCAAGCTGGGCTGGGCTGGGCTTCACCACCCACTGACCCTCTCCTATTGCCTGAGGCTGGCTGGGGAGAGCAAGCTGCTTCCTCTGGGGAGAAGCTCCTCTTTGGGCTGGGCATGGGACAGCTGGAGTGTGGAGTGGGGATATTACACCAGGCGTAGGCAAACTTTATGGCCCGAGGGCCACATCTTGATATGGAAATTGTATGGTGGGCCACGAATGTTCATGAAATTGGGGTTGGGGGGTGGGGGTGGTGAGGGCTCTGGGCAGTGATGAGCTGCCAAAATCTTGACAATCGGTTCCCTATAAAAAGATCTGATTTAAGGTGAAGGAGGGGCCGGGGGGGAGGAGACATTGCCGTGGAGCCGGGGCTCCCTGCAGGGTGGGGATCAAATTGCCCCACTTGCCCCCTGGCAACCCTAGAACTTGCAGCCGGCTCCTCCCTTACCTTGCCGGCAGCTCAAAGCAGCAGGATGACTCAGGAGCTCAGCTGAGCTGCCCAGCTGCTGGCCATGCTGCAGCTCGGGGGGGGGTG
This sequence comes from Gopherus flavomarginatus, assembly GCF_025201925.1. Classification (NCBI taxonomy): domain Eukaryota; kingdom Metazoa; phylum Chordata; order Testudines; family Testudinidae; genus Gopherus; species Gopherus flavomarginatus. Next base: position 1,472,905 of record NC_066627.1, on the reverse strand, counting down.
CTGTGGGGAGACATCCTCATGGGGCCAGGGGCCCGGGGCAAATTGCCCCACTTGCCTCCCCGTCCCTCATGGCCCCGGAGCTTGCAGGCCCCTTACCTTGCTGGCAGCCCAGAGCTCAGCTGAGTTGCCCAGCTGCTGGCCATGCTGCGGCTCTTTGGGGTGGGGGAAGCGGGGGAGGGCCCGTGGGAGACATCCTCATGGGGCCAGGGGCCCCTGCAAGGCCCGGGCCAATTGCCCCACTTGCCCCCTCCCCTCCCCTCTGGCCAGCCCTGGAGCTTGCAGCAGGACCCCCACACACCTTGCCGGCCTCTCAAAAAGCGGCAGCAGGATGACCGCAGAGCTCAGCTGAGCTGCCTAGCTGGTACCGGTGGCTGGCCATGCTGCAGCTGGGGGGAAGGGCCGGGGAGCCTCAGCCTCCCCAGCTGGGAATCCTGAGAGCAACAGGATGGTCTGGCCCGTGGACCGGAGTTCTTTGCCCACCCCGTGGCCCTTTAACAACCGGTTCTCCATGGAGGTCTGATTTTAGCAACCGGTTCTTGGGAACCTGTGGGAACCGGCTCCAGCTCACCACTGCCTCTGTGGTAGGGCCAAAAATGAGTTCAGGGTGCAGGACGGCGGAGTGGGGTGCAGGCTCGGGGGCTCCGGCTGGGGATGAGTGGTTTGGGGTGGGGTTGGGGGTGTAGGAGGGGTTCAGAGGTGAGGAGGGGGATCAAGGCTGGGGCAGGTAGTTGGGGCGCAGGAGGGGGTCAGGGATGCAGGCTCTGGGCGGCGCTTACCTCGAGAGGCTCCTGGAAGCAGTGGCCTGTCCTCCCCCCAACTCCTACGCAGAGCTGCGGCCAGGTGGCTCTGCGCACTGCCCTGTCTGCTGGTGCTGCCCTTGCAGCTCCCATTAGCCACAGTTCCCAGCCAATGGGGGCGGCGCATGGGGTGGGGGCAGTGTGCGGCTACCCCTGCACGCAGGAGCCAGCGTGGGGCCATGCCGCGGTTTCCCTGAGCCGTGCGGAGCAGCTCCCCGGCTGGAGGGGGGCAGGCCCCACACCTCACTCCCCAGCAGGAGCTCGAGGGCTGCATTAAAATGGGTGCTGGCTTAGTTTGCCCACCCCCCTACTAAACCCTCCCCATTCCTGAGCTCCCAAAGCCCGTCTCCCCTCAGTCTGATCTCTCCATTGCTGCGGCTCGGAGCTGAGAACCGGGGGCAGCTGTCCCAGGCAATCCCCTTCTGCCGACCGGCTAGGTGGCTTGTCCCCACTCCTAGTGGAGGCTGCTCCAGGCCCTCGCTCCTTGGAGAGGGCTGGGAGCCTTTTTCTCATTTCCGGGTTCTGTTTATTTGGGGCTGATGTCTCCCCACCCACGTGGTCCCATGCTGACATTGTCTTTACACGTCAGAAGCTTTTCTCCCTTGCTGGTGTTTAGGGAGAGCGGTCGTCTCCCTCTCAGCCTTCCCTCTGCTGGGCTACGCGCGCCAAGCTTTCTGGCCCCCGGCCTGTGCTTTCTTCCCACGGATCTATTCCCTGCTCCCAGCCGCATGGTTTCCAGGAGCAGCACTTCTCCTGCAGCGTTGCAGGGTTCCCTCTGCCCAGCGGGCTGGCCGGAGGCTGCTGGGAGGCCAGCAAGGACCGTGACTTTGGGACAAACCCCAGTTCAACGGTCTGTGCTGGCCTCTCCATGGGTCAAGAACATCAGAGTCCATGTGGGGCAGGTAACAAGGTGCTGCAGTGACTGCGCAGTGCTCTGCTGCCTACTCGCTGAGCGGACCTGGGCCCGTCTTGCCGGTTCCCCACCTCCACGCCGGGCTGGGTTAGAGCAGGGGCCCTGCTACCTGCTACCCCAGCACCCTCGTGGATCTAAGCCCGGAGCTTTCCTCACCCCATGTACGAACCTGGCTCCAATGGATCAGGACTGTGAGCCGGTCTAGCCCGGTATCCCCCTGCACACACAATGCCTGCTGCCTGTCCTCCCCACCCCCCAGGCTGCCATTCCTCCCCATGCGTCACACCAAGTCTTCTCAGGGAGGTGCCTGTTCCTGGGCCCGTCCCAAAGAGGCAAGGAGCCGGCTGTGGACATGCTGCTCCCTGTTCCTGGCATCAGCGTCCAAGCCTGGTGGTGCTGGCAGGAGGCCCCAGGCCAAGCAGGGAGCTATAGAGGTAGGGGTGCCTGCCCCGTGGGCTCCTGCCTCTGATGGCAACTCCCTCCCCCCCAACGTGGTCTGGCACTGAGGGGTACGTCTCAGCACTGGGTGCTCGCACTGGGCGACCAGGAGCACCTGGAGGTGTTGAACAGAGATCAGTGCCCAGCCTTGGCTGTGGGTTCACCCTTCCCATGCTCCCCAGAAAGCCAAGGCGAGGAACGTGGCTGTTGGCAGGAATGCTGAGCTTTTCTGTTCCAGTTCTGGAGTCTCCCAAGTGCCGGGGGTCCCTGTGGCTCTCTGCTTTCCCAGGTCACAGGCCAGCCCTGCCAGCCACCTGTCTGTATCCCTGAGCACTTCCTGCTTCTCCCTCGGTGGGACACAGAGTCCAGGGTGGACTTGCCACTTCGCCTCTCCTGCCTGTGGCCCCGCTCCCCTACAGCGCCCGGTCAGGGCAAGCTGCCACTCTCCCTTTCCTCTTCCATGCCAGCACCCACCACCACGCTGCCCTGGGCTGGTCACTTTGCTGCAGTGCCCCATACGACACATTAGAATAGAGGCAAGTGTCTAACAAACGTTCCCAAAGGACAATTTTACATTTTATCCTTAAACCCAAGAGCATCCAGGGGACTAACCGGCCTTGGGCGCGCTGCCCAAAGTTGCCTCCCCAGCACCGGACTCTGAAATAGGAATAGCTGTTCTGGCCCGAGTCTCAGCTCACTTGAACGTGACTTGCTTACAGAATCAGACCTAAACATACAGAGTGTCCCAGGCACCCTAGTACTGACCAGTGGCCGACCGTCGCATTTGTACCATCGAACTATAGAGCAGCTGGAATCTCAATATTGTACAGGAGATCGAGCAGCGTGAACAGGTCACTGTGTGAAATATTAGTTTGTACTGGCTCTGCTACTGCTTTTGATGTAGCCTGTTGAACACCTAGGCTGTACCCCCAGGAAGACCTCTGCATACCCCCAGAGCTCTGTGTACCCCTAGAGGAGACCCCCTGCTCCATATATCCCCCTTGGGCGTCTCTTTTCTAAGCTGACCAGTCCCAGTCTTTTTAAGCCCTCCTCATCCGGAAGCTGTCCCAGCCCCCTAAGCCCTTGTCTGCACCTTCTCCAATTCTAATGTATCTTTCTGAGGAAGTGACCCAAGCCGGGGGCAGTGCGATGGGCATGGATGGGTACAGTGGCATGAGGGTATTTTCAGTTATACTGGGTTGAGTTCGTGCTGATTATATGCTCTCTGTATCCTATGACTGTTACAATCTAACTTTCTATTTGTGGGTAATGTAAACACTGTACCCAGCTGGACAGACACTCTTTTCTCAACCGATGTATTACTGCGTTTTTAAAACATGAGTGTTAATAAAACTTTAAAATCTGTCCCTTTCCTAATCTGCTTCACCCCCTCACCCCCACACACTTCCTGCTGTCAGATCAGACCAGTGGGCTCCTCCATTCACTCCTTCCTGCCCTGACTGATCAGAGCAAGGGAGCTGGTCCCTGCCCGGATTGCTGAGCGCCCCATCCATCCACTCCCGGGTCTCCTCCCCTCTCCCCAAGCCCTGCCACAGCTGGCCAGTCTGGTGTGTCAGTTCCTCTACATCCCTTGTGCCGGTCTGGGGGTGTGTCAGTTCCTCTACATCCCTTGTGCCAGTCTGGGCCGGCTGACTCAGGGGGCAAGGAATGGGGCACAGGGCCAGGGCCGGCTTTAGGAAGTGCATGGCCCAATTCGAATAGTTTCAACAGGGCCCCAGCAGGGAAGACAAAAAAAAAAAGGTGTAAAAAACCCACATTGGGCTTGTACTCTCCGGGCGGTGCTCCGAGTCTTCGGTGGCACTTCGGCGTTGGGTCCTACCCTTGCTCCAGATCTTTGGCGGCACTGAAGGACCAGAACAAGCGAAGGACCCACCCCGAAGTGCTGCCGAAGACCCGGAGCGCCGCCAGGTGAGTGAAAATTAAACAGGCACCTCTAGCCAGGGGAGGGATTGGCACTGGGCGCGGGGCCCTCTTAGGCGCGGGGCCCGATTGGGGGAAATTGGGGGAACTGGCCTGAAGCCGGCCCTGCCCAGGGCTCCCCCAGGGATCTGGTCCCATCGATTGGCCATGGGCGCCATCTGCTGGACTTTCCCATCTTCACCAGCCCGGGATTTCACAGGCTCGTTCTCCCCCGGGGGTGAAAGATTTTCCACTCATGGTCCCAAATTCCCCGAGAATATTGTTCTTTAAACAGCTCCAGGCCTCACAGTCCTTCCCTCCCTCCCTGCCTGCCTCCCTCCTCCCTCTCCTCCTTCTCCCTCTCCCCTCCTCTCCCCTCCCTCTCCTCCTTCTTTTCTTTGCTTTCCTGCAGCTTCTGCGGAGCCTTCTGCCCTCTGCTGGCTGCGCTGTGAATTGCACACAGGCTGACATTCCCTCCTCCCGGGTTTTATTTGTGCGGAGGAGGGTGGGGGTTATCCCCAGGGGGGATCTGCCCTGTATAAAGGGGTGCAGAGGAGGGTAGGGGGTTATCCCCAGGGGGCTAGGCCCTGTATAAAGGGGTGCAGAGGAGGGTAGGGGGTATCCCCAGGGGGCTCTGCCCTGTATAAAGGGGTGCAGAGGAGGGTAGGGGGTATCCCCAGGGGGCTCTGCTCTGTATAAAAGGGTGCAGAGGAGCGTAGGGGTATCCCCAGGGGACCCTGCCCTGTATAAAGGGGTGCAGAGCAGGGTAGGGGGTATCCCCTGGGGGCTCTGCTCTGTATAAAGGGGTGCAGAGGAGGGTAGGGGGTTATCCCCAGAGAACCCTGCCCTGTATGAAGGGGTGCAGAGGACGGTAGGGAATATCCCCAGGGGTACCCTGCCCTGTAGAAAGGGGGGTACGTGGGTGGATAGTGGGTGAAAGGGATGTATCTCGAAGGGGACCCCCCCCTCCTTGTATGAAGGGGGGAGGGCAGGGTCTCTATGGAGAGCTCCCCTCCCCCTGCAGGGTAATTTCCACTCCCCTTGTGTGACACTAAACATAGGTTGTTTTTTCCACACACCTCGGGTGCGGTCGGGGCCGTGTGCTCTGTGGGCAGCATCTCCTTTGTGCCCCTGCTGGCGGTCTAACAGCCACCTCGCCACGTGTCCTCCTCCCCCACCACGTGCACCCCACTCACCCCGCCACGTGCTCTCCCCTCCCTCCGCCACGTGCATCCCCTTCGCCCCGCCACGTGCCCCTCTCTGCCCTATTCATATTTTTAACTCCTCTTTCCAGAGGAAGTGGTTCGCACGGGGGGGAGCTTCAAAGGTGACCCAGATCTCTGGGCGACCGTGTTGTCATGGAAATGTTGACGTGTCCTTAACCTCACCCCCACCTGGGTTCTGAGTCATTTTCCACTTCCTGTCCTACTTGTTATTTCCTGCCTCCCAGCTGCGCAGGGGGGACTTGTTGTTGAAATAAACAACAAACCAAAGCAGGGAGGGGATCGGATAGGAAACCTCAAAGTCTGTGAAGCAAAAGCACTAACTTCTTGGCGTCTGGTGCATTTTAGGACAACAGGGACCATGAGATCATCTCATCTGATATCCGGTAAAAACACAGGCCCTGATGGGCTCCCCTGGTGATTCCAGTGTCTAGCCCGATCACTAGTGATTCAGCTAATCTTTGGGGAAAAGCCATCCAATCTCGATGCAGACTGGGATTTCCCAAGGTGCATAACAGAGCCACTCAGAATGGTCTCATCCTATCAGTTTATGATGAAAAATGCCATTTTTCAGCAAAATCAAAAGGTTGGGGCGACCGTCAAGTAGGATGAGTCCAAGCGTTTCGACCGTGTCAAGTCCACCCATTGTGGAATGGGTCGTTTTGAGTTTTTGTTTATATATATATATAAATCATAATGTGTTAAGAAGTCAAAATTAGAACAAAATGTCTTGGTGATATCAGAGGGAGATATTTGGATTGACCCAGAATGAATTTTTTTTTTTAAATTTCATTTTGTGAGAAATTTTTTAAAAATTGGTTGGTTTCTGGCTGGGGAAGAAGTTCAAACTCACAGAATTCCCTGTGCAATGGAAAATCCAGCTTCAGAGCCCAACTCCCCTAGTGTCCTTTGAAACCCAAGCCTTAATGACCCCAACTGCGAGCAAGTCCACCACATCTCCAGGGGCTTTGCTCCAGTGCTTAATTACCCTCTGTGTTAGCAATTTGCCCCTTAGAGTCTAGCTCCACACTGCAGCCATAGGATCCCATTTTGCATTTGTGTGCCAGGTCAAGAGTCCTGTGCTATCAGAAATCTCCCTCATCACCTCTTCCCCTGCCCTGTGATACTCAGGAGATTGAGTGGTGGGACTCTCTCACTGGAAGTTATTGTTTTACATGGCTTCAATGTCCAGCTGTGCTCAGACTCCCTGGGTGACACCCTTCCCCATCCTGCCCCTGCCAGCTAGTCACTTTATAGCTCTATGCCTCGGTTTCCCATCTGTGATGGGGGTGTCATGAGCCTTCCCAGTCTCACAGGCCATGAGCATGAATGGTAGGTGGAGCTGTATCAAATTCATGGCCATGAACAATGTGTCATGGACCATGAGATCTAGTCTTTTGTGTGCTTTCACCCCTGTACTCTACAGACCAGCATTTCTCAGATTGGGGGGCCTGACCCAAAAGGGAGTTGCGGGGGGGCACTGTGCCCTTCAGAACTGGGCAGCAGGAGAGCAGCAGCTGCTGGCCAAGGTCCCAGCTCTGAAGGCAGCATTCTGCCAGCTGCAGCCCAGACGGGTGACAGTCCCATCCCTGCTCCCCTTACTTCTGTGCTGCTGCTGGTGGCGGCTCTGTCTTCAGGGCTGGGATCCTGGCCAGCAGCCACCGCTCTCTGGCCGCCCAGCTCCAGCCACCGCCAGCCGCAGCCCGGAAGGGTGACAGTCCCATCCCTGCCATCCTTCCTTCTGTGCTGCTGCTGGTGGCGGCTGGGCCTTCAGGGCTGGGATCCCAGCCAGCAGCCACCGCTCTCCGGCCACCCAGCTCTAAAAGCAGCAGCACTGCCAGCCGCAGCGCAGATGTAAGGGTCACAGTACTGCAGCCCCCCCCCCAATAACTTTATGACCTCCCCCCATCACTCCTATGTGGTTCAGGACCTCTAAAATTACAACACCTTGAAATTTCAGATCAATAGCCATGCAACTGATTAAGTGGGTTTTAGCTCACGAAAGCTTATGCCCAAATAAATGTTAGTCTTTAAGGCGCCACCGGACTCCTTGTTGTTTTTGTGGATACAGCCTAAGACGGCCACCCCTCTGATCCTAGATAAATAGCTGAAATCATGATGTTTACTATTTTTAAAATCCTATGACTGTGAAATTGACCAAAACAGACTGTGAATTCGGTAGGGCCCTAGCGATCGGGCACAGGGCTGGAAGGTGCCTCCCAGGCTGTTGAGTCCCGTACCCTGCTGGCGCAGTCCATCCTGTTCATAAATGTACCACACTCCATCCTAAACCTCACTGGGCATCTGTCCTCCACGGGCTCCTGCTGAGAGGCTGTTTCAGACCCCGCTGCCTCTAATTTGTTCATGGCCAGTTTATACCCATTTGTTCTTTGGCCAACATTGTCCTTCAGCTGCAGCAAGAGCTCCCTGCTGGGTGCTCCTCGCCCCCCTGTATATGTACAGTGGGCACTCTGTCCACCCCCTCTCCTACGAGCTGCTCCCCATTCCCCCGATCGCCCCAGTCGCCCTTCTCTGCACCTGGCCGGGTTTGCGTGGGGCTGGCTTGATGACTAAACTGCATGCAGTGTGAGAGGTGGCCTTGCCGAAGCTCTCCCTAGCCGGGCACGGCTCAGAGCCGAGGGGGCCAGGGGTCTGTGGTTTGCCTAGAGAGAAGGGCTCTTTTGTAGATTTCATGGGCTTTAAGGCCAGAAGGGAGCATTAGAGCTTCTCGTCTGACCCCCTGTACGTCACAGTCCCCTGCGGGGCAGGGCACTGTTTAGGTGAGTGATGCTCAGGTAAATCCAATGCTCCATGCTGCAGAGGAAGGCAAACCCCTACACCCCAGGTCTCTGCCAATATGACCCAGGGCAAATTCCTTCCTGACCCCCAATCTAGTGATCTTGATCAAGTGAACGAGATGCACCAGTCCAGCATCTAGACAGAGGATTGATTCTCTATCACCACAGCGCCCTGGCCAGCCCTGCCTGGTGTCCCATCTCCAGCTGGGGCCAATCCCTGAGCTTCAGAGGATGGTGGCGGGGCAGGGAATCCAGCGTACTTCTGGCCATTCGAGTATCAGCCAGCGACTGGCTGCAGCCCTGAAGCATGAGAATGGATGAGAGTCAGTGACTTAGTGCAGAGGGGCAGGAATTAGGGGTGTGCTGAGAGGAGGGCAGGGAATTCTGTTCTCCCTGTGGCCCCAGTGGAACGGAGATGAAGAGGATGGTTGGGCAGAGGCTAGCTAGGAGCCGTCCTATGAATGTGTGACATCCTCGCGTCCATTCCTGACAGCAGCTGGGTACCAGCGGAGCCACCTCACACTGGCGTGTGCTGAAGCTCTTGCTGGAGAGGCAGAGTGACTAGGACAGACCTGGGTTCTAGCCCTGACCTGTCGTTTCAATGTGGGCCATTTGCTTTGGCTGGTATTTTCAGGCAGTGCCCCTTAGAGGGGAAAGGCCCCATATTCCATTCCCCACCCCTCTGAGCCAGCAAGTCCCTCAACTGTGGGGACGGATTGGAACTGGCTAGAGGGGAGAGCACCCATACTCCATTCCCTGACCCCCCATCCTGCACTGGAGAGAGGGGAAAGGCCTTGTATCCCATTCCCAATAATGGCCAACACTCAATGCTTGGTAGAAAAAAATTAACCATCTTCTCACCCAAGCCCACCCATTGTCCAGTAGATGGACCTGCTCCCTGTATTTCCCCAGCTGGTGGATAAATCCCCCAGGGCTAGACACACAAAACAGCAGGAGTTCTCATGATCAGCCAAGTTCTTTAATAGCAGCCCAGGGCGGACCGGAGAGGAAGTTTGAGTACATGATCATCTCAGCAATGCCATACAAAGAAGCTCGGCAGGAAATGAAAACAAATGATAAAATCTTTTCCAAAGCATAAACATGAGCAAATCTCACATTTAAAAATGTTTAAAAGATACACTTTGAGAGTCAGGTTACTAGAGCTAAGGGACAGTATAAATGCAGATTTGAACAATAAAATGTAGGATCAGTCCAGAGCTGGTATAAATTCTTAGCGTTTATGGCATGAAAGACTAGTTTGACTTCCTGGCTATTACATCTGCCCTGCAATGAGCCCAGAACCTGTCTGTGACTAACGCACGTCTTGTGTTTGGGTAGTGCACGTCCTCCAGAACTGCTGTCACTGCATGAAAATCGTTGAGGTTGTGCTGGCTTTTACCGCCCGGGGACCTGGCTGCCAATTCTGCAGAGCGGAGATGGGTAGAGACTGTGGCATAGAGTCATTTGTATGAGTTTCTTCAAGCCACAGAGGCCAGACGGGACCATTCTGCTCTAGCCCAACTCCTGCATATAACACAAGCCAGAGTGTGTTGCCCACGGATCCCTGCTTTGAGCCCATAACGTCTAGGTGAACTACAGCGGCCTTTCAGAAAGACATCCAGTTAATGGTTAATTACCCGATTGTTAATTTGCACTTTAGTGCCAGGCTGAATTTGTCTAGCGTCAACTTCCACGCGTCTGCTTTAAAGAACCCACCACTATCAGAAATGTGCTGGCTGGATTTTCAAAGGCACTAGCTGCCTAAATGCTATTGAATTTCAAGTGGAGATGGATGCCTCATTCCTCTAGGCTGCTTTGAAAATCCCAGTGTGTGGCAGAGAGTGTAAAATTCAACCTAGAGGATTTTAATGCACAATTCCCATTGATTTCCAAGAGAAGCAGGAGCCCAAAGCCCTTAGGTGGCTTTGAAAATCTCAGCCTCATTCTCTGTGCTTCAATTTCCCCTTTTCAAAATAGGGTTAATGGTAAAGCTGGTTTGATCTGCAGAAAATTTCAATCAACTCTAAAAAAATTTTCACTTTTTGTTGAAATTTGCACTGGAAAAAACTGTTTAAAAAGTTGTTTTTGGTGGTTTGACAACTAAAAATTGAAAAATCTTGTGGTAAAAAACTAAAAAAAAAAAACCAAAAAAACTGCAAAATATTCAGTTTTTAGCCAAACATTTTGAGTTTTTGATGAAAATTTGAAGTTTTTTTCCCTAGGAAAATGGGGACTTTCTGCCAAAATAAATTGAAACCCTAATTTTCCATCAAAAGATGTTTTCACACGTTTGTTGACCAGCTCTACTTAATAGCAATTCCTTGCCTCACACTGGGAGCTTGTGAGGATAAATGTGTCAGTCTGTGGAGGGTGAAAGGGATGAGGGTCATGGAAAAACCAGGCTAGGTAGGTGAGATCCTTCTAAAACTTGCTAAATGAAAGCACATCTGATCATTGTACAACAGGCCTATATACAGAGGTGATATGAGGATCATTCACGGCATCATATTTCCTGGTGCATGGGAAGGTGAAGAGGTGACACCAGGTCTCTGAGGAATTCCCATCACTCCAGATTCCATCTGTCCTCTTTCCTTCCACTCCTGCAATGAAAGAGCAGGATGAGAGGGTCAGTTTACTGGTTACAGTACAGTCAGGTCTGGAGACCCAGGCAGGACGAAGGATTTCAGTGTGCTGGGTAGAGAACTAGGAATGGAAAGATAAAACAGAGTGGGAGAGATGGATAGCCAGGTGCATAGCTACTGGCAAGGAAAGATGGATTGACAGATGTATGGATAGCGGATATGATGGATAGATAGCTGAGTATGGGGCTGGATGGACAGAGGGGTGTGTATAGGTATATATAGATGTGTATGGTAATGGATAGTGGGCAGGAAAATGGGTAGCTGGATAGCTGGCGAGCGAAAAGGATGAGTGGAGATGAATAAACAAATCCTGGGAAGGAAGGAGCGATAGAAAAGATGGATCTGATTAGATAGATAATCCAAGTGCAGATGCAGGATAGAAGGTAATAGGTAGATAGATGACAGATATTGAGAAGAATGGACTGATGGATAATAGAGACTGTGAAGCCAGGCTAGACAGATGATAGGAAGAGAGACTGTGGCGGGAAGGATGGACAGGTGGATGGCTAGGTTGGACAGAGAGAAAGATGCTCTGGAGGAGAAGATGGCTAGGTAGCTACACAGATAGATGCTGCTGAGGAAAGGATGGACGGGGAGAGAGATTAGAGGGCGAAGGAAGACTGGCTGGCTGAATTACACAGATCCCCTTAGCCAGGGCCGGTACAACCATTTAGGTGACCCAGGCAGTCACTTAGGGCACTGGGATTTGGGGGGTACCATTTTCTTCGGCAGCAACCGCAGCAGCCGGACCTTCAGCCGCCCTGGTTGCTGCTGGCATTTAGGAGGAGGGAGCGGCACCTGCAGCAAGTAAGTGTGGGGGTGGGGGGCGGCACGCAGGGGAACTCCCAGGAGGCGCGGGGGGGGGGGTGCAAGGTGGAAGTTTCGCCTAGGACTTGAAACATCCTTGCACTGGCCCTGCCCTTAGCCTTCCCCATCCCACTCACTTTAGCTTTTCCACAGCCAGATGGTCAGCAGCAGGTTAACCGCCACTCCTTTCACAAAAACGATTCTCAGGCCCAGCAGCGTGAATGACAGGAGGTTCAGCTTCTCGTCTGCAAGGCAACAGGAAAGCAAAGGTCACAACAGAACAGACACACACATGCTACGGCTTCTGTCTGTCTCACTCCTGGCTCTTACTCGGGGGTTAGATGTAGCTGGAAGCTACAAGGAATGGGATGACATTGACTCTACCAGAGACTAGCTGACCCTGTTCACAGATGCTGGGATTTTCACAAGTTGAGTGCCCAACTCCCTTTGAAAGTCGGTCTCTAACTCCCTTTGGTCCACTTTGAAAGTCTCAGATGAAGCTCTTTGCCTCAGCAATTCCTTGCAAAAGAGTTCCACAGGTTAAAGAAGTGGTGTCCCTAACCTCTGTTTGCAAGAAGCTGGGATTGGGTGACAGGTTATCATCAAGTGATCCATGCCCTGTCTGTTCACTCTCTCTGGGGCATTGGCCACTGTTGTAAGATAGGATACTGGGCTAGATGGACCTTTTGGTCTAACCCAGTCTGGCTGTTCTTATGTAAGTGCTTCCTCTCATCAGTCCTAGCTTTGTCCTGGACACTTCATCCATACCTGTCTCAAAATTGTCATCCAGCTCTGTTATCCCGCAGGTGTCACCTGTAATTAAAAATAAAAATACCCATCAGCCATTAATAGAAATAATCAAAACAATTTAAATTCACACAAGTATCTGTATCTTTGTATTTAGCATGTTTCCAATGGCTGTGCTAAGGGGCCAGCTGAGAACAGGCACCCAGCGTGCTAGGTGCTGTGCACACACGGACTGAGGTTCAGAGTGTCACAGATTTTATGGCTAGAAGGAATATTAGATTATCTAGTGGGACCCCCCACATAAGACAGCCAAAGAATGTCACCCAGGCATGCCTGTATTGATCCCAATTGTATGTCTGAGTAAAGTACCTGCCAGGCGGACATCAGGCTTGGGCTGACACAGCCAGAGCTGGAGAATCCAGCCTTCCCCTGGGGATTTTATCCTAGTGGTTAATCACTCCTGCTGCTAGAAAGTTGTGCCTCAAATCTCATCTCAGCTTCTCTGGTTTTAGCTTCCAGCCGGGGGTTCTTGTTGTGCCTTTCTCAGCTAGGTGAAAGAGCCCTCCAGGACCCTGTGTGTTCCACTCTGATCAAGCCACCCTGACCTTCTTTGTGGTCAGAAAAACAGACTGAGCTCGCTGCAAGGGATCTCCCAGCCTTTCAAATGATTTCCGTAACTCTATTCTGCACCTTTTTGAAATGCAGATGCTGGAGCTGGATGCAGGACTGGGGTCTCCCATGCTGTGTACACAGGTAAAACCACCCCCCATCCAGTTTGACTCCCAACTCCCTTGTAACAGGGTGGCACGCTCCCTGGGCTGCCGAGGATGAGCCCCACCTGAGAGGTATCAGGAGTCAGGTGGAAGCGCTAGCAGGTCTCAGCTGGGGGAAGGGCCAGAGGGGAATTCACCTGTAGGAAACCCCTCAGTCCCTGGGGAAGAGCCTGGCTGCAGGAGAGGCCAGAAGGTTTTGTTTCTGGTAAAGAGTTTGGAAGGTTAGTTTGGAGAGTTGTGACCCCGGCAGTGATGGGCTAACGACTGACCCAGCCAGAGGGCTGAGCCATCTGTCAAAGAAACCCCCAGAGTGCTGCAGTGAGGGTCACCGGGCCAGGGGACACGCTAGCCCCGCCAGGAGCAGCACCGCTGCACATGGCACGAAGGGACGCCTCCGGGTGAGCAGGGCACTTGTTGCCATGTCCAAGAGAGTGTTAGCCCTTTTCGGTGCAGGGCCGCACCGGGAGCGGATGTTTGGTTGCTTGTCCGCCGTGACCCCATAATCCATTTCAGCCTCGCTGCTCTCTTGGATACAGACCCTTGTTCTGTGGGGTGGTCTGTGTTCCGAGATGTATAGCTCTAATTGGGCTGTCTCAAAGCACGTTTTATTTGAATGGGCCCAGCTGGCCAAGTGAACCATGGTGCCCTGGCCGCCCCCTTGTTTACCTCTCTGCCAATCTTTGGGTCACCCACAAATGTTAAGAACAGCAATTTTATATTTACTTCCAGGTCATCGATAAAGAGATTTAATGGCATTTGCCTAGCACCGGTGCCTCTGGACCCCTACTAGAAACAATTCCATTCACTGATTCCCCATTGACTTCCAGCAGGACTTGGGTGCCTGACTCCTTTAGACAACTCTAAAAGATATCAGCAATTACATCACAAGACCCATCATCCTCACCATCAGCTCATCCATATCTCCCACATGTCAACACGAATGGGTCATTTCCTTGGTCACCACCAACCAGGGACCAGAGCCCAGCCTGCAGCCTGGAGACTACCTTCCAGCCCGCACATTTACCTTCTTCATCACTGTCACTCATCTCAAATGTTTCCATTTTATGTTTAGCGATGCAGTGAAACGACTTCTCTTCTCTCCAAAGCACCGTCCCATAGCTTGCTTCCATTTTTCTGCTGTCTGGGTTTTTCACCTGCACAATGGAACCACTGACTGGTGTTAGATCACTGCCTGAACTCCCAACTGAGATGTTCTCAGGGGCGAAGTCTGTGATAAGGCAAGCTGACAATTTTCCATCTTGGGACTTCAGTTGGTAGACAGAAGGGTCAGAGTCTGCGAGATCTGTGAAAGAGAAAAATCACATGGCCGGGGGTCAGTAACCACAGTCCTTGCATGCCTCCTCATCTAACTCTGAAAACCAGGCCTTGCGGTGAGAGATTAAAGATAACCTCCTCTTGGACAGACTAGACTGGGCAAGGGGCAATTTCACCCCAGTCTACATGAGGAAGAGATTTCTGATTGTAGGCAGCTCTTTAACCTAGCAAAGGCTGAACAAAATCATAGATTAGAAAGCCAGGAAAGACGACTATTCTAAGCTAGTCTGGCCTCATGCATTACATGGACAGTAAGAGTTGCCTGAATTAATTCCTGTTTGAACTAGCACTCGTCTTTCAAGAAAAAGAGCAACCTTGATTTAAAAATTTCTCCTCCCTACACCTATTCGAATACTAGCTGATAATTATCCTATAGACATCATCCCTTCAAGCTATGGACATATGTTTTTTTTAATCTTTCCCCAAAGATCAGACCTTCTAGCCAGCGGCTCAGTTGTCTGGCTTTTCTGCGTGTTCCCTTTGTTACGGGTTTGGGATACCCAGAAAAGTCACTCTCACCCCCATTCTGTGCTGAATGTGTCCTGGTGTGGTGTGGCAGTTCCGCTCTCTGATCTCTGTTCATGGAAGGCTAGATTTCAGTTTTGGACTATCTGGGAGACAAGGATAGGCCTTACAGAGGGAAAGATGGATGGATGGAGAAAGAGAGAAACTGCAGAGGAAATGATGGATGGATAAATATAGGGGAAATGATGGACGGATGGATGGTTGGTTAGCTATTGGAGGAGTGAGGATCAACGAGTAGATCTCAAAGAGGAAAGAATGGATATGGTTGGGCAGCTAGCTAGCTATGGCTGGGGAAAGGCCAGATAGATTCTCCATTAGTGTTACAATTAATCACTATTTGCCTGACTTTGTGCTCCATACCTCAAACCCTTGACAAGCACTAGCAGAGGGGGGTGTGCATGGTGATGGTGGTTTTTTCACTCTCTTTCTGACTGTTCTGTACTTTTGCAAACAGCTCACTGAGCAAGTAACAATTTGAGGCTGGTTTTGCAGAGTGCAGTGCCTGTGACTCGTGTTTGTTTCTCAAGATTACTTGGCGCGACCGATGACCGATTACTTGGCGCGACTTGTTCTAGCTCCGAAGGCCGATTTCCTGTAACCGCCCACAGAATTCACACCTCGCTCTGAGACTTTGCAGGCTGTTATGGTAAATAGGTGCTATTCTAACCGCAGCCCTATTGCCCCCGTTTCCTGTTATTCTCTATGAACAGAGGCTCTTCGGAGCTGCTGCGTACTAGTATCTCTGAGGTCCTTTATCTACAGAATGGGTGCAGGATGGACAGGGCTGGTCCAAATTGTACAAAACATCCTGCCAATGGACCTCAACTTTCCACTGCCAGGGCCTTGCTAGACTCACAGGGAAGTCCAGGGACCACTCAGTCCTTGAGCCATCCCTTGGGAGGCCAGCCCCAGTGGTGACTCACAGGTGAACGCCTGTTCAGTTGTAGCCTCGGATAAAATTTGTTCCATGCAGACTAGTGTAGAAAACTCCCAGCCAGTTTGGTGCTCACACCCTAGAGGTGTGAGCATCGGTATCTGATTGCTCATCCTCTCCAAGCCAGCTATTCCCTCAGCCTCGTGATGGATTGGTACGAGTGTCCTAGAAGTGAAAGGCATCACATCCTATCCCCTGACCCCACCAGTCCCTCTGGATGGGAATCGGTGCCGTGGACATCTGAAATGCCCCCATTCCATTCCCCCAACTTTCCTGAGCCAGCCGGTCCCCCTGACCTGGGACTGGATTCCAACTACCCCCCAGCTATGAAAAGCCCTATCTCCCATCCCAGATCTGGGGCCAATTGAAACCAGCACCCCCTAGAGATGAAAGGCCCTATATCCCATTTCCTGCCCCACTGAGCCATCCATTGTACATGGATTTTGCACAAAGATGTATGCTACGAACATGTCACCTTACTTACTAGCATTTTTTGTTAGTCTGGTCCCACTCTCAAAAGTGAGTGTGTTATTTCCTCCATAATTCACACTCTGGGAAACAGCACTGTAAAAATAATCCCACGCCCCACCCCAAACCGTTAAAGGGCTGACATCCACATGGGGCACAGTTCAACTGGAGCTGGACAAATCACAGAATGATTTTTTGGGGATGGTTCATTAGTCATTTTGAAAAGTCAACCCAAAAATGTTTTGTTTGGAGTTAGAGTGTAAATAAAAAGTTTTGATGAGTGGAAAAAAGTTTAAAAAAAACATTGGGGTCAAACTAAATGTTTCACTTGGACAAAACTGAAATGTTTTGTTTCAATTTTGCCAAGTATCAGGGGGTGGCTGTGTTAGTCTGTATCCACAAAAACAATGAGGAATCTGGTGGCACTTTAAAGACTAACAGATTTCTTTGGGCTTAAGCTTTTGTGGGTAAAAAACCCACTTCTTCAGATACATGGAGTGAAAATTACAGATGCAGGCAGTGTTGCCAGCTCTGCAATTTCTACCAAACAAAGTTTCAGAAGAATTTCTCCCTGCTCTGGGTGTGTTAACCATTGACACAGAAAGAAATTTAGCATTTGCCCTTGTTTCTTGTATTCCCCCCCCCCTCGATATTCTCTGTTTTAGAATCTGAAGTCATCAGAATGCTGTATCTGTGACCTCCTAGTGAGGTCCGATGGAAGCGATTCTAATGGCACAACATCGGCGTTGTAACCTAACATTTAAGTTCCTATCTGGTGCCCTGCACCGTAGTAGCCGCGCTGCTCAGACAAGTTATCCTCCCACACCACTCAGCAGTATCCCACTCCAGGGGAAACTGAGGCTCAGCTATTGTAAAGAAAGAAGCACAAAGGGAGTTAGGCACAATTAACCCCATTGGTATTCACTAGGTTTTGGTTCCTGAATCTCTTTAAAAGTCCTGGAGAAAGTGACTTGCCCATAGTGAGCCTGCGGCAGAGTTAAGAACTGACCACAGGTCTTTGGGGTGCTATTTCCCCATCAGACCCAATTTCCATATAGCCCAGGGCCAGCTGCTTCCCAGGAAGATACAAGGGTCTCCGCAGTGGGCTGTTATGGCTGGATGATTATATGTGTTGATATTGGGTGTTAAGTTCCTTTATGCTTTTCAAAATATCTTTAAAAATCTGGCCCTTATGAGAGAATTTTCCCATAGCAGAAGTTTCTTCCTAAGAAATGTGTTAAACTCATGGGGGCGGGGGAAGAGACAAATTCCTTGGAGGTAACTTTACATACACGTGCAGGCTGAGAGTTGGGACCTGGGTGCCTAACTCCCTTAGGCTACATGCACACAAAGGACTCCTAGTGCGGACGCAGCGAACAGCAATGTTGTGCTTTGAGCCAGTGTAGCCAACCCACCCTCAGAGAGGGATGAGCTCTGTCAGTAAGAGTGCAGCTTTGCTGGTCTAACCGCATCTAAAGGAGGGACTTCGGCCAGCCCAGGGATCATAGCTCATCACGCCCTGAACCAACAGCGCTGGGCAGCGTAGATCTGGCCTCTGCCCCCCAACCATACACTAAAGGTGGGAAGGGATCACGAAATCATCTAGGCCACACAGGCAAAACAATGAAATCCCCTTTGGGAACAAATATTTGAGCTGGTACAACATCTCCCATCTTTTTTTTAATTGCTTTTCAATGAAACGAAAATATTTAAGCAATAAAGTTCTGCTTTTGTTGACAAACTTTGGCATGTTTGTTGAAGAGCCATAAACCTGACAACTGTTTTGAGTTTTTTGGGGGGTTGTTTGTTGTGGCAAAATCCCAAACCGTTTGTTTTCAATTAACCACATTGGGTTGCCCAAACCAGAACAAATGCGGGGGGGGGGGGGAAGGTGTTTGTTTTTTCAATGGAAACCAAATATTTCTGAAAAATATTTAGATGAAGTTAAAAATTGCTGAAAAAACTTATTTTTTTTTAAACAGGTCATGGGGAGTACCAGCTCTAAAACATATAATTTCCAAGCAGTGCCAAAAAGCTCCACTTAATCAAGTGCAAAAATAAAAAAGAAAAAGAAAAAAGAAAATGCACATAAAATAGAAGATTTTTAGGTTGATCTAGAAAAGTCAAAAGAATGCTTTGGCTGCTTCAGGAGCTGGATACCTCATTCACATTAAAATTCCTGGTTAGAAAAGAGATGATTTTACAAATCTCTGCGTTAACGGCTATTTTAATTAGGAAACTTACTTGGAAGCACTAAGAGTTCTGTTCCAGCTCCAAAGGTCACCGTCCCAGACCCGGGATTCCCACCCCAGTCTGAACCATTACAAATACCCTTCTCCAAGAATGAGTCAGAGAAACCACTCAGGGAAAGCAGCAAAGAGTCTTGTGACACCTTATAGACTAACAGATGTATTGGACCATGAGCTTTCCTGGGTGAATCCCCTCTTCGTCGGATGCACTCAGGGAAACTCTCCTTTTCATATAGCACAGAATAGTGACCTCAGGATGAATGTGGTGGTTTCTCTGACTGTTCCCTCATCCCAGGTGCTTACATAGGTTCCAGCTTCACAGTATCTGGCCCCTCATGAAGTTGGATGGAGTTGATCCTCACAGACACCTGGGTGGTAGTGACTTGAGTTCCATCTATTGAGTCTCTATCTGTCATTGCACTCTGGTTCCATCCTAGGCTTTTCAGAGCCTGCCTCTCTGGGTCAGACTCACCTGGGTCAACCCTCCGCCTACTCCATCTTCCGAATATGAGCTTGTCATTTCTCCACCATCATTCACACGCCAGCAAAGGCCTTTACAAGCATCCAAAGCTGCACTTACATATTCCAATGTTTCTGCCCCAAAATTACGTGTTCTTAGTGCCAAAGTCAGAAACAGTCTAGGTACACTAGCTGAAATTTTTCATTCAAAATATTTTAGCTATTAGGCCATTTCATGAAAATGGATATTTGTCCACCTCTCAAACTGATTTTTTTTTCATTTTTTGGGAAAAAAAGTTTCAAATTTTAGTTGACCACGCCCTTCCCCCCACCCTCCAGTTTTAGTTCTGACATTTCAGTTTTCATCCAACATGTAAAATTTCCTTTATCAATTTGGAAACATGTTGGGAGTTGTCCAGACTCCATTTTGAAATGGAAAGAAATTGTTTTCTACACTTTCCAGTTTTGAAAAGATGGTTTAAAATATCCGTGGATACACTGTGCTCACTCTGTGGACTCTCAATCAATCATTCAGCTCTGCTTCCAGCAGAAAGCTCTCCTAGTCTGCCTTTCTCATTCAGCTTTGTGGCTTGATAGCCAGCATGGTTCCACTTCCAGCTATAACCTGAGAGCCTCCACCTCCGCATTGCACACTCCAGGGAGCTTTCCCAGACCTAGTTCCATTTCCCGTAGTTTAGCCCTCGGTTACTTCATTCTAGAGATACCAAGTGGAGGTGCCTGAAACCTTTCGTTGCTACCTCTCTTCCCCCATTAAATAAGCCTGATTTTCAAACGTGGAAACACTAGATTGTTTTCCAGCCTGTCAGGGATGGTCTAGACCAGTGGTTCCCAAACTTGTTCCGCTGCTTGTGTAGGGAAAGCCCCTGACAGCCAGTACGTCCCTCATCCCGCACCACTTCCCGCGGCCCCCATTGGCCTGGAGCAGCAAACCGCGGCCAGTGGGAGCTGCGATCGGCTGAATCTGCCCACACAGCAGGTAAACAAACCAGCCCGGCCTGCCAGGGGGCTCACCCTGCCCAAGTGGCAAAACGAGTTTGGGAACCACTGATCTAGATACTACCATGAGAGCAGGGGACTGGACTAGATGACCACACTTTAGCTTTTCATTAGCAATTCTTTGATTGCACATTTTGGTCACATGACTGTTGTTGGAGTTTTTTCCCCCATAGCAAAAATTTGTACTTTGGAGCATTTTCCGTTTTGAAGGAATAATCCATTTTCTTCTATTTTGGTAGGACTGTGAAAATTTATTATGTTAATCATGTCACACTGCCCTCCTACCTCCTCCCCTGCCCTGTCCTCCTCGCCCCCTCCCCTTCCCTTTTCCTTTCTTTTGGCTGATTCCCTCCTCACTAAATTGAGCTCAAAAAATCATGGCACTAGCATGCCTTGTGCTGCCTTCCCATTGTTCACTCTGACCCCTTCCCTCACCCTGGGCCTGTCTGCTCTATTTCGATTGTCCGCTCCTCAGGGCAGGGACTGGCAGTGTCTGTACAGCACCTAGCGCAACGGGGCCCCTTTCTGGGCTGGGCCTCAGGCACTAATGTTATGAACAGGATGAATAGTAACATAAGGGGCAATTTTTATTCTTACTTGGCCTTAAACCTACATGGGAAGCCGCTTCAAGACAAACAGAATCCAGGCTAAACAAAAACAAACCCTTGGGGGGTAGGGAGGAAAACTTACCTGGAGTCACTAGAACTTTGGTCCCCATTCCAAATATGAGTTTTCCCAGCCCCTCATTACTCACACTGTGACACCAGCCTCTACAAAATGGGAGATGACTCTTTCAACTCCTGCTCCTCTTGGGTACGAAGTGGAGAAGCTTGTGAAATGCTCTCCCAGTGAAGGGCTGGGAAATCCCATTGGGCAAAACAATTTAACACATCTCTGGGGAACCAGGTGGGTGGGGAAATCTAGCGATGGCTAAGAGATGGAGGTTGAGATTGGCTGACCCATTAATCCCATATTCTTCTTTCACATTTGTCATTCTGGAATTTATAGGATGACATGCAGAGAAATAAGTGAGGGTTCGAAGGCCTTGATGGGTCAGCTAGTGCATTTCCAAACCATGCATGTGTCTCTGTCTGTCTGTCTAGCTACCGCAGGGCTTTGTGTTGGTGCCTGTCACTATAGAATTGGGCATCTTTCAAGCTGGCATAGACACTAAGTGAGGTCCCTACAGCATATGGCAAGGAAAAATATTGTCAGAGTGGATTTCAGCTAAATATGACCTACCAGCCCTTTGCGATACTATGGTGAGGAGTGGGGTATAGAGACTGACTAGGCTAGATTCCAGCCCATTATACTCCAGCTCCATTTACGTATGGTTTATAAAAGTTAAAGACATGTCTGAGAGGTGTTTATTGAATAGTTAATCAACTGCTCATAGACTGTTAAAGAATCCAACAAGTGAGTAGCTAGTTCATAACCAGGAATTGTACCTGTCCTTAGCACCGTCTGCTGACAAGTTATAACTGTTCACAGTACATACTAACCGTGCCTCTGAGAGGCTCATAAAACGAATAACCAATTATTGACCCTGTCTAAATTATTTATAAATAGAACCTCAATATACCCATTTTGATTGCTCATTTTTGGTTCATAATGGGAGTCATCCAAATTCCATTTTGAAACTGACAGTTTCAAAATGTCCAGGTTTTGAAAACTGTTTTTTAAAGTTCATGGCTAATCAATGTGGTATCTAGCCATCCTCCTTTCCATCCATAGATCTATGGATTTGCCATGAAAACCTACCACAAAATACCGAGACACTCACTTCAGTTCCATCACGTATCCTCTGCATTGCGGTTGATATTTTCAAAGTTAGGCAGCCAACTTCCATTGAATTTCAATGAGAATTGGTTGCCTCTCTCCCTGAAGCCTTTTTCCTTTCGTCCTTGTGCCATAGTCACATGGGTTCACCATCAGCTTGGTCCCCTTTCCAAACGTGAGCTTATCTCCTCTATAACTCACACAACCCAGGAAACCTTTACAAGAACCTTCTTCATGGTGCTGACCTTACCTAACATTCCGCTTGCACTTAAGTTTTTACGGAGTGTTTCCTACTTTGGACACGAAGTCTGCAAGTCTGTTTCCAGCTGAGGTTCCAATGTGTCCATCATGGACCCTCTTTGATTTCAAAACCTCACAGGAACTAGAGCTGGAAAAGTTCCATCTAGGCACATACCCCTGCTCTTGGCTGGTCCATCCCCCTACTTGCTAATGTATTAAAGGGCGAGGATGGTCTTGTGTTTGGGATGGGAGTGGGGAAATCTTGGTTCCGTTCCCAGCTGTACCACAGAATCCTTTAAGCTGACATTTTCAAAGCTGCTTAGGGGATTTGGACACCCAGACTCCCTAATGCCCAGTTCAGCTCCCCAATTGCCAAAGGAGGAGATGGAGAAGGATGGATGGTCCTTTGGTTAAAGCGGCACAGAGAGGTCAACTTACTCGGGGTAACAAGAAGTTTGGTTCCAGTTCCAAATAGGACTTTTCCATAGCCCTGTGTTGTCTCACTGTGACGCCAGCCTCTACAGAATGGGAGGGTGACTGTCGTAACTCAGTCTAATTTTTTTTCAGGTGACATGAAATTTGTAAAACTATTTCGTTTCAACTGAGAAATCACATTACTCGAGTCATTTATTAAAAGAACTGAAGAAATCCCTGGGGAAATCTCCTATCAAGAATCCAATATTTACCCAGAGACTGGAGTTTGACTGGGTGATTTACTAAGTAATTTCCTACCCTGACTCTTGTAAATCTAGGAATTATATGATCATGTCAAAAGATTCTGGGTAAAATTTTCAGACGCGCTTGAGTGAATTAGGAGTCAAAGTCCCATTTTCAGAAGTGACATGAGCCAGACTGAAAGTTATTTAGGCACCGAGTGGAATTTTCAACAACTCCCTGGCACCTAACACCCATTAACATCAATAGACATTAAGTGTCTAGGTGTTTTGAAAAATGCCACTCAGCACTTTGGCCAGACAGTCAAAAATATTTAGAAGACCAAAGATGTGGATAGGCACCTAGTAGGATTTTCAAACATGTCAAACCGAGTAAGGTGCCTAATTCCCATTGAATTCCCATCTGCATCTTTAGGCACCAAACTACCTAGGAAAAGTTGGCCGTTAGGAGCCCACGTTTTGTTGAAAGTCAGTGGGTCTTAGGCTTCTAAGTCACAAAGGACTTTTTCCCCCTTAGCCTCCTGAGTCAGTCGAAGATGGGACCCAAAGTCATTCATTTGAAAATGTTACTCCCTCTCACTAAATACAAGGGTTCATGCCCAGGTGGGGCACCTAATATAATCTCCAGGCCTCAAGATCCTACCTGTCTGTACCCTGCCATCTGCGTACGTACACGTCTAGTTACTCAGACCCTCCTGTCCAATTATAAGTCCCTCATTACTATATTTTCTCTTTCTTTCTTTCTGAAGCACCACTGTATTGATCTATCCCCATGCATACCTCTTCCTAACCCTGTCTAGCTTTCTATCTTTCCATCTACAGGATCATTTAGGTATCTCTCTATAGTCCATGGACCATGAATCATTATCTTCTGCCCCCATCACACACACTCTTGTTCTGCCCTTATCATTTAATCACTATTTTATACTCACCTGGCTTGACCATCAGCCTTGTACCTTTTCCAAACGTGAGCTTATATCCCCCCCCTCCATAATTCACACAACCCAGGAAGCCTTTACAAGAACCTCCGTGACTGGGCTGATGTCTGACATGATTCTACTCCAGTTAGGTTTCCAGAACATTGCCTGCTTTAGACAGCAGGTCTATAAATCCATTTCTAACTGGATTTCCCCATGTGTCCATGATGGACCCCTTTTCTGCCACCATCACATGGGACTTGGAGATGGAAAAGATGCATCTAGTTCCATCCCCAGGGATTCCTAGGTCTCACTTAGTCTGTACATGCTATGGCTAATGAAGTAAAGAGAAAGGTGGTTTTTTGTTTGGCTGGGCTGGTACAAAAGAGATCTGCCTTCAAATCCCAGTTTTGCCATCACAGACTGTGTGACCTTGGTCAAGTTACATAAGCTGAAATTATCAAAGCTGTCTAGGCAACCTGGGTCTCCCATGAAAGCCTGGCCCACCCCCTCACTGGTATTATGTTCGTAGCATATATGCAGGGAAGTTAGAGTAGTTTATGGTTTTATCTTTCTGGAAGATTGCACAGTAACACTGCTTTATCTCTTAGACTCCACAACTCTCATTACCAAGAACAAAAAACCAGCGAGAGACAAAGCAGGCTTCTCCCTAAGGCAGAGAAAAACAACTTACCCCATCTTGCTCTGGGCTGGCTCTTTGCAAAGTAACTGCTGAGAATCAAGCACTCCCCTCTGAGCCCCTAACCTGCAAGCAGCCCCCTTGGAACTGAAAGGGAAAGCTTCTAATTTTAGCACTGTTTCTTAGTTCACCACGCTTGTCTAAGGATGGCTGGCTTTGCTGTTGAAGGAGCATTAGGCAAAACAAACTCACCGGGGGTAACAAGAAGCTTGGTCTCAGTTCCAAATATGACTGCCTGTGCTCCCTGATTATTCACACTGTGACACAAGCCTCTACGAAATGCAGGCAGCAGTCCCTTTACCTTGTACAAAACAGGTCAGAGGACGGTGGAATGATTTCCCAGAGGAAGTGATGGGAAGGATCATAAAAGGTCCCTGGTGAATATTAAGGGAACAACAGACCATTGGCACATGGATGGGGAAAGACCCACCCAGCTCTTTCATCCCTGACCTCTGTAACTCTAGGATGTGTGTGATGACCCGAGAGATTCTCACGATGCATAGGAGGGTTATAAGTAGTGCATTCCCCAGGTAATATTTATCTCTCTCATGAAAGCCAGCCACAAGATATGAAGCGCTGCATTCCAGTTCCATCATGCACTCTCCACTTTCTGCTTTTCTGGCTTTATCCATGTCCTGCTAACCAGAGCTGACCCTTAGCCATGTCCCTCATCCAAACAGCAGCTGATCTGCTCCAAACTCCACATAGCCCAGGAAACCTTCACAAGCCTTCCTGACTGCGCTGCTCTCGCCTACGATTCTGCTCACAATTAGCTTTTCTGGATTATTTACTATTTCCCGAATGTCTCGTGCCATGGAAACCATGGGGACATTTCCAGAGCTGCCTTTCAGATTTGGATGCTCAATTCCCGTGAATCTGAATGACTCTAGAGTGTAAAAATCCCTTATACACCTGTGAGAATCTCGGCTCTGACCAACACGCCTGTCTCTGACTGGCCCTGTCACGTGTCTGTTATGAATCCTTTGTGCTTCACAGCCTCGTGAGAGTTAGAGACGGAGAAGGTCTCGTCTAGTCCAAGCTACTGGCGCTACTATCCCCATCCTCCAGCCAACCTCTCTCTATGCCTCAACTCCCCATCCAATACCATGGCCACCATCCCTCTCTGGATGGATTTCTTAACTGAAGGTCAGACTGGACAAAGGTGCAAAATACTCCGCATTGGGCAGAACTTATGCTTGAGTATTATGGGGTTATACCCCTTCTAAATATCTTAATTTGTACGTACATGAACTGTTGATGTCCTCATTATCCAAACAGATATAATGATATCCTGATTCAAAATCCTACTAAACTCCCTTCGGTAATATTTTCTGGCAAGAAGTTCCATGGTTTTAAATTTTCCACTCATTATCTTACATCCCTGTGTCACTGTACAATATCTGTCCTTTCTGATATCTATCCATCCCCAGCCCCAGCCTCTGGCTACAGTCAATCCTCACAGTGGTGTCTCATCGCTTGGGGAAGCTAGTCCCTCGGTCACCATTATGAAAATGTTCGTCCTCCATGTATGTTATCCCAGCTCCCCAAAGAAACCAGCTTCCCCCTTTGAGAGGAGCGATATGGGACTGTATGTAGCTCACTCACTTGGTCTCACTCTCAGCTGTGTTCCTCTCCCAAAGGTGAGCTTGTTTATAGATGCCCCCAAACTCACCCAGTGGTGGATGCTATAACGCAAACCCATCACTGCACAAGTCAACAGAAACCCTTCTCGCTTTCTTCTCAGCTCAGCTGTCCCTGGGATACCAAGTTTAGCTTGGGGTCCCAACGGTACTTCAACACCCTTGGATTGCAAAGTACCTCAGGGACGGTATTTCGGATCTGTGTTAGTACTGCACCTAGCACAGGCAGTTCCTGCTCTTTCCCAGGCTACGTAGAACAAACAGCCAACAACAACTCGGGATGTAAGTAGACTGCACAATGCTGTTCAAAATCAAAATGGCTTATTGGTGA
The DNA here is from genome assembly GCF_025201925.1 of Gopherus flavomarginatus. Lineage (NCBI taxonomy): Eukaryota > Metazoa > Chordata > Testudines > Testudinidae > Gopherus > Gopherus flavomarginatus. The sequence goes on along the minus strand of NC_066627.1, from coordinate 1,446,579 downwards.
ATTTCTGTTACCGCAATGGCTGGTCTTTTCTGTTCTCAGGTCCATCTATCTACAGAGGTGTGTGATTTCTGGCTGCCTCGCAGGCCTTCATACAGTGATGCTGACAACAGCTCGGTGACAAAGGAGAAACATTATTTTGAGGAACTGAGTCACAGAGAATAAATGACTGGCCCAAAGTTACCAAGGGAGTCAGGCGCGGGGGCAGGAATGGAACCTAGGAGTCCTGTCTCACAGGGCAGTGTTTTAACTACTCCCAGCATGTGCAGTCTATACTTGGTTGTCAGGGGTACCTGCTTCTGGTTCAGTCCTAGCCCAGACCAGAGGGGAGCTCCTTATCAATATTAGCCCAGTGGGTGGGGTAGGAGACCCACATCCAATTCCTTTCTCTGCCTGGTGTGGAGACGGGATTTGTTCCCGGCTCTCGCACTGCTGGAGAATGCTGCAGCCACTGGGCTATGGGAGAGAGTGGGACGAGGCTTCACTTTCTATAGCTAGTTAAGTCACTGACGCAGGGGCTTGAATGCGGGTCTCATACATCCACACCCTAACCCCTGGGCTAGAGCCACACAAGCCAGGTGAGGTTAGAGCTTTTATTGGCCCAACTCCCACTGGTGAAAGAGGCAAGGTTTCAAGCTACACCGAGCTCGTCTTCAGGTCTGGGAACGGTGCTCAGAGCAGCACAGCTAACTCCAAGGTGAAGCAGACGGTTCTGTAGAAGTAGACGGTCCCTGGGGCAGGCGAAGAGTGAGACTGACTATGCACAGGCCGTTCGTAGGCCCATCCATAGTCATTCATGACGGCAACGGCCACTACCAGAGAAAAGAGACTGGGGCAGACAGACCCCAGATCTGCCCCCGCCGGGCAAAGCTTTCAGTCACCTTCTAGCACTTCCTCCTGCCACCGACCCCTCTAATGGCTCGTGGTGAAGGGCCAGAGCCACAGGCAGCACAGCTCCTTTGGGCTCAACGGAGCTGCACCAGTTCATACCAGCTGCGGGGCTGGCCCTGACCTATAGCTTTGCTCCCGGCAGGGCCAAAACACAACCGGCTAACGGGGAAAGCTCTTCCCAAGACTCCAAGGCAGATCAAACAAAACAAGTCTCTTGGGAACACTAAACCTACCTGGAGAAACCACAAGTTTAGTCCCAGCTCCAAAGAGGAGCTTGTCGAATCCAGCGGTCCTCACTATGATGCAAGCCTCTACAAAATGTGGGGCGGGGGATAGCTCCCTGGACTGGGTGTGGAGCTCTGTCCCTGCACAGGAGGCACTGAACAGTGGAATGACCCACTGAGGGAAGGGGATGGAAGCCCCTTTCCCCAGGACAGGTAAATCTGGCTACCTGTTCTTGCACCTCTCTCATTATCTGTCCTTCCGTCCACAGCGTCTATGCCCTTTATTTCATCTGCATTATCTGTCTGTCCTTCCAGCTGGGGTCTCTTTCATCACAGTATCTCTGTCCATCTGTCTGTCTCGGTACACATATGACCCTTGTTCCCATGATATCTGAGCACCGGGGGAGTCTATTGCATCCCTTGTCATTTACAAAGACTTCTTCCTTTTTTGCTCAATTTCATCCCATTATTCCAGCCTCTTCAACAAATTAAGCACCCCTCTCTGGTGTCTGCACCCTGCATATTAACCCGTATTCCTCATCTTACTTCTCACTTACTGGGTTCCACCTTCACCTGGGTGCCACTCCCAAAGGTGAGTCTGGCTCCTGAGCCTCCTAGTTCACACAGTGATTTTGGATGCAGCCAAAACACCACTACCCTGCTATTATCCAGTGAGTTCCTCTTAGCAATGAGGTAGTGTCCAAGCTCCAGCGACACATATGTATAATGTACACACACTTACAGCTATAGATAAAGAGAATATGTGTAATCTCTCTCTCTCTCTCACACGCGCGCACACACACACACACACTACTGTAACACACTTAGAGGTCCAAACCAAAACCAGAAGCACAGTGTGCTAGGAGCTGTACAAACTGAAGAAGAGACAGCCTCTTCCTCAAAGATCCTACAGTGAAAACAGACATGAAAGTATCCTATCATGAATTTGTACAGGAGGAGCTGAAGCTCCAGGAATAATTTGTCCCAGATCACACAGAGAGAGACTGGCAGAATTGGAAAGAAACCCCAGTTATTTTCAGTCCCTAACCACTGCCTTAACTACAAGACAATTACCGCTCTCTAGAAAAAAATCTGTGCAGGGTTAAGAAAACAAAATTGATTTCCTTATTAGAGCTGGTTGGAAAAAATTCAGCTGAATGAAAACTTCCATGGAAGCTGCCTGCTTTGCTCATTTATTTATTACTGTTCTTTGGAAAACCCAAAGAACCTGAAAATCAAAAATTGTTGAGTGAAAACTGAAATTTTTCAGCTGAATATTTCTGGTTTTCAGTTGCTGGCAACAGAGGAATTATTGGTATTTAGGTTTTTCCACTAAAAAGTTGACCTTTTCTGATGCAAATTCCAATGAGAACCAAAAAAACCCCGTATTTTTGTTGAAAATTTTCTTGAAAAATATCCTTCAATTTTCTGCCCACCTCTAATTATTACTGAATTTCTCAAACCCGGCAATGAACATCACAAGGGTATCTTCGGGTCTAGTGTAAATCAACATAGCTCCATACTCAAGTGAGTGTCAATGTATCCTGATTTACACCAATCGGGAGAATTGCCCTATGTGCCTGTCTGTAATTCTACTCTTAATGAAGTTGACAAACCAGTTTAAAAAACCCTGGGGCATTCAACATACCTGGCAATACCAGAAGTTTGGTTCCTGCTCCAAATGTGAGTTTGCTGTAACCCCCGTGTTCACACCCTGACACGAGGCACTACAGAATGGTGTCTGGGGTCATGGGAGACCAGTTAGGGCAACACACACAGAAAGTATTGGTTTGCAGATGGCATCTCATGGGAAGTGGGTGGAATTTCTTACACTTGGGTTATTTAAAATAATTGTTCCACTTTATCTGTCTATCTAATCTCCATTTGCTCTAACGATGCCCATCGGACACGACAGCGATGGGAATCCATGGGACAAAGATGAAAGATTGAGTGTCAATTAGACAAGAAGCTACATTTCACTGACGCCATCACTGTTACAACACCAAACATACATTCACTAGTGTGTTGCCCCCTTCATTGCCCTTAAAACTCACTGGGAATCCAGCTGCCCTAGCCACGGTCCAAAGGAATAAAACTCTGGCCTCTCACTTGGTTTGACAAGCAGCCGGGTCCCTTTCCCGAAGCTGAGTTCATAGCTGTTGATGTTCACACAGTGATTTCTGGTACAACAAGAACGTGCTCAGAATTGTCCACGCACACCCCTGCAACCTCCATTCTCCCTCCTCCAAATTCCTTGCCTGCCTCCCTGAACTACAAGATGCCAGTTCCCTTTCGCTGACAGGGGTGTAAATCAGGAGGCCTCCACTGGAATCGTGGAATTATTATTGGCCTATCCCTGGTGTGAGAAGAATCAGACTCATGCCACTTATTCCACACGGGTCAGATCTTCACCTGGTGTAAATCAGTGTCGTTCCTGGGACTTCTATGACTAATCCCTACTCTTTAGACACAGTGTTGTTGTAGCCCTGTCGGCCCCAGGATATTAGCGCAATGAGGTGGGTGAAGTAATATCTTCTATTGGACCAGCTCCTGTTGGTGGGAGAGAGAAGCTTTCGAGGGCCTGAAGAGCTCTACGTAGCTCGAAAGCTGGTCTCTCTCGCCAGCAGAAGCTGGTCCAGCAACAGATATTATCCCTCTGGCCCTTACAACCCATTTCATCCATAGCTCTCAACATGCTTTGTGCAGGAGCTTCACACTGTTATCCCTTTCTGTAAAATGGGGCTAAAGAGGCACAGAGGGGAAGGGATTAGACGATAAGTGAAGTGAAGCGACATTGATTTACACCAGCTGAGGATTTGGCCCACATATTCTTTGCAATGAGCTTTGAAAACACTTTCAAGGATCATAAGCACCGAGTCTTATCTCGCTCTTTCTACCACTTTATCCACCCACCTCTTTCTATCGATCCTTCTCTGTGCTTCTATTTATCCTTCAGTCCATCATTCGTTCCCCTTTCATTGGGCCACTTCTCAGGCCCTTTTATCACTTAGTAAATACCATGGCTACCGCCACATGGGTCTGTCCGTCTTTTCTTTCTCTCTTAGCCACCCATTTCCATTCCACGGCTACTCCACTGACAGCCACATTCTAATTACACGTTACATCAGCGGGAGCAGGTGGAACGCTAGCTATGGCTAATAGTATCAGAGGGGGAGCCGGGTTAGTCTGGATCTGTAAAAGCAGCAAAGAATCCTGTGGCACCTTATAGACTAACAGACGTTTTGGAGCATGAGCTTTCGTGGGTGAATCCCCACTTGCATCCGTTGCATCCAACGAAGTGGGGATTCACCCAGGAAAGCTCATGCTCCAAAACGTCTGTTAGTCTATAAGGTGCCACAGGACTCTTTGCAGCTATGACTAATGTATTAACTACACTGTTCCCATCACTCAGCAGTGCATATTGCTGCAAACAGATGTTTCCCAGCACTGTGGCTGGACTGATAATTATCAGTTAAAACAGAGGAGATTTCCCCTGTTAATCAGTGCATCATTTATTCAGACCATGAATAATATTTTCCACATCTAACTCCCTGATGTTGCTTCGTCTGTTAGGGGCTTTTATACCTACTGGCTTCAACTGAGAACTTTGTGCTTGTCCAAAATATAAGATTGTTTCTGGCATAGCCCCACTGTGCTGGCAAAAACAGGCCTGTGTTTCCTCAGAACTCTTTGCTCATTTTAAATCCTGAAACCAATATTTTTATCTCTGTCTTACACTTCGGGCTTCTGGTATGACCTTTTTCTGTAGCTTAACCTCTCATTGAATTCATAAAATACTTTAGAGAGGAGGGCTGGGAGTTTCAAAGGGGCTGAAGAGAGTTATTGATAACAATACCTGTTTCTAACCATTAGTAGATCTGACCGCATTTTTCAAAGAAGGTCAGCATCTGTATCTCCATTTAACAAATGGGGAAACTGAGGCAGAGGGTGGTGAAGTAGCAGGTTACTGGAAGAGTTGTGACTAGAACCCACATCTGCTGAGTTCAACTCCAATATACACCTCATTATATTCAAGTTTCCATTTAAATTAAAGGGAGATGAACTCAGTCTCTGCGGCAGCTTTGAAAAAGCCAGTCAAGAGAATAATAGGGAACATAACATATGAATGTGAGAGATGGTTGATCTGGCACATCTATTTACCCAGCCTCTTAAGCACTGGAACAACCTACCATGGAAAATGGTGAGTTCTCCATTCTGTGGTGGCTTCAGATGGCTTTCTGGAAGATATGCTTTACCCAAACACTAGTTATTGGGCTCAGGGCAGGGGTAAATGGATGCAATGCTATGGCCTGTGTTATCCATATCCTTCGGCTATGAAAATCTATAGTACAAGAATAAGGAGACATTCAAAGAAATTGAAAGGCAGCAAATGTAACACTGCTAAAAAGAAATACTTTTTTCCCATTGAACTGGGGGACTATGCATATGCAGAGCAAAGACCATGCCCACCTAAGTGGGTTTACTGAGATTTTCAAAGCTGCCTGAAGGAGTCAGATTCAGGTTCCCTTTAGAAATTAATAGGAATTGAGTGTCCAAATCCCCTAGGTGGCTTTTAAAATCTCAACCAACGTGTGTGTGGGGAAATGATTAACATCCCCATTTTACAGCTGGCGAACTGAAACAGAGATTGCAGCTGGGATTTTGAAACCTAACTGCTATTGAGTTTCAATAGGACCTGAGCACCCAAATCTCATGGGCTCTTTGGAAAATTCCCAATTCCAGGGTAAATATGTGAATTGAACATTCTTCTGCTTAGTTCTAATCCCACCTCAAACTCCCTGACCTTCTTGGTTCTCCTTAACCCTATTTACATCTAACATGGACAACTCTAAGCCGTTCCCTGCTTTGCTCCACTTCACGCTCATCAGACACTTTCATGTTCTTGTGCCACGTCTCACTTACTTGGCTTCACTCTCAGCTGGGTTCCATCCCCAAAGATGAGTCCAGTCCCTGCTCCTCCATAATTCACACAGTGGTTGACAGCGTGACAGAAACCCTCACCCTGCATCCACCACCATCTCCTCACCGAGTGGTCAGCGGTCTCTGTGCTAAGTGCAGGATATAAGGCAGACAGTTATGGACTCTACAAAACGATCTCTTGGATCCACAAAAGCCTTTCTAGGATATGCTGATAAATAGGAACGTGTTAGTCCTCTGCCCATATATTTTCCATTATCTCAGATGGAAGAATCACTCTGATCTCTCACTCATCCACATGTAAATCAGGAATGATTTTACTGGAGTCAATGGGACTGGTTCTCTTTCCACTCATCCCAGTGCAAATCAGGAGTATGTCCATTGGAATCAATGTCACTCCCATTTGTATAACCTGGCGTAACATAGATCAACATCAGGTCCAGCTACTCGCAGAGAACAGAATTTCAGCTCACCTGGGGTAACTAGAAGTTTAGTTCCACTGCCAAATATGAGATTCCCCCTTGCCCCAGAGTCAGCACTATGACACAGACCTCTACAAAATAGCGTGTCTAAGTCAAGATCCTAGGGTCTTCAAGGGACAGCAATATAGGACAGTGAGATAGTTGTGGGGGCCCCAATACCTAGGACTTGGACTGAAGAGAGACCTGGGGGTTGCGTCGTAAGCCAGGGGATTGGACTGTTAAACCTGGGGTCAGGGGCAGCTCTAGGTATTTTGCTGCCCCAGGCACAGCAGGCAGGCTGCCTTAGGTGGCTTGCCTGCGGGAGGTCCCCGGTCCCGCAGATTCGGCTGCATGCCTGTGGGAGGTCCACCGAAGACGCGGGACCAGCAGACCCTCCGCAGACAAGCCGCGGAAGGCAACCTGCCTGCTGACCTTGCGGCAACGGCAGAGCACCCCTGTGGCTTGCCGCCCCAGCCACATGCTTGCCATGCTGGTGCCTGGAGCTGCCCCTGCCTGAGGTGAAACTCTGGACCTTGGAAGTCAGTGCAAGTTTTGGCCATTGATTTCATTGGAGCCTAAATTGTAACCCTGAGTAATATATTGCTGGGAATTGAACTTTCTCATCTCAGACTGACAGTGAGTGAAGAGATGCTGTTCAGAGACTTATAAATAGTGGTGCAATAAAGACACTAGTGGGGTATTACCAAAGTGGAGAGTAGAGAAGACCTAGAGAATCTCCAGTGGTTCTCTGTAGGGTCTCATCTCTGGATACCTAGAGTGACGGCAACTCAAGAGATATCCACTTATTTTCCTGTATATATCAGCATTTAGCATGTGTTGCACGATCACTCCAGTGCCAAATATATAGACACTTCCCCCCGTTACATTTAAACATTGAACGCAACTTTCCTGGTTTAACAAGAACCCTCATCCCATTCCTAAACATGACTTTGAAGCTACTCATAAAGCAATTATTATTGCAGCAAAAACATGCCTAGATTTTGACTTCTTTCTTTCAATTGCAATACCTCTATCCATCCTTCCATTCAAAGTATCTATCTCTACGTATTCTGATAAATCAAAGAGCTCCCATCTCTAAATGCTGTAAGATAAATATTCAAGGCACATTTGACATCCGTACATCAGTAATGTGCTTATAAAGTCTCTCTCTCTGTGTCCATCACCACGGTAGCAGAGTACCACTCAAGAACCACAAAACATTATATTTTCTTACAGTTCCCTCATCGTTATTTATGTATATATGAACGAGGACTGGGTAACAGAGATGAAGATAGTGCTTTACTCAACTCCCATTGACACACCTACCTTCCTTAGACTCCTCTGAAAATCCCGTCCTAGTGTTGGTTAAATAATATTTGTGGATAAATTATCTGATTAATTTCCCCATCAAATTTCAGTTAAGACGCTTATAAAGAAATGTTTCTACCATCTCTAGAGATGACTGAATGATATTCAGATACATTTTTGCAATATTTACTCATCAATTAGTGAATCATTTATTCATTATTTTTTCCCTAATTCAATCACCTCTTGAAATCCCTTGATGTTGTTTTATCTTGCAATGGCCTACATACTCACTGGGTTTGACTGATAATTTTGTTCCTTTGCCAAAGATGAATTTTTCTCCTGCCCCATAGCTCACACTGTGCTATGCACTGTGTCAAAAACAAGCCGAAACTCACAGAACCTGTTCCTCAATTTCCATTCATCAGCACTGATCTCAAAACAATGGATTAGGTGTTCCCATGATCATACCTTCAGCTAGAGAAGCAAGGATACAATCACAAAGATCTTGACCATCCTCCTCACATGACTTAGCAGCAGTAATAAAATTAATGCCAACTGGAGGGAAGAATTTCAAATGCACACAGGGAAGCTAGGTGATGAACTCCTCCCCACCCCCCCCGCGGTGGGATTTAGGTTTCTGAATATCCATTTGTGTCTTTGCAGATCTCCTCCTATAATGATTAAATAACAATTTTATAGTCATTCTAGAGAGATTTTCAAAGAACCCTCTGAGACGTCCTTTGGAATATTGGCTATAATATTTATCAGACTGGCAAATCTAGTTTGATAGATTTCAGCATTAAAAATTTAACTGGCCTGTTGGCATATTCAGAAACATTTGACCCCCATTCATGTTTGCCACCCCAAGGGTGTTAGGTGCCAAATTCAATTGCCAAGGCACTATACAACCACTAATTAATGAACCTTCCACACCCTGCCAGTCTGGCTGGAAAGCTCTGCCATTGCCAGGGTGCGGCTGGGGATACCTTGAACAGTTAGTACGTGGCATGCTGGAGTGCAGTAGATTTACACCCTGGCTTGCTGTGCACTAACTTGCCATGTAGACATGCCCTGGGTGTGATTCTGCCCTCAGTTACACTGGTGCAAGTCTATTGTTTTACTGTTTATATGACAGTGGAACATAAAGGTCCTAACTGAGATCAGGGCCGCATAGTGCAGGTCGCTGCCCAAACACAGAGGCAAGAAAGAGCCCCTGCCCTGAAGAGTTTAGCCTAACTATACATGACATACAGAAAAGGGAGTAATGTCCCCATTTTACAGATGAGGAATCAAAGCACAGAGAGATTATGGCTAGGCTATTCCAAAGAATGTAAGGGAGTTGAGTTTCAAAGGCGTTTTCTTGCCCAATGGGAGACAAGCATATAATCCCCCTAGGCTCATTGGAAAACTCCTTGCCAAAGGAATTTATTGCAAGGTCTCACGTGGAGTCAGGAGTCAAGCCAGGAATTGAACCCAGGCCATCTGAGTCCCAATCCAGCACCTGAAATGCAGTGTTTTCCTCCTTCTCTGTCCTTTCTCTCTTTCAGTTCTTATGTCATGCCCATCACCATGGTACCTGAGCACACATTGTAGCCAGTGGAGATTAGAACAAGGCTCACAGCGAATGGGAAATCAGCTCACCTGGAGTAACTAGAAGTGTGGTCCCACTTCCAAATATCAGCTTCCCCAACATTTCAGTATTTGCACTGTGGTACAAAGCTCTACCAAATGGCCTGTCTGAGGTGTCACACGGGTGGTTGAGGGTTAGAGATATAGAGAGAGTAGTGGACAGTGAAATGGTAGCCCGAGGGTGGTGGCTGGATCTCCAGGGTACAGACAACATGAGTCTAATGAGAATATTGTGGGCAACTTAGTCTAAGAAGCCTCATCCCCTCTGTGGACGTCTGTTGGCTGTAATCTAACTGGATAATGTTTAACCCCAAAGCACAGATCTCCACAGAGCAATCTAGCTATCTAGATTCTTTCATTTGGTCCCATCACAAATTAGTGTGACAGAGGGACAGACAGACCAAGGTACTTCTAGTTCTCTTCACTGACATGTTCACTATAACAACACTAAACTTATTTATTATTACCTGACCATTGCACAGTGCCCATCTCTTCCAACGTAAAACCAGTCACTCCTTGAATAATTAAGAGGGATCAACCCAATGCATCTTACTTGATTTAATAAGAAGCCTGGTCCCACTCCCGAAGGTGAATTTGAAGCCATCGTTGTTCACACAGTGTTTATCACCACAACAAAATCTTCCCTGGAATCATCTCAAATACACCTATTCCACCCTGCTCATTTCCACCCTTTCACTTCTTGGATAAAATACGTCATTTATTCTGACCCGTCCAATATTTCCCTGTGCCCCCGCTAGCCCTAGTTATATTAACCCCCTTTTGGACCAAGTTAAGCAGTTACTCTTCCTATCCATCAGATTTTAGCCTCTCGTAACACCTAGGATCTCCATCCAAGGTCAGGGCCGCACTCTGATTCCTATTGCTGTGGGACCCAGGCACAGTAGTCATTGATCAGGGTCCCACTGCACTGGGGAGCTATGCAAAGCACATGTGGGGAGATGGTCCCTGCTCCACAGAGCTTGCAGTCTAAAAGAGGAAGGGTGAGGTGGGAAACAGAGGCAAAATTATACCTGCAAGGTCACAGAGCAGAGAAAGGAACAGACGCTGAGTGTCTGGAATCCGCTAGACCGCACTAGCGCATTTAAAGTCACACTTACTTGGGTTCACTCTTAATCTGGTTCCATCCCCAAAAGTGAGTTTGGCCCCAGCCCCTACATTATTCACCCAGTGGTTGATGCTGTGACAGAAACAACATTCCTCCACTTCCTCTGATCCCTTTACCAACATCTGCACCTCCTTCAAGCTAGGGTCAGGATTTAACATAGTGAAGCCACAAATGACCTCTACAGATAAAAAAAGCAGTTCTGGGACATGCTAATAACCAGACAGATGTTCTGTTTACCTCTGCGTTTTACATATTGTGGATGGATGCGGGTAATTTACTCCTCACTCACCACAGTAACATTCAGGAGTAACTTTAACGACATCTATCCATCTATCATCTCCTTGGATCGGTTCCCATCAGATACTAGAGTGAATGACAGCAGTGAGAGAACTAGAATGGAGGAAGGGGGTATTCATATCCCAATAAGCTAACAGTATGGTCACCTTCGCTACAGCAATATCTGGCTCATTTATTAGAATGTTGCCATTCTAATTCACCTGTCCCATCAAATACACAATAGTCATGAAGGATTCAAAGGGAGAACATGCATGCCTCTTACTTGGTTTAACAAGAAGGCTGGTCCCACTCCCGAAGATGAATTTGTAGCCACCAGTGTTCACACAGTGCTTATGAACACAACAAAAACATTCCAAAACCCACCACATAGCCAGACACACATCACTTCTATCCTTGCTCATTCCCATCCTGGAACAACTTAACTAAAACATACAGCATTTATTCTTCCATTGTACGTACGTACGTACAACTCCCTTCTCTCTCTTAGTCTACTGTTACACATCTGGGAAAGTCTTCAGGCTGGACATTTTAAAGGAGGCTCAGGAATTCAATGCAATGGAGCAGAGTTTCAAATGCACCTGAAGTATTAACAAGTATAGTCCTGTAGGTTTTTAATGGGACTTTTCAATAGATTTTAAAACCAGAAGAACTCATGAGACAGATCATCTAGTCTGACCACCTATCACTGATTATAGTGACCCAGTTACCTTGTATTGTTTTTAATTAAAGCATATCCTCCAGAAAGACATCCAGTCTTGGCTTGAAGACTTTGAGAGAGAGTGGATTCTCCATTTCCCTCAGTATTTTGTTCCAATGGTTAATTGCCCTCCCTGTTAAAATGTTGTGCTCCGTTTCTAATTTGAATGTATCTGGATTTAACTTCCAGGCATTGGTTCTTGTTACAGCTTTCTCCACTAGAGTCTCCAGATAGTATCTTCTCCTCTGAAGACATTTATACACCATGATCAAGTCACTACTTGAGCTTCTTTTTGACAAGCTAAACAGATTGAATCTCACAGCGTAAGGCTTTTTTTCCTGCACTCAAATACATTTTCTGGCTCATTTCTTATGCTTTTGAACATGCCCCCTTAACTGCCATTGAAATTCAATGGGATTTGTGCAAAACTAATCCAAATTAACTAATGGTGTGAATTAAACTAAACCAAGTTAAGGTCTACACATGAGTTTAATCCAGTTATATGTATCCACTTTGAAAGTGAATTTAGTTTAACTTTCACGAGTGTACCCCTGTTGACAAGCCCAAACTCACTTGGGCTCCTTCAACAACCCCACCCAAAAGCAGTGCCTTTTGCTACTTCATGTTCACATTCATCAGCTCCCAGAATATTGATCATCTTACTTAGCTTCACTCTCAGTCTGGTTCCATCCCCAAATAAGAGTTTGTCACGAGTTCCTCCATAATTGGCACAGTGATTGGCCATATGACAGAAACCCCAGCCCCACACTTCCCATCATCTCTTTACCAATTTAGCCAACATTCTTTGGGCTAAATCCAGAATGTAAGGGTAAGGCTGTTGGGTACTCTGCTATATAGGCACAATATGACAATGTGGGTTTAATAAGCACTTCTGGAGCACAAGGATGAACAAGAAAGGCAAGGCCTTTCAATTGATTTGAGCACCCGAATCTAACTTAACATCAATGGGAGTTGGGTACCATTGAAAAACCCATAACGGACTTGCCAAAGGAGTTTGTTGCAAAGCAAGGAACTAAACCCCATTTTTTTCAATTTCAGTCCAGCATTTCTATCAGGGTAGGTCATGGGCAGTGTTGTTGTAGCCATGCTGGTCCCAGGATATTATGGAGACAAGGTGGGTGGGGTAATATCTTTTATTGGGCCAACTTCTGTTGGTGAGAAAGGCTCTGTGAAAGTTTGAAATCTTGTCTTTCTTCAGATCTGGGGTTGAGTTAGTTCCCCAGACCTGAAGAAGTGGGTCTAGTAAAAGATATAACCTCAACCACCTTGTCTCTCTGTGTATGTTATGGTCAATCTATCCCTCTAACCCACGTAAGATTCTTTTCCCTCTGTACTTACTGGGCTCCACTGATACTCTTGTTCCACTCCCAAAGATGAGCCTGTTTCCTGCAGTATTCACACAATGCTACACATCCCATCAAAATCCCTTCTAGCTACACAAACAGATCCCTCTGATGTCCCTACAAGCTCTCTTCTTATTCACGATATTTCTTCCAACCCCATGATGAGTCTTGGTTTTAACTATTTTCCTTGAGTTTCTTCTCTTATTGTTGTGATCAGTATTTAGGGCTGGATTTTCAAAGTTGTTTAGATGCCTAAAGATGCAAATTGGTGCCTAGTGATATTTTCAGAAGTGCCATAGTAGTTAGGTGCCTGACTCCCATGGACTTTAATACTTAGGCATTTTTGAAATTCCCTTTAGGCACTTAGCTGCACCTTTAGAGGCTTGAATACCTTTGTAAATCTGGCCCTTGGGCACTGGACATAACCTACACCATAAAGATAACATATGAAGGAAAGAAGTGTGATTCAGTCATCTGAGGAAGAGGTATAAATTTCTCTCTCTCAGGACAGTTAGAAATAAAGAAATCCTCAATTGATGTGAGGAAGACTTTCCTTTCTCAACCAAAGTTCATACTTACTGGGGATCACCAAGAGTTCTGTTCCTTTTCCATACAGGACCTTATATACTGTATCATACACAATGAAATATACCAGTGCAAATTCTACACTTCACTTCTAGCCTTCTCAGCATCTCCATGCTAAAGGTGTACAGAGAGATGGAAGGGAAATGATTTTCCCATCGTGTGAGAATTTTTGAGATTTCAAAAAGCTCCCTCATTCTGCACTGGAACAAAACTCAGATTTTAATTATTATTCTATTTTAGAGCAAGAGAGAGAGCGATCAACATTCCAGAATAGCCAATAGCCTGGTGGTTAGGGCCCTTCCTACAATGTGGAAAACCCAGGTGCGGGTCCCTCTTATTCCTCATTAAGAAGACTGAGAACCTGGGTCGCCCACATGCTAGATAAGTGCTGTAATTACCTGGCTATTATGGGATGGGACTTTATGATGTTTTGACCAGAAATTCCATCCTGCACCTGAGAAACTCTCTCAATGAATAAGCGTTTTCCAACCAAAAAATCAAACATTTTGTCAAAAATTTCCCAACCAGCCATGATAAAGAGACAACACAAGGAAAGGTCGCTAGACTGACATAGTTACTTACTAGGTTCCACATTTAAAATAGTTCCTGACCCAAATATCAATTTGTTCACGTCAAACACATAGTGATCTGCATCCCAACAAAAACTAGTAAAACTCTTCTCCAGTCCGAGCTTTTTACTGATGGTTTAAATAAATTAACCTGATCACTCCAGGGTTTGCTAATTGTTTCATTCTCATTTCTTTGCAAGTTTAGGAAATAAAATAGATTGTAAATTAGATTAAATTTAATTGTGTTATATGTTTATCAGGAAATACTGGAGTCAGAGGAATTGTTTCCTTTGTGGAAGCAATTCTCACCTTCCCAACTTGGAAAAGCCCAATTCTACAGGATAAGAACATGGGACTTTTCCATCTAGTTTATTATCCTATCTCTGCTTGTTGCCGGTACCAGCTGTTCCAGAAGAAAGTGCAAGCGACCCTGCAATGGACAGTCGTGGGAGGACCCAGAGTCTGGCTTATACCGTGGTTTAGATCCCTTCCAAACTGATGAGATGTACTCTTTGCTAATGTAATTCTCCATCTTTATCCATATAACTGTCCTGCTCAATGAAATATGTGCCAAGGAGTTCCACAGGTTAACTGTCCATTTTGTGGGGGAGAAATTATTTCTTTTTATCAGTTTTACACTTACACACTCAAGTCCTAAAAGGGCAGGGGTCATTTCACAGACAAATCAGTCTTCGAATCATGATTTGAGGATGTCAGTAACTCAGCCAGAGGTTTAGGGTCTATGGTAGGAGTGGGTGGAAGAGGTTCTGTAGCCTGCAATGTGCAGGAGCCAGACTAGATGGTTATGATTGTCCCTTCTAACCTTAAAGTCTATGAGTTTAAGTACCCACCCAGTCATGTGTGAGCCTCTGCTCATGTAATTCAGTATTGCCTCATTTTGGTCCATGAAACTTAGTCAATTTAGGGCAGCTGAAGGTATGTCACTGGATGGTTACAAGGGGATACAAAATGCCACAAAAATGGATGCACTGCTATTGGAAATTTGGTCTTTGAAATCAGGTTTGCTAAACAGCATTCGTTTGCGTCGATCGAGTTTTATCAATGATCACTATTAGTAAAGGAAATCCTTAATTCACTTATGCTACTCACTGGGTTTCACTGTTAAAATGGTCGCGTTGCCAAATATCAGCTTGTCTCTGTTAGCATTCACACAGTGATCTATGGCCTAGCAGAAACCAGCAGAGCTTTGTCCTCCCGAGAGAGAGATTTTGCTCTTTCATGGATATTATTTATCAGTCATCCCTGGAATGCAGAGTGAAGAGTTGACCTCTACTTTGCATTGGACTAGTTAGAAGACTGAGCTGTCTAATCGCTCTCCTTCTATCATGCAGGAAGAACTCTTAAAGGCTGTAGTGACTGAATAAGGTAGACTCAGGAACATTTTCAAAGGGGCCTAAGTGATTCAGGGTCAATCCCACAGCGATCAGTTTCAGACCCTGGATCTACTGACTCAGGCTTGCACTAGGGGACGAAAAGGAGCAGTGTAGCCATTCGGGCCCAGAGCTGGAGGTCAGGCTGTGAGGAGATGCACCCCACTCACCAGGTTTTGAAGCCCAGGCTCCAGCCCAAGCCAAAACTGCTATTTTTAGCCCCGTAGCACAAGCCTGAGTCTGTTGATCCAGGCTCTGATACATGCCACTATGGGTCTTTTTTTACAGTGTAAACGTACCCTTAGGAGGTTAAATTCCATTTTCAAATGAGGCTTAGCACCAGATTTTTAAAGGCATTTAGACTCCTCAGTGGGATTTTCAATAGCATCTGGGTTCATAAAACTGACTGATTTGAATGGGAGGTAGGTGCTTCTCGAAATGCAGCTGGGCTCCTATCCGTAGCTTTTGGTGCCAAACCACCTTTGAAAATCTGGCCCTCAATATCTTCAGTGCCTTTGAAATTTCCCCCCTTAATTTTCTCTCTTTTCTTCACCACCACTACAATAATGGGGAACAAAACAAAACAAACAAACAAACAAACAAAACAACAGTTTGTTTACCTTCCCAACAGCCTATTATACTCACTGGGAATCACCGAGAGCACCGTCCCCTTTCCAAATATGAACCTATTTGCATCATACACAGTGTGAGACAACCCCATACAAATACATCCCTTACATCCCAGCTGCAAGCAAGGCAATACAAACTGCCTATTATAATTTGTATCTATCCACCTATCCCGGTACACACCCATCCAGCTAGCTCTTGTCACCATATCTATGGGCATGAACTCTGGGGAATTAACAAAAAATTATTTTACTAGCTGAACATTTCAGGTGGCGGTTTCAAGGGATCTTCAGGAGTTGTGTGTCCAGTTTCATGGAAATTGAGAGGGATTTGGGCATGTAGCTCTCTTACGCTGGTTTGAAATTTCCTGTCCTGATTTCAACATGTGTCAAGTTAGGGTAGCAGCAACTACAGTGAAAATATATTTCAGGTCAATCAAAACCAACCAAACATACAAGTTTTAAAGAATCCCCAAAGAACCCTTAGGTACCTTATTGTGTTATAAAGTAGAATGACTGATTTTAACACCAATACTCACTGGGGTTCACAGATAACCTGGTTCCTTTCCCAAAGGTTAGCTTTCCAGCTGTCCCCCTATACACACACAGTACTCTGAGCTTCATCAAAAACCCACTAGACTCAAGGGCTCTGATTCAGGTCCTCCATTTCAAACTCTTATCACTGCTGATGTTACTCTGGATTTAGGTCCAGTATTTTTAAGAAACTTTGTGAAACAGAGACAGCTGGATGGATACATACTTGGTTGAATGGATAACTTTGTCCCCACCCTAAACTGGAGTTTTCTTGCATTGCTCCTCATCCAGTGCTACGCCTAACAGTAATACCAGCTGCTGCTACTTGCTTATCATACGGTCTCTGGCCCACTCAGTGCTCATTCCCCACACTAACAACTGAAGCTCCATTGATTCAGGCTGGAGTTTCAGCACTCAGATCCCATTGAAATGTAATGAGACCTAGGGGTCAAACTCTCTTAGATGACTTGAAGAAGCCCAGCCATGTATAGGTGCCGAACACTTCTACCAAGATCTTTTTCCTGGTCTGGGTTTTAGTTATGATATCTCTTCAACCACTTCTTGGTCACTTCTGGATTGAAAGAGAGGGATACCTACTTGGAGTTACAGTAACGGTAGTTCCACCTCCAAAGATCAGCTTCCCCCTGACAGAATCATCATACACACAATACTCATTCCCTTTACAAGAACTCCTTTGCCATTCCTCTCCTGATGTCATTCTTTAACAAAGGAGAGATTCTCAAAGGCACAAGAGGTCAGTTGGGCATCCTACTCCTATTGATAATTAAGGCAATTTGGGTACTTTGCTCCCACTCTATTTGTGCTCATCTGCATTTCTTGCACCTTCCTCCTAAGTATCCAGACTTGATAACCTCAGAGGTCCCTTCCAGTCCTAGGTCTTATGTTCCTATGATTCTGGCCATTATTAGAAATAGGAGATTGTGCTGTGTGGATCACAGGTCTGATCCAGTCTGGTAAATCCTATATCATTATAAGAGCTGGTCAAGAATTTTTCAACTAAATGTTGTGGTTGTTTTTTTGTTTAAAAAAATGTCAATTCATTGAAACCAAAACTGTTCATAAAACTAGATTGGTTTGGATGAATTTCCTGACTTGGAAAAAAAAATGTTGAGGAAAAAGTTATGAAATTGTCTAAACGTTTTGACATTTTCAAAATTAAAAATTCCAGTTTTCCAGTTGAAACTGAAATTAATTTATTAAAGCCCATGAGACTTTAAAAAAAGAGGGGTGTGGAGGTCAAAGTTGAAATGAAATGTTTTGAAAGTACTGAAACAAATTTTTTGAGTGAACTGAACCAGGAAAAAAATGTTTTTTGGTTTATGAATATTTGAGATTGACTTTTTGTCTTGATTTGAAATGGAGAAAAAAATTAAACTTTTGAAAATATTCATGGGATAGGAATACTATTTCCTGCCTTATAGGTAGGTAATTATCACTGAAACACATTTTATCATATGTCTTTCCCAGATTAGAAACAAAACAATTTTTTAACAGCTAGTGTAATTAATCACTGGAATAGTTTACCCGAGGCTGTGGTGGATTCCCCAGCACTAACAAATTTTAAATCAGGATTGGATTGCTTTCTAAAAAGTACTGTTCAATGAATTATTTTGGGGAAGGTTTATGGCCCATGTTATCCAGGAGGGGAGACTAGATTATCACAATGGTCCCTTCTGGCTTTGGAATCTATGAATTCATGACTTTTGCATACAGAAATCAATTAAATTGATCAATAATCACTGGTAACAGGTTATGAAAAAATATTTCAAATCTGGTAATGGTGCCTTAACATTTCTGCTTTTAAACAAAGAATCTGCCAATGTATTTGTACCAAATCCAATATGGACGTCATGATTCCTATTAATTATATGTGGAAAGTGCTCAGATACTACAGGGATGGACAGCAGGATAAAACCATGACAGAGAGAAAGAGAATATGGGAGGGAAGCAAACAGAAAAAGTCACATACGTGGTTGAACTGACAACTTCGTCCCCAGCCCAAACTGGAGTTTCCTCATGTTATCATCACACAGCATTATGCAGCTTAACAATAACAGCAGCGACTATTTGCAGTAGGGGGATCCATGGCCTGAGGCTGGGTTTTTCAGCGGAGTTTGTGGCACCCCGATCCCAGAGAAATTCAAAGACAGCTGTGCATCTAACTCCTCAGACTACTTTAAAAATCCCAGCAATCTACATGTGCCAAACATTTCCATATAGATCTTTCCCTTCTTTTGGGGTAGAGCTGGTCAATTATGTTTCATCAACTCGTTCTTTTCTTTGCTGACAAATGGCTTAATGGCCAAAATGAATTTTGGATGAAATTTTCCATTTGTCTGCCCCAAAAAACCCAGAAACTGGATTGTTTTATACATATATAAATTTTGAATTTTCAGTAAAACAATTCCATTTTTGGTTTTCAAATGTTGTAAAATTTTACAGAAAGCTGAAAATGATTTTTGACTCATGGATTTTGGTTTTATGAGGATTTTCTTTTGTATCTGGGGAGAGAGAAATTTAGAAAAAAATGAACTTTTTTCATAATTTCCTGTGAAAAATACTTGACACTCTTTGACCATCTCTACACCGAGCTTAGATTACTCCAACTCGTCAATCATTTCTTGGTAATTTCTAAATTAAATTGATGAGTCACCTACTTGGAGTCACAGTCCCCACTGTTCCACTTCCAAAGGTGGGTTTCCCCCAGCCAGAACCTCCATCCACACCCCTGTTACAAGAACCCCCTTGTGCTCGCTCACTCTCCTGGTCGCTAGCCTCCTCTTGCTGGGTTGGATGCGCAAGGAAGAGGAAAGCTGGTCCAATGATTAAGGGGCTGCTGTGATATTTGAGAGACCTGGCTTTGATTTCCCACTCTATTACAGATTTCTTATGTGACATTAGTGGGACTTTTAAAAGTGCCTAGGCACCTGAATCCCACTGAAATATATCTGCTTTTCTTATATGTATTTCATCCCATTTCTCTTGCATGTACTTCCTTGTTGCACATAATTTTTTTCAAAATGATAAAGATTTTTGTTTAGTATGGGATTTAGGCACCCCAATTCAATGAGGGATGGAGCAAGATCTACTGCTTTGGGTTGTTTTGCAATGTCCTAGCAGTCAGTGATATCTTGTGAGAATGAGTTCCAGGGGGTTATTAATACATTAAGACTGAAAGTGTCAAAGCAAAGACCCCAAAGTGGCCTGGGTGCCCAATTCTTGATAAAATGAATGGGAGTTAGACAGTGGAATACATTAAGCAGCTTCAAAAAAATCCCACCTCATACATATATCTCACTTAACATTAAATTAGTAGTAGTAGCAAATATACTTACTTGGCAATACAGTCAGTCTAGTCCCTGATCCAAAGTAATATTTATAGCCTTGATTATCACAGTATCATAGTGCTTTACATAAACCTGTAGTGTTGGATCTTCAGCTGGTGACATTTTCACAGCTCTCTTGACTTCAATGGAAGTGCCCTGACTTACACCAGGTGGAGATCTGAGCCCATTGGCTTCAATGGAGCTATGGACAATTTACACCCACTAGGGATCTGATTCCATAACTCTACATTGAATTCTACTTAATCTCTGAGGGTTGGACTTCAGATAGAGACAAGCCACCTACTTGGCTGGATGAAGACTTTGGTTCCTCCTCCGAAAATCAGTTTACCAACACTTGACCCCAGTATTCACACAATGCTTAGGGCCTTTACTAAAACCTTCACCCTGATCACTTCTTATGTCCATGACTCTCTCTCTCCTATTTCATTTATCACCCTTCTTTTCCATACTGTGCTCTAAGTCTCAACAAAAGGGATCAAATCAGGACTTAAATTTAGCCAGGGTTGTCCAGAGCACAGTGCCAGTAAATATTGATAACTCCCTTGCAGTTTTCATAGTATGTTGGTGGAGGAGCATGGGGGAAGCTCCAGGAAATATTCTATGAGAATGTAAGCCCTGGATCAAGTGATAAAAGTTTCATGTGATTCCTTCATCTTATTTTTCACTATATCTGTGCAAAAAAAAATTTTTTTTCTGCAGCTTTGAGAACAGTGCACTTTTAGGGTGTCCAGTCTCAGATTTAATATGACTTCCACAAACTCCTCCCCGGATCTTAGCACAACTGACGAGCTTTCAGGCCAAGGTATTTTTTCAACATTTGCAAAATTTGGCTTTAAAACACAAATGTAACTGCTGCTTTGACTCGAGGAGACAATGGTTTGTCCAGGTTCTCATATTGTCCACATCACCATAGTCTGAGCATCTTCTCTGAACTAACAACTCATCTTCCAGTCTCCTCCCCTTCCCTTTCCATACGCTTATGGTTTATTTTAAAGCAGAAGTTCATTCCTTGTATAATTCCTTGCTCCCATGTCTCAAAGGAAGAGATACATTGATTCAAAACTCTTCCATAGATTCAAAGGATGAGATTTTCAAAGCTACCTGAGGGATCTGGCCATCAGGAGGGTTTGAAAATCACATCCCTTGATTTCAAGGTCAGAAGGGACCATTATGGTCAGCTACTCTGACATCCTGCATTACACAGGCACCCCACAATTCCCACAACTTCTGGTGTTTTTTTAAAAGACATCCAGTTGTGACTGAAAAACGCCACACAATGGGGAATCTACCACAGCCCTTGGGAAGCTGCTCCCATAATGAATCACCTTCCTTTTAAAGAGCTGCATCTTATTTCCACTTCTACATTTTTCTAACTTCAGCATCCAGCCCCTGCATCCTATTACAACTTTGTCTGCTGGAAACAGAAGTCCACATAGGAAAGGGTAGAACAAGGTGCAAGGACTGGAAATCAAAGTTAGACAGATTCAGCCAAGAAACACGTCAAAAAGACACTCAAAAATATGAGTGCTGGGCTGTGAACTTCTCACTCATGCTAGTGACCAATTACTCTTCATGCAAATAACTCATCAATGTCAGCAAAGGCTCTGCTCTATGGCCTGCACTGAGTATAGAGATATTCTGCCAAACTGACCAATTGCCTTTCCCCTGCCATTGCTCTGTCCAAAGGAGGAAAAAACTTACTTGGTTTAACAACGACCTTGGTCCCAGCTCCAAAGATTAGTTTGTTATTAGTCCCATAATCCCACACTGTTTGATGCCTTTACAAGAAGTTCTACAGAGCTTCCTGAAGGGTGGGCACTTACAGATGGGTCCCTGAGCTATTCCTCTCCAGGTTATTCCATAATTGTCCAGCATGAGGTTCCCTCAGCCATTCTCTGAAGCCTTTGGTAACGGCTGGAGACAGAATCCTGGGATAAAGGGATTCTTGTGCTGACCCATTCTATTCCTATTTTCCTTACAACGTCAGTAAATATTCACCTAAGTCCTAAAAGAATGAAAAATGTAAATAGTAAAAAAGACTTCGTAGAGTTGAGCAGTCAGATAAGATAAACACAGGCATAGAATAAGAGAGAGAGAAAGAGAAAGATTTTCTAGAGGGAAGGACAACGAGACATACAGAGAGGGAAGAAATCAAACTATAGAGAAAGAAATATGGAAAGACAGAACAGAAAGAAAAAACAATTCCCTGAAAGAAAGGATGTCTGTCTAGATAGATCCCAAGACCAGAAAGGCACAACTGTGATCATTTAGTCTGACTTGCTGTATAACACAAACCAGAGAACTTCCCCAAAATAATTCCTAGAGCAGAAGTTGAATGGCCTGTGTCATACAGGAGGTCAGACTCGATGATCACAATGGTCCCTTCTGGCCTTGGAATCTACGAGTCTATCTGTCTATCCTTCCCTTCTGGGAATCGTTTGTTCACTCTGTATTTCTTTCCCTCTCTTCTGGAGGGGAGAATGGTTGGGTACATGGATGGATGGATGGACAGACGCATGGACAGATGGAGATGTGACCCTAGAAACAGGACTGAGCTTCAAAGACCAAAACAGATTTTAAGCCAAAGAAATTACTTATGAAGGAAGGCAACTTACTCGATCTGACAGACAACTTAGTCAAATCCCAAAGGTCTAACTAGAATCCCTTTGTCTAGGAATTGCAATGACAGAATTGAGGGGTACTGGCAAAGCTGAGAAGGAGGGGAAAATCCCCGGTTTAGGATAGCAGAAAGCTGTGGGTTGGGATTGAGGTGCATCCGCAGAACTGGGAGGGGAGTCAAGGGTTGGATAGCAAAGGGTTGTGGGTCAGAAATGAGGAACATCTGAAAAGCTTTTGTGTGGGGAAAATTCAGTTCTGTCCAGCCCTGAGTGATTTTCCAGCTCCCAAAATATATAAAAAATAGACATGCTCAGAAACTCAGAAATTCAACTAAAACCACGAGTATGGTACGTACTGGGTGCAGCAAGTAGCTTTGTCTCACTCCCAGAGGTGAGTTTACCAGCACCAACATTCACACACTGTTTCCCACTGCAACAAAAACCTTGACCACACTGACTAGGAACTAACCTCCCTGGACCAGAACTGGGAAGGAAGGTGCTGCCCCTCTACCTCAGGCAACGTTTCCAGTTATATTAGACATGCTTAACAAATGGGATATTTAAAGGAACCTAAAGGATGAAAGATCCAAAACCCCGGGCTCCTTTGAAAATCCAATCACAAGAACATACGTCAGTAAATAGATAGTTCTGCAGTGTGTGAAGTGGAGTGGTCCAGGTGCTAGCCAAAGCGCTTGGGAAATCCAGATTCAAATCCCGGCTCTGCCATAGACTACTCCTGTCACTTTGAGAACATCACGTGTACTCTCTGTGCCTCAGTCTCCCATTGGTGAAATGGGGACATTATTTCCCTACCTCACAATGGTGGTGTGTAGCTACATACACTAGATTCATAGACACCAAGGCCAGAAGGGATCACTGTGATCATTCCTAGAGAGGCTCTTTTAGCAAACCTTCCAACCTTGATTCGATGGAGAATCCACCATGACACTTGGTATATTGTTCCAGCGGTTAATTGCTCTCACCATTAAAAATCTACATCTTATTTCCAGTCTGATTATGTCTGGCTTCAACTTTCAGACACTGAATCGTGTTAGACCTTTCCCTGCTAGACAGAGGAGCCCAATATTGAAGATTTGTTCCCCATGTAGGTACTTACAAACTGTAAGGAAGTGACCCCTTAACC
This sequence comes from Gopherus flavomarginatus, assembly GCF_025201925.1. Classification (NCBI taxonomy): domain Eukaryota; kingdom Metazoa; phylum Chordata; order Testudines; family Testudinidae; genus Gopherus; species Gopherus flavomarginatus. The sequence goes on along the minus strand of NC_066627.1, from coordinate 1,422,812 downwards.
TTCTCTTTGTTAACTTAAATAGATTGAACTCAAGTCTATCCCTATAAGGTGGGTTTTCTGATCCTTTAATCATTCTCGTGGCTCTTCTCTGAAACTTCTCCAATTTATCAGCCTCCTTCAAGAGCACGTTTGCTGGTGTATCTTATGGTGTTAGACTAGCCGGTATAAGCCATAGCATCACAAGCACTCCACTGGCGGGTTGTGCTGGCACAGCTATATCAGTAAAGCGATTCGAGTTAACCTGGTCTAGTGTAAGCTAGGTCTCACACATCCATAAAATCCTCGGCTGCTCTCATCAGGTCCTTAAAGACCAAACGCTCATTTTTAACTAGAAAACTTTTCAACAGAAAGGCAGAGCACTTACTTGGTCTAACAGACAATTCAGTCCCAGAGCCAAAGATTAACCTATATGCTTCCGTGCCAATGTTCACACGACATTTCCTGTCATCACAAAAACCCTGCAAATCGCTGGGCAGAACTTAGCACCTAAAGGCTGGTGATAGGATCCCCCAAACCAGAAACCTTCTACATAGGACTGAATAACTTCAGCAGAGCTGGGGTGTGGCCCCAGGGCGGGCAGAGCAGGGGTACAGGTTGGGATTGAGGGGCACTGGATGAACTAGGGTACAGGAGGACCCCAGGGCGGGCAGAGCAGGGGTACAGGTTGGGATTGAGGGGCACTGGATGAACTAGGGTACAGGGGGACCCCAGGGCTGGCACAGCAGGGGTACAGGTTGTGTCTGAGAGGCATCAGCAGACCTGGGAGAGGACAGGAAGCTGGAGTGGGATAGCAGAGGTTATGGGTCAGAAGAATTGAGGGGTATCGGCACAGCTGTGAAGGAAGCTCCAGCCCCATCCAGCACTGAGTAAATCTCCCACATCCATTAACAAAAATAGTCACTCCCCAAACATATCAAAAATGGACATTCTCAGAAAGTCACAAATTCAGCTAATGCCCATCACCGTGACACAGCTGGAGGGACTTACTGGTTTTAACAAGGAGCCTTGTCCCACTCCCAAAGCTGATCTTATAAGTACCGTCATTCACACAGTGTTTCCCACTGCAACAAAAACCCTAGCAGAGAATGGTATCTGCCCCCATAAAACTAATTCCCATAGGCCAGGAATCTAGGGGCACAATGCTGCAGCCACTATCCACCCCTTAGGCAACACAGCCAGTGATGCTCTTGAAAATCCCACCCATCAAAAGGATAGATGGATAATATCTACCTGTCTAAACACTAATGTAGCAATAAAATCAGCAGCTAATTTCAAGAGGGCCTTGAAGATCAAAAGCACCCATGTACCACAGAAGTGCCCATGAAGACAGAGCACTTACTTGGTCTAACAGACAATTTGGTCCCCGAACCAAAGACAAGCCCATATCCCCCAGTGCCAGCATTCACACAACATTTCCCTCCATAACAAAAACCCTCACAAATCACTTGGAAAAGTTGAGCACCTCATGGCCAGCAATATGATTCTGAAAACCAGGAATTTAACGAGGAAATATTTGTTTGTAGGATTGAGTTGCATGTGTTGGCCAGGGAGCCCACGGCTAGAATAGTAGGGGGCTGTGAGTGGTGATTGAGGGACACTGGCAGATTGCAGGGAGGAGCCTAAAGGGATAGGGAAGTTGTGAGTCAGGATTAAGGGGCATTGGAAGAGTTGGATGTGGTATGAAAATCGCAGAGCTGGGACAGCAGTGGGGATTGCAAATCAGGACAGAAGAGTGTTAGTTATTGTGTTGGGAGATAGAATACCAGGACCATTCTGGATCTGTGTTGAGGGACATTCTGAGAGCTGTTCGTAACATCTACCTTCAGCAGAGTGGAATCCAGATTGAACTTTCTTGTTCTCCTTTTCCTGGACCCAAACTTCAGCCTCACAGTTAAAAGGAAAACACCGTTAAAAGCCTAAGATGTAGCCCAATTTTCAACTGGGAAAATTTGTGTTTCTGCCAAGTAGGAATGAAAATCAGCTACAATTATGGGGCTTCACAAGAAGTCTCGTCCCACTTCCAAATGTGAATGTGTTGCCATAGTTCACACAGTGTTTTCCACCTCCACAAAAAAGGTAAGAGCTGTTCCTTGTGCAAACACAGGCTCTTCAGGATGGATTAGCTAAGACATCCTAGCCTAGTGTTGATATTGTTCCATGTAATGGACCTGATCCTCAGCTGCTATAAATCGGTGTAATGCCATCGATGCCAAAGATGTTACATCCGGCTGCTGTGTATCGGTGTATTTATCTGTCCATCTACATCTCCCTGATTGTATTTAATAATTGTGGGTCAAGACTCGGGGGTTCTATCCCCTGCTCCAAGAAAGGAATCCAGTCCGGTGACTTAAAAGGGGAGGATGAGGACGCTGGACTCCTGGGTTACAGTCATACCTCTGGGATGTGAGGAAAGGTTAACTGTGAAGGGCTCTAAATTAGAATTCCTAAATTCTGTCCTTAGTGTTGGGGGACATTATGGGGTCCAGTGGCGAGAGAAGCATGGGCTGGAGTGCAGACACTGCTCAGAGAGAGGAGTGTTGTCCTGAAGGCTAGAGCAAGGGGCTGGGAATCAGGATGCATGGATTGAATTCCCTGCTCTGGGTGACAGTGGGGTCTAGTGGGTTAGAGTAGGGTGGAGAGCTGAGAGTCAGGACACCTGGGTTCTATCCCCAGCTTGGACAGGGGAATGGAGTCTAGTGGTTGCTCACGTAGTCTGAAATGTTTCTGCTCTCAGTTAAACATAATTAGGTGCAAGGGGGGAGATTCTTTGAATGATATAAAAGGCAGGTGCCCAGTGCCCATGGACTTAGATGGGAACCATGTTGCCCTTTATGCCTTGTCCGTCTCTGTGTATAAGATAAACCTAATAAAATTAACCACCAGTTCAACCAACTCTCTGGAAATCTAATTCACCTTTTAAAAAAATGATTCTCAATTAAAAAACTAAAACACTTACTTGGCCTCACAAGCAATCTCGTTCCTTTCCCAAAAGTCACTTTATCGTTCCCAGTACTCACACAGCAATTTGCACCATAACAAAAACACCAGCTGTCACTCTAAGGAGCACTAGCCCAGAGTTTTCTCAACAGGAGTCAATTTTAAATCAGAAGTAAAGTTATTGTAAATTGATGCAGCTTCTATGACTTGGAGGGACCGATGCTGAGTTACACCAGCTGAGAATCTGGCCCATTGTTTTATCTGAGATGTATTTTATCCAAGAACAAAATGTAATATGGGCCAATCCATCAACTGCTGTAAATCAACATAACTTCCTTGAAGTCAATGGCATCGTGGGCCAAATTTTGAAGATATTAGGTGCCAAAAATGCAGATCTGCACCTAATGGGCTCTTCAAAAAATTTCCACTCCAAAATATCCTGAAATATCATTTATTTTAACCCTCCAAACACTGAGTGAAAGGAAAAGCACTTACTAGCTTTTATCAGTAGCTGAGTTCCACGTCCAAAGATGTGTTTGTACGCATCATTAGTTACCCAGTATATACCACCATAACAAAAACTTCTAGGACATTTCTCACCTATATCATGGTGTTATCCCATAACCAGGTATAGCTTAGATTTGCGTATTGTTTATAGAGCTGATCCAAAAATGTAAATAATTTTCGGTGGGAAATTTTGAAAAAAAATAATTTCCCCAACTTTCCCACCCTTTATTTAGTTTTGTGCTGCAAAGACTAAAACTAAATAGTTTTGATTTTCAAATACCAATTTCCACAAACAAAACCCTCAATTTTTGATCACCACATTTTCTTTACCTAAAGTGAAAATGATTAGCAAAATTTGGAGTATTTTGACCAAATGAATATTTCAAAGTTTTAATTGCTGTGCAAATGAAAGCTTTCATGGGTTGTGTGTGTAGTGCCACTTCAACATTGTACCTTACAAACGAGGGGTAGGAGGAGTTGTTATTGCAGCAGTACTTATGAGCCCTATTCAGGAACCAGGACCTGTGGTGCAAGGTGCTGTACAAACATCTGACAGAAAGACAATCCTTTCCCATAGCACTTATTCAAAGTATAAGATGAGGGGGATACAGACAGTCCAACAGGGAAGCACAAGGAAGCAATGAGACCATGTTCAAAACCACCTCTGATATTTGGCTAACCAATTCCTGTTAATTTTGTCCAAAACTCTTGGGTGACATTGGAAATATCACGTTAACAGTCAATCTATCCCACAGAGTATCAGTTCTTCACTTCCTGTGCAGAGGATCAATACAAAGCCAATAAACCATGTTGGAGCCACATTCACCCTCAAGCTCAACTTTGGATGATTCATAACTCTTCTGCTGGCCCCCTCTGCACAAAGGTGAATTTCACCCTCCCGGATTTGCCATCCTCGGAGGAACCCTGGTTTTACAAATGATACAAGACTAGAGCTGGTGGAAAGATTTAAAAAAAAAAAATCATCCTGAATTGGGATGAAAAGCCATTTCAAGAGTTGTGTGAAATGAAATTTCATAAAATAATTGTTTTGGGTCAGACAGTTTTGATTTTGACCCTTTATTTTCAATTTTTATTATATGAAATGAAGTAAACTTCAAAGCAAAACATGGTTTCATAATGAACAATAAGGGACACTGTGCTGTTTTTGAATATTTTTCTCTTTCTTTTCCCCCCTCCCCCAAAATTAACTTCAACGAAATCAGCACATTTTCATAAAAAAAAATGGTTTTGTCTAAATTGCATTTTCTGATGGAAAAACTGTTTTGATTAAAAAATTTCCAGCCAGCCCTGCTTCAGAGGCCATACAGTAGGAGAAATTAACAACGGGAACTTACTTGGAATGACAACCAGTCTAGTTCCACTGCCAAACACCAGCTTATTGTACCCACTTGTTGTCCCACAGTGTCTCTGACATGACAAAAATTTATCTACTGCAGAGGCCAGGGGGTATGTTGTGAGATACAGTGCAAGGAGAAAGACATGCTGGGATTTTCAAAGAGGCCATTGGAATTCAGTGGGAGTCAGGTGCCCAAACTCCTCAGTGATTCCTGAAAATCACAGCATGAATATTTTGGCCCAGATTCTCAGCAGGTGGAAATTGTCACTGTTTCATTGACTCCAGTGGAGCCACACCAGTTTATTCATAGACTTAAAAAAAAAAAGAAAAAAAGGAAGGCATCCAAGTCCTATAAGGTTGCTTGGAAAAGCCCAGTTTTATTTCCCTTCTGCTTCACTTCTCCTCTCTGTAAAAGGGGCAGAACAATTCTTCCTTCCTCCCACCCTTTGTCTGTTGACACAGCTCACTCCTTGCGGGCAGGGCCAGTTCTAATGTGTTTGTACAGCACCCACAACAAGGACGCTAGGCTTGCCAACCCTCTGGGTTTGTCCTGGAGTCTCCAGGAATGAAAGATTTATCTTTAATTAAAGATTATGTCATACAATGAGAGCTCCAGGAATATGTCCAGCCAAAGCTGGCAACCCTACATAGCGCCCTGAGGTGAATTGAGGCTGTAGGCACTAGTTTGCTAAGAAGGGCTCAGATACTATTGCCATGAAGACCTCCAGGTAGAGAAGTAGGAATGTAATAGACACCCTGCTTCTTCACCCAGCTAACATGAGAAGCGGACAGATCTGTGGCAGGTGTTCTACAACAGGGGTCGGCAACCTTTGGCACGCGGCTCGCCAGAGTAAGGACCCTCGCTGGCGGGCCGGTATCTTTACCTGCTGCATCCGCAGATTGGGCAGATCGTGGTTCTCACTGGCTGCGGTTCGCCATTCCTGGCCAATGGGGGTGGCAGGAACCGGCAGCCAGCACATCCCTCAGCCCATGCCACTTTCTGCAGCCCCCGTTGGCCTGGAGCGCCTGAATCATGGCCAGGGGGAGCCACGATCCACCCAACCTGTGTAAGCAGCAGGTAAACAAACTGGCCCAGCCTGCCAAGGTGCTTACCATAGTGAGCCACGTTCCAAAGGTTGTGAATCGATGTTCTACAATCAGGAAGAAACCTGCAGTGCTCCCAGGTGAGGGAACCTAATAGATCTTCCATTCTCTACCGCCCAATATGCCGACACCATGAATAACCACCAATTGGCTGTGGTATTTTTATACAAACTCCCTAGCAACAACAAAAACAAGGCCTCTTACTTGGCATAACAAGGAGTTTAGTGCCTACTCCAAAGGCGAGCTTTGCAAAGCCGCTTCCCGAATTCACACTGCAATACAATAACCATGGAGAGACCTTTTCCCTTCTACCAGATGACAGATCAAATTGCGATGATGGCTAATATAGAGATCCTGTTCTTTTCACAGATACAGACTAACACGCTGCTACTCTGAAACCTAGTACAGAGATCTAAATTGCTAGGCCAGGTGCTTAGTCAAGGGTAAATTGATGCAATGACAAACTGATGCAGTGACATTGAAGTTAACAGAGTTGAGGCTCTGGCCCTGAGAGGTTGGTTGGACAATTACATTGTCTAAAATGGATATGTGAAACGGAGTTGCCGCATGGCTGACACATCTAACTATAGATCAGGAAAAGGCTGAATTCTACTCCTGTAGCACTGTGACTTTTTTTGCTGCTCAGATATGATGGTGATCAATACCACTATAAGAAGATTAGACAGATACTCCATCTCTTTGCAAATCCTTTCTGCTCCTTGAGTGTTTCCCTTAATTTCTCACTTCTTCTGCTCTTATATTTTATTTATCACTTTCATAAAAGGGAATTATGCCTCATTTCCAAAGGGATTTGATAGGGAGTTAAGTGCCTAATTCTCATTGGTTTTCATAGATTCTGAGGTCAGAAAGGATCACTTTGATCATCTAGTCTGACCGTCTGCAGAACACAGGCCAGAGAAATTCCCCCCTAAATATTCCAGTTGGAACTAAAGTATATGTATGACTAACTCCTGGAGATGTTTTTGAAAATCCCATATAACGTTCCAAATACTTACTTGGCTTTACAATTAGTTGTGTCCCAGATCCAAGGATGAGCTTGAAGTCATTGTTACCCACAGTGATAAAACCTGTGACAAAAAGACTCACCTCTAGTCTTCTAAAAAATCATTGATGCTCATATTTTCAAAGCTACCCAAGGGACCTTGCAGCCTATTTCCAATAATACAAATTATGCTAGTAAATATCTAATGGATTTGAAAGCCTATCTTCAATATCACCTACCAGGTTCCACGGTCATTTTCGTCCCGCTCCCAAAGATCAATTTCCAACCTGCTCCTGAAGACACACAATGATGCATCCAATAACAAGAACTAAGTGCAGTCACTGTGCAGCGTCATCTCTCTGAATTTATGGCTCTTGGCAGGTAAACATGAATTTTACCTTCAAAGAAGGTTCCAGAAGAAAAAAGTATAGTCCAGTATCTCATCCCATAACAGAGCAATCTGTGACTGATTGATCTACCTACCTACCTATTATAGTATGTGAACCCTTCTGATAATTTCACTTATTTCAACTATATTGTACTCTACAAACTCTAGGGAATCGAACCCACTTTCCTCTGGGTGATAGATACTCATTTAATTTAATAACTAATACTTTTGTGCTGTTCTGTACACAACTGTGTATTCAATTAAAATGCTACAGAAAAACCACTTACTGGTTGTTACAGAGAGTTTCGTTCCCTTCCCAAATATGAGCTTTGTATTGCCTGTTCCATAAGTCACACAGCAACACAGAGCCGTACAATAACCAAGCCCTTCGCTCCAGCAGACTGGTTACATCTGCATTTTTGTTCACAAAAGGCCTGATCCACAGGCCATTGAGATCTTTGGAAAGAATCCCATTGGCTTTAACTACTTTTAGATCAGGCTCATAGGAGAGAACCCACTATCTCTGGGAAAGGCTGAGTTCTATTCCCAGTTCCTGGAAAGGAATCAAGTCCAGTGAGCTGGATTGGGATGGGTTAGAACCCTGGACTCCTGGGTTCTGTTCTCAGCTCTGGACATAAGGAGGGATTTAATGATAGGCATGGAGGGGCTGGGAATTAGGATTCCTAAATTCTGTCCCTAGTTTTGGAGGAATTATTGGATGCAGCGTCTAGGGAGTGCAGACACTTGGGTTCTAGCCCCTGCTCAGAGAGAGGACAGCTGTCCTGAAGGCTAGAGCAAGGGGTTGGGAATCAGGATGCATGGATTGAATTCCCTGCTCTGGGTAACAGTGGGGTCTAGTGGGTTAGAGTAGAGTAGAGGGCTGGGACTCAGGACACCTGGGCTCTATCCCTAGTTTGGGACAGGGGAGTGGAGTCTAGTGGTTGCTCATGTAGCCCAAAACATTTCTGCTTTCAGTTAAACATAATTAGGTGCAACGAGGGAGATTCTTTGAACGATATAAAAGGCAGGTGCCCAATGCCCAAGGACTTAGATGGGAACTCTGTTGCCCTTTGTGCCTTGTCCCTCTCTGAGCATAAGATAAACCTAATAAACTTAACCACCAGTTCAACCAACTCTCTGGAAATCTAATTCACCTTTTTAAAAAATGATTCTCAATTAAATAAAAAAAACTAAAAACACTTACTTGGCCGCACAATCAATCTCGTTCCTTTCCCAAAAGTCGCTTTAGTGTTCCCAGTTTCACACAGCAATTTGCACCACAACAAAAACACCAGCCGTCACTCTAAGGAGCACGAGCTCTCTGTGAATCTATTCATGCCCAGCGTTTTCTCAACAGGAGTCAGTTTTAAATCAGAAATGTTATTGTAAATTGGTGTCGCTTCTGTGACTTGGAGAGAATTATGTTGGTTTGATCTGAGATACATTTTGTTCTTGGATAAAATATGGGCCAATTCCTCAACTGGTGTAAATCAGCACAGCTCTCCTGAAGTCCATGGTGCCGGGGGCCATAGTTCTGAAGATATTAGATGCCTAAAAATGCAGCTGTCCCTGGTGGGCTTTTCAAAAGAGCCTACGCTCCTAATGCTCAGGAAATCAATGAGAGTTAGGTGCCTAGGCTCTTTTGTAAATGCCATTGCAGGACACTCTGCTGTTATAGGCACTAAATACCTTTAAAATTGGCTCTATGTTCATAGACGCCAGCTGAGACTCTGCCTCGCTTTTTCTACTGTTTGGAGAAACACAACATTAGGTAGCCTTATTAGCACTTGTTTTAGGCTTAGTTTCAAACTGCACAAGAGAGTTTTTTTTTAACATAACGTATAGTCCGTTGCCAGAGAGACACTGCTGAGACCAAGATCTGTGCTTTAAGGATTCAAGAAAGGCCTGGACATTCCTATGGATAATGAAAACCTCCAGAGTCACATTAGAGAGGACAGAAAAATCGATGGGATACAGCCCCTCCTTGGAATATTTAGAGTCGGGTTTTAGAAATTAAGGGGACTTGGCCATCCAATGAAACTCTGAAAATTGCATTTGGTCAGACTGCAGTTATCTAAGTAATGGGAATGTCCTTTGGAGCCTTAATCTATGTACCGAGATCAGCAAACAGCATCTGCACCAGACTATTCAATTAAGCGCAGTGTTTTCACTCAATGAACTTCTTCACTTTTTCTGATGTATCTGAAAAAGCACCGGGAGATATCCTGAAATATCATTTCTTTCGCCCTCTGAGCGAAAGGAAAAGCACTTACTAGGTTTTATCAGAAGCTGAGTTCCACTTCCAAAGATGGGTTTGTTCGCATCATTAGTCACACAGCATGTACCACCATAACAAAAACTTCTAAGACATTTCTCAACTATATCCTCCCATAACCATGTATATTTTAAATTTGTGTACTGTTTATAGAGCTGGTTCAAAAATGTAAATTATTTTCTCTGGGGAAATTTTGAAAATATTTAAATTTCTCCAAATTTTTCGCATTTGGTTTTTTTAGTTTTATGTTGCAAAAACTAAACTTAGACACTTATGATTTTCAAAAACCAATTTCCACAAAAAACATTAGTTTTTGGTCACATTTTATTTTTCCCAAGTGAAAATGTTTAGCAAATATTGTAGTTTCCATGTTTTTCAACAAAAAATTCTGATAGAAAAAATTTCAAAATTTTAATTTTTTGGAAAAAGGCAGTTTTCACTAGGCAGGCGGGGGAGGAGGGAAGAGTGGTGTTTCCACACTTTCCACTTAGAAATTAGGATTTGTTTTTGTTATTGCAGCAGTACTTACGATCTCTATTCAGGAACCAGGACCTGTGGTGCGAGATGCTGTACAAACACCCGACAGAAAGACAATCCTTTCCCATAGCACTTACAATCTAAGTATAAGACGAAGGGAATATAAACACTCCAACAGGGAAACACAAGGAAGCACTTAGACCATGTTCAAAACCACCTCTGGTATCTGGCTAACCAATTTTATCCAAAATTCTTGGGTGACTTTGGAAATACCATTTTAACTGTTAAACTATCCCACTGAGTATCATTTCTTCACTTCCTGTGCAAATGATCAATACAAGGCCGACAAACTATGTGTATGCCACATTAGCCCTCAAACTAAGCAGTAAATGATTCATAATTCTTGTGCTGACCCCCTCTGCCAAAAGGTGAATTTCACCCTCATGAATTTGCTATCGTTGGAGGATAAATGATGTTACAAATGATGTGTGCTTAAGACTAGAAAGATTTTTCAAAAAACCCTTCCTCAACTGGGATGAAGAGCCAATTTTTCAAAAACAAAAAAAAAAGTGTGAAATTTAATTCCAAAAAATAATTTACTTTAGGTCATTCAAAAGGTTTTGGTTTTCACCCTTTATGTTTAATTTTTCAAATATGAAATAAAGTGAATTTTTAAAAAGGTCTCAATGAAAAATCAAAAAGGGACAATATAACATTTCTTAATTTTTCTAATAGAATTTTTCATAGAGACCAAAAAGTTGGTTCTCTCTAAATCACATTTTCTGATGGAAAAAGCTGTTTTGATGAAAATTTTCCACCCAGCCCTGCTTCAGAGTCCATAAGTGGGGAGAAATTAAGGACGGGAACTTACTTGGAATGACAACCAGTCTATTTCCACTTCCAAACACTGGCTTGTCGTACCCACTTGTGGTCCCACCGTGTTCTCTGCCATGACAAAAATCTATCTACTGCAGAGGCCAGGGGGCATGTTGTGAGACAGAGTGCAAGGAGAAAAGCATGCTGGGATTTTCAAAGAGGCCATTGGAATTCAGTGGGAGTCGAGTGCCCAAACCCCTCCGTGATCCCTGAAAATCACAGCATGAATATTTTGGCCCAGAACATTAGCACATTTTTAACTGTCACAGCTGCATTTACTTCAGTGGACCCACACCAGTGTATGCATAGATTTAAAACAATTAAAGACATCCACGTCCCATAAGGTTGTGTGGAAAACCCAGTTTTAATTTCCCTCTGCTTCAGTTCCGCACATCTGTAAAATGGGCAGAACAATGCTTCCTTCCTCCCACCCGGTGTCTACACATCCACAGCTCACTCCTTGCGGGAAGGGTGGGTTCAAATGTGTTTGTGCAGCACCCAGCAAAACGGCGCTAGGCTTGCCAACCCTCTGGGGTTGTCCTGGAGTCTCCAGGAATGAAAGATTAATCTTTAATAAAAAGATTATGACATACAATGAGGCCTCCAGGAATACATCCAGCCAAAGCTGGCAGCCCTACATGGCGCCCTGATGTGAATTGAGGCTGTAGGCACTAGTCTGCTAAAAAGGGCTCAGATATTATTGCCATGAAGTCCTCCAGGTAGAGAAGTAGGAATGTAATAGACATCCTGCTTCTTGACCCAGCTAATATAAGAAGTGGACAGATCTGTGGCAGATGTTCTACAATCAGGAAGAAACCTGCAGTGCTCCCAGGTGAGGGAACCTAATAGATCTTCCATTCTCTACCTCCCATTGTGCCTACGCCATGAGTAGCCACAAATTGTCTGTGGTATTTTTATACAAGCTCCCTAGCAACAACCAAAATTAAAGCCACTTACTTGGCATAACAAGGAGTTTGGTGCCAACTCCAAAGGTGAGCTGTGCAAAGCCACCTCCAGAATTCACACAGCAACACACTGCCTTACAATAACCATGGGGAGACCATTTCCCTTCTACCAGATGACATGTCAAATTGCAATGGTGGCTAATACAGAGATGTAAATTGCTAGGCTAGGTGCTCAGTCTAGGGTAAATTGATGCAATGACATTGAAGTTAACAGAGTTGAGGCTCTGGCCCTGAGAGGTTGGTTGGACAATTACATTGTCTAAAATGGATATGTGAAACAGAGTTGCCGCATGGCTGACACATCTAACTATAGATTAGGAAAAGGCTGAATTCTACTCCTGGAAGCACTGTGACTTTTTTTGCTGCTTGGATATGACGGTGATCAATACCACTATAAGAAGATTAGACAGATACTCCATCTCTTTGCAAATCCTTTCTGCTCCTTGAGTGTTTCCCTTAATTTCTCACTTCTTCTGCTCTTATATTTTATTTATCACTTTCATAAAAGGGAATTATGCCTCATTTCCAAAGGGATTTGATAGGGAGTTAAGTGCCTAATTCTCATTGGCTTTCATAGATTCTAAGGTCAGAAAGGATCACTGTGATCATTTAGTCTGACCGTCTGCAGAACACAGGCCAGAGAAATACCTCCCCCTCCCCCAAATATTCCAGTTGGAACTAAGTATATGTATGACTAACTCCTGGAGATGTTTTTGAAAATCCCACATAACATTCCAAATACTTACTTGGCTTTACAATTAGTTGTGTCCCTGATCCAAGGATGAGCTTCAAGTTATTGTTACCCCCAGTGATAAAGCCCGTGACAAAAAGACTCACCTCTAGTCTATTCAAAAACCATTGATGCTCATATTTTCAAAGCTACCCAAGGGACTTTGCAGCCTATTTCCAATAATATAAATTAGGCTTTCAAATCCATTAGATATTTACCAGCATATCTTCAATATCACCTACCAGGTTCCACAGTGAATTTCGTCCCACTCCCAAAGATCAATTTCCTACTTGCTCCTGAAGATACACAATGACACATCCAATAACAAGAACTAAGTGCAGTCACTGTGCAGCGTCATATCTCTGAATTTACGGCTCTTGGCAGGTAAACATGAATTTTACCTTCAAAGAAGGTTCCAAAAGAAAAAAGTATAGTCCAGTATCTCATCCCATAGTAGAGCAACCTGTAATGGACTGATCTACCTACCTACCTATTATAGTACATGAACTCTTCTTACAATGTAATTTATTTCAATTATATTGTATTCTACAAATTCTAGGGAATCAAACCTTCTTTCTTCCGGATGACAGATAGTTATTTAAACTAACAGCTATAATAGCTTTGTACTGTCCACAACTGTGTATTCAATTAAAATGCTAAAGCAAAACCACTTCCTGGGTGTTACAGAGAGTTTTGTTCCCTTCCCAAATACGAACTTCGCAACTCCTGTTCCATAAGTGCCACAGCAAAATACAGCCTTACAGTAATCATGCACAGGGGACATACCCCTCTGCTCCGCAGTGGAAGACTTGTTACATCCCCTTCTTTGTTCAGAAAAGACACGATCCAAAGGCCGTTGAGATCTTTGGAAAGAGTCCCATTAACTTTAATTGCTTTTAGATCTGGCCCACAGGAGAGAAGGGGGAAACTTACCATGTAATAATATTATTGATCTTTTTATTTCCATAGTGAAATGGAGTATTGGTCCATAAACTCATTGGTGCCACATCCCCAGCCTGATACATCATGTGGAACACTCCAGGATAGGAGGTATGTTAAAGCAATGGATTTCTATCTGTGTGTCTATCTATCTACATAGATATATTTAGCTATCCATCTGTATAGCACTCTATCCCCCAGCTAGCTAGCTAGCTAGCAGACAACCTAGATAGATTTAGCTCTTTATCTCCACCAGGGCCGGCTCCAGCGGTTTTGCCACCCCAAGCAGCCAAAAAAAAAAAAAAACAGCTGCGATCGCAATCTATGGCAATTCAGCGGGAGGTCCTTCGCTCCGAGCGGGAGTGAGGGACCCTCTGCCGAATTACCGCGGAATACCTGAAAGTGTTGCCCCTCTCTGGGGTTGCCGCCCCAAGCACCTGCTTGATAAGCTGGTGCCTGGAGCCAGCCCTGATCTCCACATATATCTATCTATCCATCCATCCATCCCCATCCACTCCCTCTACCTATCTATCCCTGTACACACACACACAATAAGGACTTGAAGTGGGGCATAGGTACCTAAATGGTGTAGATTCTTTTGAAAATCTCACCCACAATCTATATATGAGGAAGTTTTTAAAGGCACCTAATGGATTTAGGGGCATTTGCTCCACTACAAATCAATGACAGTTATGCTCCTAAATACCAGAGGCACTTTGAAACCCCTCTGCCCCAATAACCAATGAGATTGTATCACAGGCTTGCCTGCAGTAAGAGAGGAGTGGACTCAGTGCCCCAGGAGGCCCCTTCCAGCCCTATGGTCCTAAATATCCAATCATTTAAAATAATATCCTGTCAAACTCAATGGTATCATGGGGCAGTGAGTTCCACAGGCTAATTATGCATAAGGATTTTTAACTCTTTAAATGTTCTGCCTCTCATGTTTTATTGAACACCTTCTTGTTCTTGCCTTATCAGACATGTTACTGATACTTACTAGGATTCACAATGAGCTTTGCTCCCTGTGCAAAGATAAAGTTGTAGTTGTTCTTGTTCACAATAATAAAAACCTTAACAAAAACCTCACTGAGCACCTCTGTAAAGCACTTTCCAGAGCTGACACAAACGAGTGAACCAACAAAGGGGCACAACTAGCAATGAATCTTCTTTTAAAAATACAGGAAGATTGTGATCAGCTAACAAAGGGACTAGATCCTCAGCTAGGGTAAACTACCATCATTTCTTTTGAATTGGATCAGCTGAGCCGATTTCCAAACAACGAGAGATCTGGTCTAAACTTTCCCTACCAGCCCTACAGACAAATGATCTAACCTGAAGAAAGAAATATCACAAGCAAGCAAGGAAGGTTATTTTAGCCAAAGAAGTTATTATAATAATGTAAAGTATCAGAGAGTAGTTGTGTAGTCTGTATCCATAAAAACAACAAGGAGTCCGGTGTCACCTTAAAGACTAACAGGCTTATTTGGGCTTAAGCTTTCGTGGGTAAAAAACCTCACTTCTTCAGATACAGAAGTGAGGTTTTTTACCCATAAAAGCTTATGCCCAAATAAGCCTGTTAGTCTTTAAGGTGACACCGGACTCCTTGTTATACTAATGTAGTTTGACCACAAGCATAACAGAAGAGTTTAGATTAGTTTAGATAAAATAATAAACTTGCCATCCAGTAGTTACCAACCAATCCACAGTCCATGAATAAACTTAACCCAATGAATAATCTGTACAGAAATCGGAGTAAAGGTAGAACCAATAGATATCATTCACAGTAATATTAGTGGGGGGAATTTCCTAATTTCCTATTTTTGCAGGATAGATAGATTATCAGTGAACTAGAAATTCCTATACCCAACAGGAGATGTAGAAGCCAAGCTTTCTTCTGGTGCAAATTCATTGACTTAATGGAGTTACGTCAGCAGAGGTTTTAGCCCAAGCCATGTAACCACTATCTCATGAGACTGTCTGTGAGCTAGTCTGTCCTCACTAAGAGGAAACATGCAGGTTTGTATCTCTAGAATTCCTGCCTGGCTCATAGTTATTGTTAGCAAGAATATTTACACCATGATTCTGTGACCCTTGTGTCCAGTGAGCCAGACCCTTGGCTGGGGTGAATCTGAATACTTCTGTTGACCGCAGTGGTCTACTCCAGAAGCAAAGGACTACTCATCATGATTAAGGAGGACAGCAAAATCTGACGCTTGTATATTTCCAATGAAACATCTGCCCATAACCACACCTACCTGGATTCACCATTAATTTTGTGCCTTTGCCAAAGGTGAGTTTCCAGTTCGATTCAGAAGCCACACAGTGACAAACCCAGTAACAAAAACCCTAGCGCTGGGATTTCAAAGGACACCTACAGAGGAAGAGTAATAGATTTTTAAGGGCAGAATGGACCATTAGAACATCCAGTCTGACCTACATGGAATTTCAGTGGGTATGGGGCATCTCATTCCCTTAGGCTCTTTTGAACACCTCAGCTCCTTTTGACTGTCTGCTTCTCCTCCTGAATCTAGTCCCACAAACGAAAGCAATAGATCAATAAAAAGTGTGACAAATAAAGAGAACTGCCAAGCACTTCTTCATAGAAAAAAATATTTGCTGCCTTCACCCTTGTCACTTACTTGGCTGGACAATCAATTTAGTGCCAGATCCAAAAATCAACCTGTTTGCTGCTCCTGTATATGGCACAGTGATTTAGAGCCAAGCAAAAACTCCCCTCTCTTACTCTAGCCTCAACAAGGCTTACAAGTTTGGGGGCAAAGTAGGATCCTGATGATTTTGGAGAAGCTCTTGAGTTCAGGTGAACTGGCACTTGTGCCATTGATTTCAGTGATGTTACATCAACGCACAGCAGCTGGGATCCCACCCCGTTGACTCCAATGGGGCTATGATTGGTTTCTACCAACTGAGGATCAGGCCCCATTGACCGTGGAGCTATGGCTGATTTCCATCAGCTGGGGAGCTGGCCACTCACTCCAGTGGAGCTCAGCCCAGTTTACACCAGCTCCAGAGATTCCTGCCAACAACCCCACATGGCTGGAATCTTTATGGACCAACATGACTGAAGGTACCTACCGGGTTTGATCAGCAGTTTAGTTCCCTTTCCAAAGATGAGTTTATCTGCATTTCCTGAATACGCACTGTGAGGATCCCCCTTACAAAAAGGGTCTTTACTGAGTCACTGCTCGTTTCCTAGTCCCTCCAGAAACCTGCTGTGCACCTCACACCAACTCCTTGGTGATTTCACGATTGTCTAGCCACAAACCAATTGAGTACCATGGAATCATACACATTAGATTTGGAAAAGACCTCTCTCTCTCTCTCCCTCTCTCTCTCAGTAAATGGTCAGACAACCTCTAGTAACTCAGTGTTTGAATATGAATGAGATATATTACATTGTACAAAACCACTTACTTGGTTTAACAGAGAGGTTGGTTCCCTTCCCAAAGATGAGCTTAGCACTGCTTCCCCCATAGTTCCCACAGCAATACACAGCCTTACAAGAACTGTATATGGGAGAGAGCACACACTATACCAGGGTGGGATAGCTCAGTGGTTTGAGCATTGGCCTGCTAAACCCAGGGTTATGAGCTCAATCCTTGAGGGGGCCATTTAGGGATCTGTGGCAAAAATCTGTCTGGGGATTAGCCCTGCTTTGAGCAGCAGGTTGGACTAGATGATCTTCTGATGAACTTTCAAACCTGATATTCTATTCCTCCACCAAGAAAGGCTTCCTGCCTTTACATCTTTGCTGCTATGGCATAGGAGATTAAGGGCCCAGGGATCATAAATTGCCGCCTTTCCCTAATAAAACTGGGTTTAGACCCATACAATTACTGCCATATCCCCCAACCAATTATAAATTCAGTGTTATGAACACAATTCTTCCTTTAGATTTGCTACAATAAAGTGAAGTCTTAATGAGTAGATACAGAATGATCTCTGTTATTTGTCCATCCTGGCTCTATCTCCTAGCTCTCTATCTCCACTCATTAGCCACGTATACATCTAGGCAATGATATATCCATAATGACAGTATGTGAGCAACTCTGGAAATTCCTAGCTCATGTCATGTATATATTGCATTTGCAGAAATTTTATTAAAACCTCACTGCTCACTTGGTTTGACAGAGAGTTTTGTTCTCTTTCCAAAAGTTAGCTTAGCGCTGAATCCTCCAGAATCCCCACAGCAGCTCATAGCTTTACAAGAAATACAGAGTGAGAAGAAAGAACATTTTTCTGTCCAGTGGAAGGCTCCCTGCACTTCCATCCTTGGTCACGTAATACGAGAGGGTTAAGGATCTAGGGCCAGAAGTATAAAGGTGTTTAGGTAGCTGAAGATGCAGATAGGCACCTAGTGGGAATTTCAATACAACCTTCTTGCCTAATTAAAAGGTAGTTGGGTACCGAGGTGCTTTTGGAAAGATGTTCTATCAGCACCTTCAGGTGCCAAAATACCTTTGAAAAGCTGGCGCTATCTTACACATCACTTTATTTAGGCAGTTGAGTTTAGATCCATACACCGGCTAAAGCCACATCTCCAAATCAATACAAATTCGGTACTTTGACCAGGACTGAATTTACAAATATAGGTAGGTAGATTTTGGGCATCTGTCTGTCTGTGTTTCTTCCCAAAATACCAGCTTATTTCAGTTATTCTAAACAGAAACATTTACTTTTATAAACATTATCAGCACCTACCGGGTTTCACCCCCAGTTTAGTCCTACTCCCAAAGATGTATTTCCTGCTGCTTCCAGAGTTAACACAGTGGCACAGACAATAATAAAAACCAAGTGAACTCAATGTACATTGTCAGCTCTTTTGATGCATGTCTCTTTGCATGTATATGGCTAAGACATCTAGCAATAAGTCCCACACAGAGAAGTCATTATACAGTGTCCCAAGTGGGCAACTTGTGATCTATCTATCCATCCATCCCCATCCACCCCCTCTATCTATCTATCTATCTATACATCCCCATCCACCCCCTCTATCTGTCTATCCCCGTACACACACACACACACACACACACACACACACACACACACACACACACACACACACACACACACACACACACACACACACCAAGCTGCACAATAAGGACAGCAACGATATCTTTAAACCTCTAAAACTTCGTGAGACCAGTCAGTTGGTACAAAAGTGGTCTTAAAAAGAAAGATTATTTTTCCCAGGGGGTTCTGGATAGGTTTTAAGTATACTAAATTAACCAAATACCGCTATTGAAATAAATGACCACTCTGAATTCCCTGGTTCATCTCATTACTGCCAACTGTCTGTAATAAGAGGGACATTTGGACTAAATTCTTCTCAAATGTAACTCCATTCAGATTAGTCAATTTAATAAAGGGGTGAGTTTAGCCCAATCAAACATAACTCACCGCCTCCTGGTAGAAATAGAAACATAGGAATAGCCAGAGTGGATAAGACCACCTTGCCCAGGCTCCAGCAATAACTAGAACCCGCTATCTCAGAGGAGGGTACAACAGCCCCTACTTAGGGAGTGATGTGGTAGCTTGATGTTTTTCCCTAGTTCCACGTCATTTAGTGGCGGGTGCATGTGGGGAAACAGGCAGACTTATAGCTCTGTTGCATTCCAGCCTCTGATATGACTCTGCACATGGTGTCGCTGGGTGAGATTTTCAAAAGTTCCAACGTGACTTAGGCACCTAACTCCTGAGGACCTGCAGTGGGGCATAGGTACCTAAATGGTGTAGATTCTTTTGAAAATCTCACCCATAACCCATAGATGAGGAAGTTTTTAAAGGCACCTAATGGATTTAGGGGCATTTGTTCCATTACAAATCAATGACATTTATGCTCCTAAATACCAGAGGCACTTTGAAACTCCCCTGCCCCAATAATCAATGAGATTGTATAACAGGCTTGCCTGCAGTAAGAGGGGAGTGGACTCAGTGCCCCAGGAGTCCCTTTCCAGTCTTATATTTTTAAACAGCCAATCATTTTTTTAAAATCCTGTCAAACTCAATGGTATCATGGGGCAGTGAGTTCCACAGGCTCAATATGTAAGTATATTTAGCTCTTTTAAATTTCCTGCCTCTCATGTTTTACTGAATGCCTTCTTGTTCTTGCCTTATGAGACATGTTGAATAAAATTCTGGTTACTTACTGGGATTCACTACTCGCTTTGTTCCAGTTCCAAAGGGGAACTTCTTGTTCTTGCTCACAATAATAAAAGCCTTAACACAAACCACGCATGCACCTGTGCAAAGCGCTTTAGAGGGATGGCACAAATGAGTGAACCAGCAAAGGGGCACATTCACCAATGAATTTTCTTTTAAAAGAAATACTTTCACAATGCGAGCATCTAATGAAGGGACTAGATCCTCAGCTAGGGTAAACTACCATCCTTTCCTTCAATTCAATCAGCTGAGCCCATTTCCAAACAGCTGGAGACCTGCTTTAAAATGTTAATTTTGCTACTAGCTCTACAGACAAAATAATCTCACCTGTAGTCAGACAGACAGACAGACCGAAAGTTATTTTAGAAAAAGGAATTCCTATATTAATGTAGTTTGACCACAAGCATAACAGAAGAGATTAGATTAAATTAGATTAGATTAAATAATAAAGTTGCCATCAAGTAGTTACCAATCAAACCACAGATCATGACTAAACTTAACCCAATGACCAGTCTTCACAAGTATGAGAGTAAAGGTAGAACCAATAGATATCATTCACAGTAATATTAATGGGGGGGAATTTCCTATTTTTGCAGGATAGACAGGTTATCAGTGGACTAGAAATTCCTATACCCAACAGGAGATGTAGAAGCCAAGCTTTCTTTTGGTGCAAATTCATTGACTTAATGGAGTTACATCAGTGGAGGATTTAGCCCAAGTCATGTAACCACAATCTCATGGGACTGTCTGTGAGCTAGTCTGTCCTCACTAAGAAGAAACATGCAGGTTTGTTTCTCTAGAATTCCTGCCTGGCTCATAGTTATTGTTAGCAAGCATATTTACACACTGATTCTGTGACCCTTGTGTCCAGTAAGCCAGACCCTTGGCTGGGGTGAATCCGAATAGCTCCATTGACCTCAGTGGTCTACTCCAGAAGCAAGGGGCTATTCATCATGATTAAGGAAGACAGAAAAATCTGACACTTGTATATTTCCAATGAAACATCTGCCCGTATCCACGCCTACCTGAATTCACCATTAATTTTGTGCCTTTGCCAAAGGTGAGTTTCCAGTTCGATCCAGAAGCCACACAGTGACAAACCCAGTAACAAAAACCCTAGCGCTGGGATTTCAAAGGACACCTACATTGGAAGAGTAATAGATTTTTAAGGGCAGAATGGACCATTAGAACATCCAGTCTGACCTACATGGAATTTCAGTGGGTATGGGGCACCTCATTCCCTTAGGCTCTTTTGAACACCTCAGCTCCTTTTGACTGTCTGCTTCTCCTCCTGAATCTAGTCCCACAAACGAAAGCAATAGATCAATAAAAAGTGCGACAAATAAAGAGAACTGCCAAGCACTTCTTCATAGAAAAAAATATTTGCTGCCTTCACCCTTTTCACTTACTTGGCTGGACAATCAATTTAGTGCCAGATCCAAAAATCAGCTTGCCTGTGCCTCCTGTATATGGCACAGTGATTTAGACCAATGCAAAAACTGTTCTCACACGCTCTAGCCATAGGGATTAAAAACTCAGAGGCAAAGTAGGATCCTGATGGTTTTGGAGAAGCTCTTGAGCTCATGTGAACTGGCACTTGTGCCATTGATTTCAGTGGTGTCACATCAACGCACATCAGCTGGGATCCCACCCCGTTGACTCCAATGGGGCTATTATTGGTTTCTACGAACTGAGGATCAGGTCCCATTGACCGTGGAGCTATGGCTGATTTCCATCAGCTGGGGAGCTGGCCACTCACTCTAGTGGAGCTCAGCCCAGGTTACACCAGCTCCAGAGATTCCTGCCAATAACCCCACATGGCTGGAATCTTTCTTGACCTTAACAAATGAAGGTACCTACCGGGTTTGATCCGCAGTTTAGTTCCCTTTCCAAAGATGAGTTTGTTCGTGTTTCCTGAATACGCACTGTGAGGATCCCCCTTACAAAAACAGCTTTTACTGAGTCACTGCTTGTTTCCTAGCCCCTCCAGAAATCTGCTGCGCACCTCACACCAACTCCTTGGTGATTTCACGATTGTCTAGCCACAAACAATTGTGTACCATGAAATCATACACATTAAAATTGGAAAAGACTCCCTGGGACAGCTATCTATCTATCTATCTATCTATCTATCTATCTATCTATCTATCTATCTATCTATCTATCTATCTATCTATCTATCTATCCCTATACATCCTATCTATTTATCTTTCTATCTATCTATCTGTCTATCTCCATACTCCCCCTCTAGCTATCTATCAATCCCTACACACCCCCTCTATCCATCTATCTATCTATCCCCATTCACCCCCTCTATCTATCTATCTATCTATCTATCTATCTATCTATCTATCTATCCCCATTCACCCCTCTATCTATCTATCCCCATTCACCCCTCTATCTATCTATCTATCTATCTATCTATCTATCTATCTATCTATCCCCATTCACCCCTCTATCTATCTATCTATCTATCTATCTATCTATCTATCTATCTATCTATCTATCTATCCCCATCCACCCCCTCTATCTTTCTATCTATCCATCCCCATCCACCCCCTTTAGTCATCTCCATAAAGATATACCTAGCTGCACAATAGGAACAACAATGGTATTTTTAACCCTCTAAAACTTCATGAGACCAGTTAGTTTGTACAAAAGTTGCCTTTAAAATATAGCTTATTTTTCCCAGGGATCCTGGATATGGTTTAAGTAAAGTAAATGAACCAATCACAGCTGTTGAAATAAATGTTCACTTTGAATTCCCTGACTTGTGTCATTACTGCTGATTGGCTGTAACAAGAAGGATAATGGGACTAAATTCTTCCCATGTGTAGCTCCATTCAGATCAGTCAATTTAATAAAGAGGTGAGTTTAACCCAATAAAATGTAACTCGTCACCTCCTTGAAGAAACAGAATCATAGGAATAGCCAGAGTGGATAAGACCATCTAGCCCAGGCTCCAGCAATAACTAGAACTCGCTATCTCAGAGGAGCGTACAAGAGCCCCGATGTTGGGGGTGGTGCAGGAGTCTGATGTTTCTCCCTAACTTCATATCATTTAGTGGCTGGCGCATGCCCTAAAGCTGGGAGATTTATAGCTCTGCTGCATTCCCCGCTCTCTAATGTAACTGCCCATGGTCTCATTGGGTGAGATTTTCAAAACTTCCAATGTGAGCTAGGCAACTAATGCCCCGGGACTTTCAATTGCATATAGGCACCTAAATGGTGCAGATATATTTGAAAATCTCACCCATTATCCATGTATGAAGAAGTTTTTCAAAGGCACCTAATGGATTTAGGAGCATTTGTTCCATAGCAAATCAATGGCATTTATGCTCCTAAATACTAGAGGCACTTTGAACATCCCCCAACAATAATCAATGAGATGATGTGCCAGGGTAGGATGCAATAACAGGGGAGAAGTCTCAGTGTCTCATGAGGCCCCTTCCAGTCCTCTATTCTTAAATATCCAGTCATGTCTTTAAAAATCCTATCAAGCTCAATGGTATCATGTGGCAGTGAGTTCCACAGGCTAATTATGTGTAAGTATTTTTAGCTCTTTTAAATTTGCTGCCTGGAGTGTTTATTGAACTGCCTCTTGTTCTTGCCTTATTATTGACATATTGAATAATAGTCCTGTTACTTACTGGGATTCACTGCTAGCTTTGTTCCAGTTCCAAAGGTGAACTTGAAGTTGTTATTACTCACAGTAATAAGAACCTTAACAAAAACCACACTTGCCACCTCTGTAAAGCACTTTCCAGAGCTGACACAAATGAGTGAACCAACAGAGTTGGGCAATCAGATACTACAATCACAGGCATAGTGAAGAAAGAAAGAAAGAAAGAAAGAAAGAAAGAAAGAAAGAAAGAAAGAAAGAAAGAAAGAAAGAAAGAAAGAAAGAAAGATTTTCTAGAGGGAAGGATAGAGAGATATCCAGAGAGAGGGAAGAAATCAGACTATAGAGAAACAAATATGGAAAGACAGAACAGAAAGAAAAAACGATTCCCTGAAGGGAAGGATGTCTGTCTAGATAGATCCCAAGACCAGAAAGGCACAACTGTGATCATTTAATCTGACCTGCTGTATAATACAGACCAGAGAACTTCCTCACAATAATTCCTAGAGCAGAAGTTGAATGGCCTGTGTCATACAGGAGGTCAGACTCGATGATCACAATGGTCCCTTCTGGCCTTGAATCTATGAGTCTATCTGTCTATCCTTCCCTTCTGGGAATCTTTTGTTCACTCTGTATTTCTTTCCCTCTGTTCTGGAGGGAAGAATGGATGAGTACCTAGATGGATGGATAGATGCATGGACAGATGGATATGTGATCCTAGAAACGGGACTGAGCTTCAAAGACCAAAACGGATTTTGAGGCAAAGAAATTACTTATGAAGGAAGGCAACTTACTCGGTCTGACAGACAATTTAGTGCCAGAGCCAAAGCCGAGCTTGAAGCCCCCCGAATCAGTATTCACACAGCATTTCCTGCCAGCACAAAAACCCTGCAAAGTTCTTGGCCCCTTTCCCCAGACACGGGTAAGACACATGATAGCAAAACCCAAAGGTCTAACTAGAATCCCTTTGTCTAGGAATTGCAAGGACAGGATTGAGGGGCAGTGGCAGATCTGGGAGGGAGGGGAATCCCAGTTCTGGGGTAGCAGAAAGCTGTGGGTTGGAATTGAGGGGCATCCGCAGAACTGGGAGGGGAGCAAAGGGTTGTGGATCAGAAATGAGGGGCATCAGAAAAGCATTGGGGGCGAGGGGGGAACTCAGCTCTGTCCAGCACTGAGTTATTCTCTAGCTCCCAACATGTATGAACAATAGACATGCTCAGAAACTCACGAATTCAGCTAAAACCAATCACTCAGACGTGAGCCCGGGCACTTACTGGGTGCTACAAGGAGCCTTGGTCCACTCCCAAAGGTGGGTTTATCACCAACATTCACAATGTTTCCCACTGCAACAAAAACCTTGACAGCGCTGACTAGGAACTGACCTCCCTAGGCAAGGACTGGGGTGGAAGGTGCTGCCCCGCACCTCAGGCAACATTTCCAATTATATTAGACACCGATACCAAGTGGGATATCGAAAGGAACCTAAAGGATGAGAGCCTCCAAATCCCTTGGGCTCCTTTGAAAATCCAAACACAAGAACATATGTCGGTAAATAGAGAGCCCTGCAGTGTGTGAAGAAGAGTGGTCCAGGTGCTAGCCAAAAGGCTTGGAAAATCCAGCTTCAAATCCCTGCTCTGCCATGGACTCCTTTGGGCATGTCACATGCACTCTCTGTGCCTCAGTCTCCCATTGGTGAAATGGGGACACTATTTCCCCACCTCACAATGGTGGTGTGTGGCTACATACACTAAATTCATAGACTCCAAGGCCAGCAGGGACAGGGTAACGCAGGCCAGAGACCTGCCCTCAAATCATTCCTAGAGCGGCTCTTTTAGGAAACCATCCAATCTTGATTTGATGGAGAATCCACCATGATACTAGGTAAATTGCTACCATGAATAATTGCTGTCACCAATAAAAAAAATTGGCCTTATTTCCAGTTTGAATTTGTCTAGCTTCAGCTCCAGCCACTGGATCACATTAAACCTTTCTCTGCTAGTCTGAAGAGCCCATTATTGAATATTTGTCCCCCATGCAGCTACTTACAGACTGTAATTAAGTGACCACTTAATCTTCTCCTTGTTAAGTTAAATAGATTGAGCTCAAGTCTATCACTATAAATGTGTTTTCTAATCCTTTAATCATTCTCCTGGCTCCTCTCTGACCCCTCTCCAATTTATCAACATCCTTCTTGAATTGTGGTCACCAGAACTGGACACAGGATTCCAGCAGCCGTCTCACCAGTGTCAAATACAAAGGCAAGACAATCTCTCCACTCTTACACTGAAAACAGGAGCTGCTCAGATGGCACAGTAACGGGGACCATATATGGATCTTAACATTTTTTAAGGCTGGGGGCACCATCAGGTCATGCAGTTTGACCTTCTGTACCACATAGGCCATAGAAGTTCACTCAGTTATCCTTGCAGTGATTCCAGCAATGTGTGTTTGACTAGAGCATGTCTTCCAGCAAGGCTTCCAGTCTTGAGCTGAAAACTCAAGAGATGAAGAACCTACCACTGCCCTTGGTTTAGATTGGTCCTGTGGTCTAGTTAGAAAAATTGTGCCTTTTTTAAAAATTTGAAATTGTTCAGACATTGGTTTTTGTTCTGTCTTTCTCCACCAGAATAGGAAGCCCTTCAGTGCCAGGGATTTACTTCCTGTGAAGGTACTTATACATCAGAATCAATTCAGAGAGAGAGAGAGAGAGAGAGATCTAGCTGTACTACACTAAGACCAGGTCTACTCTAGACACTTCTGCTGGTATAACAGTTTTTGTTAGAAGTGTGATTTCGTACGAAAGGCCTAGCGTGGACAGTCATTCTAGTAAAGAGCATGGTTGCCTAGGTATCTTATTTCGTTAGGGAAGCTGGTAAAAGCCGTAAATCAAGAGCACTCCGCTGGCAGGTTGTGCTGGAGCGGCTATAACAGTATAGTGATCCTCGCTAACCTTGTCTAGTGTAAACATCCATAAAATCCTCTGCTGCTCTCATCAGGTCCTTAAAGACCAAATGTTCATTTTTAACCAAGAAAACTTTTCAACAGCAAAGCAGAGCACTTACTTGGTGTAACAGACAATTCAGTCCCAGAGCCAAAGATTAACCTGTATGCCCCTGTGCCAGTGTTCACACAACATTTCCTGTCATCACAAAAACCCTGCAAATAGCTGGGCAGAACTCAGCACCTAAAGGCTGGTGATAGGATCCAATATAAAACAGAAACTGTCTTCGTAGGACTGAGTAACATCAGGAGAACTGGGGTGTGGACCTAGGGCTGGCACAGCAGGAGCTATGGGTTGGGACTGAAGGGCACCGGATGAACTGGGGTACAGGGGGAACCCAAGGCTGGGATAGCAGAGTGGTACAGGTTGGGAATGAAGGGCATCAGCAGATCCAGGGGAGGGAGAAGGAAGCCAGGCTCAGAGAGCAGGGGGCTGCGGGTCAGAATTGAGGGGTATTGGCAAAGCTGTGAGAGAAACTGAAGCCGCATCCAGTACTGAGTAAATCCCCCTCATCCATTAACAAAAATAATCACTCCCCAAACATGTCAAAAATGGACAGTCTCGGAAAGTCACAAATTCGACTAACGCCAGTGACAAAGCTGTGAGGACTTACCGGCTCTAACAAGGAGCCTCGTCCCATGCCCAAAGCTGAGCTTATAGGTACTGTCTTTCACACAGTGTTTCCTACTGCAACAAAAACCCTAGCAGAGAATAGTACCTGCCCCCATGGGACCGACGCCCATAGGCCAGGAATCCAGGGGCACAATGCTGCAGCCACGGTCCATCCCTTGGGCAACACATCCCATGGCATTGGCTATCAGTATAGGATGGGATTTCCATAGGGCCCGACAGAGAATAAGTACCTCAAACTCTTGGTGCCCTTGAAAATCCTACCCATCAAAATGAATGATAGATATTATCTATCTATCCCCATCCACCCCTCTATCTATCTATCTAGCCCCGTCCACCCCCTCTATCTATCTATCTATCTATTCCAATCCACCCCTCTATCTATCTATACATCCCCATCCACTCCCTCCATCTATCTATCTATCCATCCCCAACCACCCCCTCTATCTATCTACCCCATCCACCCCCTCTATCTATCTATCTCTCTACCCCATCCACCCCCTCTATCTATCTATCTCCATCCACCCCCTCTATCTATCTATCTAGCCCCGTCCACCCCCTCTATCTATCTATCTAGCCCCGTCCACCCCCTCTATCTACCTATCTATCTATTCCTATCCACCCCTCTATCTATCTATCCATCCCCATCCACCCCCTCTATCTATCTATCTATCTATCCATCCATCCCCAACCACCCCCTCTATCTCTCTACCCCATCCACCCCCTCTATCTATCTATCTCCATCCACCCCCTCTATCTATCTATCCATCCCCATCCACCCCTTCTATCTATCTATCCTCATCCACCCCCTCTATCTATCTATCCCCAGCCACCCCTCTATCTATCTATCCAAACACTAATGCAGCAATAAAATCAGCAGCTGTTTTGAAGAGGATCCTGAAGACTAAAAGGACTCTTGTATCACAGAAGTACCCATGAAGGCAGAGCACTTACTTGGTGTAACAGATAATTTGGTCCCTGAGCCAAGAACGAGCCCATATCTCCCTGTGGCAGCATTCACACATTGTTTACCTCCATGACTAAAACCCTGTGAATATGAATATATACCTATCTCATAGAACTGGAAGGGACATTGAACCCAGTCCCCTACCTTCACTAGCAGGACCAAGTACTGATTTTTGCCGCAGTTCCCTAAATGGCCCTGTCAAGAATTGAACTTACAACCCTGGGTTTGGGGCAGGGAATGCACAAACTAGTGAGCTATCCCACCCCACTTGGCTAAGCTGAGTACTTCAAGGTCAGCAATCTGATTTTAAACACCAGGCATTTAATGAGGAGACATTTGTTCTTAGGATTGAGGGACACTGGCAGAGCTTTGTGTGTTTGTGGCGAAGCCTAGGACTGGAATAGCAGGAGGCTATGGGTCGGGATTGAGGGGGATTGTCAGATCACAGGGCAGAGCCTACGGCTGGGATAGCAGGAGGCTGCAGGTCAGGATTAAGGGGCATTGGAAGAGTTGGCTGTGGTGTAAAGATCCCAGGGCTGGGGGTTGTGAATCAGGACTGATGGGCATTAGCTATTGTGCTGGGAGATACATTAACAGGACCATTCTGGGTCTGCGTTGAGGGACGTTTAGAGAGCTGTTCATGACCTCTACCCTCAGTAGAGTGGAATCTAAATTGAACTTTCTCACTCTCCTTTTCCTGGACACTAATTTCAGCCTCACACTTAAAAAGAAAACACCTTTAAAAGCCCAAGTTGCAGCCCAGTTTTCAACTGGGAAAATGTGGGTTTCTGTCAAGTAGGAAAGAAAATCAGCTCCACTCACGGGGCTTCACAAGAAGTCTCGTCCCACTTCCAAATGTGAATGTGTTGCCATAGTTCACACAGTGTTTCCCCCTCCTACAAAAACGTACGCTGTTCTCCAGCCTATGTCAGGAAAATGCCCCCAGTGGAAATATGATATGAAATGTTGATATTGGTCCACATAATGGACTAGATTCTCAGCTTCTGTAAATCAGTGTAATTCCATTGAAATCAATGACGTTACACCAATATACACCAGTGAATGTATTTTGTTATTTGTCTGGCTACATCTCCCTGATTTTCTTTAATAATTGTAGGTTAGAGTGGGGTTCTAAGAGTCAGGACTCTCAGGATCTACCCCAGCTCTGGGAAAGGAATCATGTGCTGTGAGGTGGAAGGGGAGGGTTAGGATCCGGGGTTCTAGTTCCAGCTCTGGGATGTGAGGAGAGACTTAGTGATCAGTGTGGAAGGGCTGGGAATTAAGATTCCTAATTTCTGCCCTCAATTTGGGGGTGAATTATGGGGTCCAGTGGTGAGAGACGCATGGGCTGGGAGTGCAGACACTTGAGTTCTAGCCCCTGCTCAAGGAGAGAAGGGATGTCTTGAAGGTTAGAGCAAGGGAGGGGGAATCAGGATGCTAGTGGCTGCTCACATAGTCTGACATCTTTCTGCTCTCAGTTAAATATAATTAGGTGCAATGGGAAAGATTCTTTGAATGATACTAAAGGTAGGTGCCCAATGCCCATGGACTTAGATGGGAACCGTGTTGGCATTTGTGTCTTGTGCATAAGATAAGCCTAATAAAATTAACCACCAGTTCAACCAACTCTTTGGAAATCTAATTCACCTTTTTAAAAAATGAGTCTTAATTAAAAAACCCAAAAGACACTTACTTAGCCCCACAATCAATCTCGTTCCTTTCCCAAAAGTCAGTTTCTCATTCCCAGTTTCACACAGCAATTTGCACCACAACAAAAACACCAGCCGTCACTCTAAGGAGCACGAGCTCTCTGTGAATCTCTTCATGCCCAGCGTTTTCTCACCAGGAGTCAGTTTTAAATCAGAAATAAAGTTATTGTAAATTGATGCAGCTTCTATGACTTGGAGGGAATTATGTTGGTTTAAGCCAGCTGAGAATCTGGCCCATTGTTTTATCTGAGATACATTTTGTTCTTAGATAAAATACAATATGGAACAATCCCTCAACTGTTGTAAATCAGCATAACTCCCCTGAAGTCAATGGCATCGTGGGCCATAATTTTGAAGATATTAGGTGCCAAAAATGCAGATCTGCACCCAACTGGCTTCTCAAAAAATTTCCACCCCAAAATAGCCTGAAATATCGTTTATTTTTACCCTCCAAACACTGAGTGAAAGGAAAAGCACTTACTAGGTTTTACCAGTAGCTGAGTTCCACTTCCAAAGATGGGTTTGTACGCATCATTAGTCACCCAGCATGTACCACCATAACAAAAACTACTAGGCCATTTCTCACCTATATCACAGTGTTATTTACTCCCATAACCATGTATAGCTTAAATTTGTGTATTGTTTATAGAGGTGGAATGTAAATAAATTTCTGTGGGAAATTTTGAAAAAAAGTATTTCCCCAATTTTCCTGCCCTTTTCTTTAGCTTTGTGTTGCATAAACAAAAACTAAATATTTTTGATTTTGAAATACCAATTTCCATTTTAAAAGAATCACTGTTCTATCACAACATTTTATTTAACCAAAGTGGAAATGTTTAGCAAAAAAAGGTAGTTTCCATGTTTTTCATCCACAAAAAATTGGAGTTTTTTGACCAAAATGAACATTTCAAAATTTTAATTTATGTGCAAAAAAGACGGCTTTCACTAGGGAATCAGGGGAAGGGTGCTGCTTCAACATTGTACCTTACAAACGAAGGGTAGGAGTGGTTGTTATTGCAGCAGTACTTACGAGCCATATTCAGGAACCAAGACCTCTGGTGCTAGGTGCTGTACAAACACCCGACAGAAAGACAATCCTTTCCCATAGCGCTTACAATCTAAGTACAAGACAAATGGTGGATATACAGACAGTCCAATAGGGAAGCACAAGGAAGCAAAGAGATGATGTTCAAAACCACCTCTGGTATTTGGCTAACCAATTCCTATTAATTTTATCCA
Source organism: Gopherus flavomarginatus (assembly GCF_025201925.1). Classification (NCBI taxonomy): domain Eukaryota; kingdom Metazoa; phylum Chordata; order Testudines; family Testudinidae; genus Gopherus; species Gopherus flavomarginatus. The sequence continues at coordinate 1,391,903 of NC_066627.1, read as the reverse complement.
AAATACTTGGGTGACTTTGGAAATACCATTTTAACTGTTAAACTATCCCACAGAGTATCAGTTCTTCACTTCCTGTGCAGAAGATCAAACCAAAGGAGGAGGGATAGCTTGGAAGTTTGAGCATTGGCCTGCTAAAACCACGGTAGTGAATTCACTCCTTAAGGGGGCCACCTAGGCATCTGGGGCAAAATCAGTAATTGGTCCTGCTAGTGAAGCCAGAGGGCTGGACTTGATGACCTTCCAGGGTCCCTCCCAGTTCTAGGCCATAGAAATATCCCCTATATTTGGGTGAGGGGGGGAAAAAAAGGTCAATAAACCATGTTGGAGCCATATTCTCCCTCAAACTTAGCTTTGGATGATTCATAACTCTTCTGCTGGCCCCCTCTGCACAAAGGTGAATTTCACCCTCCCGGATTTGCCATCCTCGGAGGAGACCTGGTGTTACAAATGATACAAGACTAGAACTGGTGGAAAGATTAAAAAAAAATCATCCTGAATTGGGATGAAAAGCCATTTCAAAAGTTGTGTGAAATGAAATACCATACAATAATTTGTTTTGAGTCATTCAGATGGTTTTGATTTTGACCCTTTATTTTCAATTTTTTTAATATGAAATGAAGTAAACTTCAAAACAAAACATGGTTTCATAATGAACAGTAAAGGGACATGGAGCTGTTTTTGAATATTTTTCTCTTTTTTTTTTCAAAAATAAACTGCAGCAAAACCAGCACATTTTCATGAAAAAAAATGGTTTTGTCTAAATTGCATTTTCTGATGGAAAAACTGTTTTGGTTAAAAAATTTCCAGCCAGCCCTGCTTCAGAGGCCATACAGTAGGAGAAATTAACAACGGGAACTTACTTGGAGTGACAAGCAGTCTAGTTCCACTGCCAAACACCAGCTTATTGTACCCACTTGTGGTTCCACAGTGGTCTCTGCCATGACAAAAATCTATCTACTTCAGAGGCCAGGGGGCATGTTGTGAGATACAGTGCAAGGAGAAAGACATGCTGGGATTTTCAAAGAGGCCATTGGAATTCAGTGGGAGTCATGTGCTCAAACCCCTCCGTGATCCCTGAAAATCACAGCATGAATATTTTGGCCCAGACTCTCAGCAGGTGGAAATTGTCACTGTTTCATTGACTCCAGTGGAGCCACACCAGTTTATTCATAGACTTAAAATAAATTAAAGGCATCCAAGTCCCAAAGGTTGCTTGAAAAAGCCCAGTTTTAAGCTCTCTCTGCTTCAGTTCCCCCATTTGTAAAATGGGCAAAATGATACTTCCTTCTTCCCTTTGTCTACTTGCACAGTTAGCTCTCAAAAGCAGAGATTGTTCTAATGTGTTTTTATAGCATTCAGTAATATGGCACTAGGCTTGCCAACCCTCCAGGATTGTCCTGGAGTCTCCAGTAATTAAAGATTAATCTTTAGTTGAAGATTATGTCATGCAATGAGACCTCTAGAAATATGTTCAACCAAAACTGGCAGCCCTACATGGCACCCTGATCTGAATTGAGCCTCTACTAAGAGGGGCTCAGATACCAGAGCCATAGGACCTCTAGCTAGAGAAGTAGGGAAACAGTAGACCCCCGTTGCTTGACACAGCTAACATGAGAAGTGGACAAATCTGTGGTAGATGTTCTACCATCAGGAAGAAGCCTGCCATGGTCTCAGCGGAGGGAATTTAATAGATCTTCCGTTCTTTACTTCCCATTGTGCCAACACCATGAGTAGCCACAAATTGGCTGTGGTATTTTTATACAAACTCTCTAGCAGCAACAAAACAGCAAGCCACTTACTTGGCATAACAAGGAGTTTGGTGCCTGCTCCAAAGGTGAGCTTTGCAAAGCCACTTCCCAAATGCACACAGCAACATGCTTCCTTACAATAACCGTGAAGAGACCATTTCCCTTCTATCAGATGACACGTGAAATCGGGATGGTGCCTAATGCAGAGGTCTAGATTGCTTGACCAGGTGTCCAGTCTAGGGTAACTTGATGCAACGACATGGAAGTTAACAGAATTGAGGCTCTGGCTCTCAGAGTCTGGTTGGACAATTACATTTGGATCCGACAAAGGGTAAAATCTACTCCTGGAAGCACTGTGACTTTTTTTTCCTGCTCAAAAATGACAGTGATCAATGCCACCTTAAAAAGATTAGACAGATACTCCACCTCTTGTTAAATCCTTTCTGCCCCTTGAGTGCTTCCCTTAATTTCTCACTCCTTCTGCTCTTACATTTTATTTTTCACTTTAATAACAGGGAATTATGCCTCATTTCCAAAGGGACTTAATGGGGAGTTAAATGCCTAATTCTCATTGGCTTTCATAGAGTCTGAGGTCAGAAAGGACCACTGTGATGATCTAGAATATGAACCAGAGAAATTCCCCCAAGAATATTCCTGTTGGAACTAAAGTAGTAAGAATTGGAAGTCCAACTCCCTGAGACGTTTTTGAAAATCCCACATAACGTTCCAAATACTTACTTGGCTTTAAAATTACTTGTGTCCCTGATCCAAAGATGAGCTTGAAGTTATTGTTACTCACAATGATAAAATCCATGGCAAAAAATCCACCTCTAGTCTTCTAAAAAATCACGGAGGTTCATATTTTCAAAGCTACCCCAGGGATTCTGTGGCCTGTTTTCAATTAATACAAATTAGGTTTTCAAGTCTATTAGATAGATATTTACGAGCATATCTTGGATATCATCACCTACCAGGTTCCACAGTCAATTTCGTCCCGCTCCCAAAATTCAGTTTCCAGTCTGTTCCCGAAGACACACAATGACGCATCCAGTAACAAAAACTAAGTGCAGTCACTGTGCAGCAGCATCAGTTTGAATTTATGGCTCTTCGGATGTACACATGAATTTTACCTTCAAAGAAGGTTCCAAAAGAAAAAAGTATAGTCCAGTATCTCATCCCATAACAGAGCAACCTGTGACCGATTGACCTACCTACCTACCTAAGGGTCCTCATTATTATAGTAACTGATCACTTCTTATAATTTAACTTACTTCAATTATGTTGTAGTCTACAAACTGTAGGGAATCAAACCCACTTTCTACTGGGTGACAGATATTTATTTAATATAATAATTATAATCATTTGTACTGCCCACAACCACGCATTCAATTAAACAGCGAAAGCAAAACCACTTACTCGGTATTACAGAGAGTATTGTTCCTTTCCCAAAGATGAGCTTTGTGTTGTCTCCTCCATAATTCCCACAGCAACACACAGCCTTACAATAACCATGCACAGGAGACAAAGCCCTTTGCTCCACCCTGGAAGACTCATCACATCCCCATTTTTGTTCACAAAAGGTATGATCCACAGGCCATTGAGATCTTTGGAAAGAGTCCCGTTGGCTTTAATTGCTTTTAGATCAGGCCTATAAGAAAGAAAGGGAAACTCACCATGTAACATTATTAATCATTTTATTTCCATAGTGAAATGGAGTATTGATCCATAAACTTGTTGGTGGCACGTCCCAAATCTGATAGATCACCTTGAAAACTCCAGGACGGGAGTTATGTTAAAGTAATGAATTTCTATCTGTCTATCTGCCTGTCTATCTATATAGAGAGATTTAGATATCCACTTGTATAGCACTCTATCCCTCACCTAGCTAGCTAGTTAGCTGACAATCAGTCTAGATAGCTAGGTTTAGCCCTCTATCCCCATGCATATCTATCTATCTAACCAATTAGTGAGACTGCCTCCAGTAACTCTGAGTTTGAATATCAATCAGATTATTACTCTGTACATACCATGCAGTACAAAACCACTTATTTGGTTTAACAGAGAGGTTGGTTCCCTTCCCAAAGATGAGCTTAGCGCTGCTTCCCCCATAGATCCCACAGCAATACACAGCCTTACAAGAGCCGTATATGTGAGAGAGAGGGAACCTATCCCTACACAGAGAAAGGCTTCCTACCTTTCCATCTTTGCTCATATAACATAGAAGATTAAGGACCCAAGGATCATGAACTGCTTTCTTTCCTTATAAAATGAAGTTTAGGCCCATACTACAATTACTGCCATGTCCCCAAACCGATTATAAATTCAGTGTTATGAACATAACTCTTCCTTTAGATTTGCCACAATGAAGTGAAGTCCTAAGTGAATAGATACAGAATGATCTCTGCTTCTTTGTCCATCCTTCCTATCTCTCTCTCTGTCTCTCTATCCATCCATCTATGCCAATATACCCCATCTATCTGTCTACTTGTCTAACAACAGATTTATTTATCTAGCTCTCTATCCCCACTCATAGTCCATCTATAGCTCTAGGCAATGATGCAAAGACCATCACAACAGTATCTGAGCAGCTCTGGAAATTCCTAGCTCATGTCATGTAGATTGCATTTACAGAAACTCTGTTAGGACCATACCATGTACTCGGTTTTACAGAGAGTTTCATTCCCATTCCAAAAATTAGTTTAGCATCAAATTCTCCAGAATCCTCCCAGCATCTCATAGCTTTACAAGAACCACAGAGCGAGAAGAAAGAGCCTTTTCCTGTCCAGTGGAAGGCTCCCTGCACTTTCATCCTTGGTCAAGTAATACTGAAGGATTAAGGATCTAGTGCCAGAAGTTTAAAGGTGTTTAGGTAGCTGAAGACAGAGATAGGCACATGGTGGGAGTTTCAAAAGAGCCTAGTTGCCCAATTCAAAGGTAGTTGGGTACCGAGGTGCTTTTGGAAGGCTGTCCTATCAGTACCTTCAGGTGCCGAAATACCTTCGAAAATCTAGCGCTATCTTACATTTGAATTTTGCTACTGTTCTAACCTGCTGAAAGAAAGAAAGAAAGAAAGAAAGAAAGAAAGAAAGAAAGAAAGAAAGAAAGAAAGAAAGAAAGAAAGAAAGAAAGAAAGAAAGAAAGAAAGAAAGAAAGAAAGAAAGAAAGAAAGGTCTTTTTAGCCCAAGAAATTTCTATAATAATATTGTTTAACCTCAAGCAAACAAAAGTGTTCAGAGAGAGAGAGAGATAATAAGCTTGCCATCCAGTAGTCTTTACAAAAATCAGAGTAAAGGCAGGACCACAGTAACTTTAGTGGGGCTCACTGAATTTGCTATTTTTGCAGGATTTCAAAGGACGCCTGATGAGGAAGACTCATAGATTGTAAGGTCAGAAGGTACCAGTGGAACATCCAGACTGACCTACATGGAATTTCAGTGGGAATTGGGCACCTAACTCTCTTTTGGACATCCCAGCTCCTTTTTACTGTCTGCTTCTCCTCCTGAATCTAGTCCCAGAAACAAAAGCAACAGATCAATAAAAAGTGAGACAAATAAAAAGAACTGACAAGAAATTCTGCATAGAAAAAAATATTTTGCTGTCCTCATCCTTGTTACTTACTTGGTCTGACAATCAGTTTAGTGCCAGAACCAAAAATCAACTTCTCTGATCCTCCTCTGTATGGCACAGTGATTTAGAGCCAAGCAAAAACTCCCCTCGCTTACTCTAGCCTTGTAACCTGCCTTAAGAGGGATTACAAGTTTGGGGGCAAAGTAGGTTCCTGGTGATTTTGGAGAAGATCCTGAGCTCAGGTGAACTGGCACTTGTGCCATTGATTTCAGTGGTGTTACATCAATGCACATCAGCTGGGATCCCACCCCGTTGACTCCAATGGGGCTATGATTGGTTTATACCAGCTGAGGATCAGGCCCCATTGACCGTGGAGCTATGGCTGATTTCCATCAGCTGGGGAGCTGGCCACTCACTCCAGTGGAGCTCAGCCCAGTTTACACCAGCTCCAGAGATTCCTGCCAATAACCCCACATGGCTGGAATCTTTATGACCAAAACGACTGAAGGTACCTACCGAGTTTGATCCGCAGTTTAGTTCCCTTTCCAAAGATGAGTTTGTTCATGTTTCCTGAATACGCACTGTGAGGACCCCCCTTACAAAAAGGGTCTTTACTGAGTCACTGCTCGTTTCCTAGTCCCTCCAGAAACCTGCTGTGCACCTCACACCAACTCCTTGGTGATTTCACGATTGTCTAGCCACAAACCAATTGTCTACCATGGAATCATACACTTTAGAATTGGAAAAGACCTCCTCAGACATCTATCTATCTATCTATCTATCTATCTATCTATCCATCCATCCCAATGCACACCCAGATAGATAGATTAGATAGATAGATACTATATGATTCTGCCTTCTATGGTGAATTCATTTCTAAGTCTTAACTACTCTAGCCTCTGACTTCCTCCCAGCTATTTAGGGTTTCCCTCTAAGCAGACCCAAGGTAAGGAAGTATTGTTCTGTCTGTTTGATAAATAGGGAACTGAAGTACAGAATGATGAAGAAACTTGCCTGAGTTCACACAGGAATTCTGTGGCGGACCCAATGTAGTGTTTCAACCCTCTATTATTTAGCATCACGGGAAGTATGTCTTGGAACAATTATTGGGGGACAATAGAAAGAGGTCAATTCACAGCTGCAAGTTTGGTTTTGTGCTCCAGACCATTCTGATCTACATCCTGAGCCAAGGGGAATGTAAATTGATAGCTAGCCTTGCTGCCTTTGTGAGGAGGGACACGTTGAACCCAGGAGTCCTGAGCCAGGGTCAGTTTTTTACCCCTCAGACTAACCCTCCTCCCACCTCTCTAACGCGTGTATATGGCTGCTGGTTTTATATGGCCAAGGTGATCCTCTACAGCTTCTCCTTAGGAAACTTTTCCTGCTGAGTTTCAAGTATTTGAAATCCTCAAAGAAATTTTCACTGTTTCAAAATAGCATAATAACCTCCCAACACACACAACCCGATCAGTATCATCATACCACATATCTGTCCAGTAAGGAACTCATTCGACCCAAACCCAGTATTTTAAATAACAAAAGATAACATTGTATTTTGGGGGCAGATCCTCTGCTGAAATCAATGGAGATACTGTCATAGAATCAGAAGAGACCATTGTGATCTTCTAGTCTGACCTCCTGTCGAGCACAGGCCAAAGAACTGCCCTAAAACAATTCCAAGACAGATCTTTGAGAAAAACATGCAGTCTTAATTGACAGTAGCTGAGGATCTGGCCTCTCTTCGTCTGAGTGATATTTAGAGACACTCTTTTCCCTACAGGACTCACTTGGGTCTACGGAGAGGATGGTCCCATTCCCAAAAGTGAGCTTCTCGCCGTATCCTGCATTATCACTGTCACAAGAACCTTTTCAATAACTGCTCGTGTAACTTTTTGTTGCTCTCTTTGAACCTACATTCACAGCCGTTCCACCACCTTCTCTTAGTGCAGTGGAAACTTGAGATGAAATGCTGGCCCTATTGAGGTCAATGGCAAAATTCTTTCTGACTTCAGTGAATCTAGGATTTGATCATTGGAGAAGAGAAGGGTAGAAGGTGATGGTGATTTTCTGAAAAATTAAAATCATGTTCATTCTGCAAGGTTTTGAAAAGGAATATTTTTTCATTTGTTAAAAATTTTCCCCAAAAAATCACTTTCAATTTTTGTTTTGATATTTTCAGATTTTTGTTTGAGGTTTCAAATTTGCTTTTCTTTTTACTTCTCTCTATTTTTTCCTTTTTTATGTTTTGTGAATGAAAGAAGAGAGAGAATGATGATAAAACAAATAACCCAGAAACCAAATGAGAAAAACAAGAAAAAACATTTTGTTTGTTTTTCCAATTTTGCTGATTTTTTTTTAAGTTTTCAAAAAACATTTTAAATAATTTTACCAGTTCTAAACATAAAGGATTCTTTGTACGGAATGTTCAAAAATGCCTAAGGACATTTTGAAAATCTTATCCTTAATTAGTAGCTGTTGGGTAAAATATTTTCAAAAGCACCTAGCTATCTTAGGGGCCTAGATCCCATTTCCATAAGTGACTTAGGCACTTAGACAAGTGGCTAGAGTTTTACTGGGTCAACTTCTGTAGATAAAAGAGACAAACTTTGGCATTTCAATGAACCTTAAACACCTAAGAAACTTTTAAAACTGAACCTTAGGATCTTAAGTCACTTGGTGCTTTGAAAATTCTACCTGTTGACTCCAAAATGTTCAGATAATTACCTTGGAAGAATTGCCAACCCATAGACCATCCAGTAGGAGGCTGGTATTTTCAATAGGGTTTAAGGGAGTTTGAATCATAATGAGAATTCAGAGCCTAAATGCATCTTATGACTTTAAAATTTTTCCCCGTTAGATTAAAAAAGTTTTGTTTTACTTACTTGGTTTAACATTCAAAACCGTTCCTGATCCAAACACAAGCTCCCCATTGCCATATGTCACACAGCCACAAACTCTTCTACAAAAACCCACTGTCTGGGTGATGCCTCTAAAATAATCTCATAAGTAAATAAATCTTATGGCTGGGATATTCAAAAAGCCTAAGGGAGTTAGATTCCCAAATTCCACTGAAATCCCCTTTGAAAAGACTGGACAATTTCTCTCTGGCTCTTTTCCCTATCTAAAAATGGATGTAAATATCTTTCCTCTGTCTCTCTTATCTATTTTTAGAGTGGGGACTGTCTCTCAGTGTGCCTGGCACAATGGGGTACCAGTCTTGATTAGTGCATCACTAGGGCTGAGTGGATAACTATTCTCTTGTCCTGTGAGAATTTGGGGGATTTTGATAAAAAATTCTGTCCCAAATTGTCATGAACTAATGAACTGACTTTTTTTCTTTTTACTTCAGGTCACTTTTGTTTATATAATTTCTGAATATTTTGTTTTGATTTTGACCTTTATTTTAACTATTTTTTTCATTATAAATGACATTAAGTTTCTAAACTAAAAGTCATTTTGAACCAAAAAAAATGAAACTTTTAGTTTTGCAATGTCAAAGGCAATTTTGAAACTTTTTTCTGACTTTTTTTTTTGGTCAGGAAATTCATCAAAACTGACCCTTTCTCACAGACAAGTTTTTTGTTTTCAAGGAATCTGCATTTTTCTGTAAAAAATACTGTAATTAAAAAATCCCAACCGCCTGTATGCTAGACATTATCGCAATACAAATAAGAATAACGAATAATCAGAAATGCAATCAAGGATACTACCTCACAGAGGCAGAAGTGTCAAATCTCCACACGATGGGAACATCTGCACAATGCATTTTGATCCAGAGTGAGCACGTAATCTAATTTTTTAATGCAGGCACAGGGGTGGTTATTGCTCATTTATTGCGCACAAGACAATTCTGCAGATAGGAATAAGTATTAGCTTGTGCAAATGTGCGATTTCTCCCCATGAAATGGGTGCATTTGCTATGTTTGTCTCACTAAGTTTGAAAAACAAAAATTCCCATTGAAGATAGTGGGTCAGATCTTGAGCTGAATTATTCCTTCCCCTGACAGTCAGTGCAGTAGGGAAAAAATGCTCAACACTTTCTACTAAAGCGCATAAAAAGTCAGGGCTGCTTGGGGGGAGGCAAGTGGAGCAATTTGCCCCAGGCCCCCATGAGAATATAGTATTCTATAGTATTTCAACTTTTTTTTATGGAAGGGACCCCAAAAATTGCTTTGCCCCAGGCCCCCTGAATCCTCTGGGTGGCCCTGTAAAAAGTTTATAAACGATGAACAGATGTGATAAACCTGGTACAGGCATAAGTAGGGTGTGTCAGAAGCACATGAATGGAAGCTTTTCTAGCCACACAGAAGCATGGGAACTGACATACTCAGATCCAAGGGCCATCCAGTCCCAAGTCTTGACTCTGGCAGAGGCTAGACTCAAACGCTTCAGAGGAAGGCTTAATCACTGCACAGATATGGTATATAAATGGTCCATCCTTTTTATATGATGCCTGGTTCCAAGCAATCTTTTCTCTTGCGGGACTCTAATACAATCTGTAACTATTCAATAACCATTTGTTAGAACAACTAATTTATCAGCTCCCAATAAACCAATTATACATGGAAACAATGTAAAGTTTGATCAAAATAAAGGGCCAGATCTGCAACTGGTGTAAATTGCTGTACCTCCATTTGAGAGAATGGGCCACAACCCAGCTGGCCTAAATCAGCATAGCTCTGTTGAATTCAGGATCTAGCCCTCTCCCTCTGTTTGATACTTTGAAAAGTTTAAAATCAGAAGATGTACTTACTCGGTCTAACATTTAACTTTGTGCCTTTCCCGAACTGCAGCTTGGTGTAGCCAGACCCTGTAGTCACACATTGCTTAACTCCATTTCAAAAACCTTCTCCTGCTCTGCAGACCCTCTGAGTCTCCACCTCAGCTAGGAGCTTTGCTTTTTCCTATTCAGGACTCAACCTGGGCATATTCCAGAACCAAAGCACGTAGTTCAGGAATCTGTATGAAAGAACTGATCCACCTAAGACATAACACAGCTTGGGTTGGAAGGGAAAATTCTCTCTCTTGCTCATTCTGTGCCTATTTGTCTCTCACTTTCTATTTCTGTTTATCCCTGTCCCAGACTCTCCAAATCTTTCACACATACTCTCCATGGAGACACAGACTGTTAAAGATTTCTGTTTACAATGTAGAAGAAGAGTTTGTTCTCCTAGCTAAACAATTCATATAGACAGATAGATCTATCTATGGAGAGCAACAAACAAATGTGAGGATAAATGGAAAATGTGCAAGAGATCTGATTATTGGTGAGACTGGTAAATCAGTCTTTTGTTTTGGTTTGTTTTTCTCACTTACCTGGCTTCACAGTTAATCTTGTCCCCTGCCCGAATATTAATTTCCCATAGCTGTCTTTATGTACAGTGCCAGGAAATGCTTTACAAAAACTGTTCAGGGAGAAACTCTAACCTTCTGCTCAGTATCTCTCCTGCTGAGGAAATTAACAAAGGCCCTAACAAACAGACATTCTGATTATTAGTGGACATGAGCTGGAATTTGATTGCAGAGAGAAGGCAATTTAGAAACAAGAACTCAAGCTGTGTATGCTCCATGTGTTGCTAACTATAACAACACGTTCTTTTTTTTTTACAGACACTTTTCAAGAATTTTCGATCTCTCTTTCTCTCATATCTTTCTCCCTTCATTTTGTATATTGCCTTTTGATAATTTTCCTGTTCTGACTTTCAAATAAATTTCATGTCCACTTCACTGATTTGTTCCTGGTAAATAATATCTATTTATCTACCTTACAGCTCTCCTCCTCATAATTTCTGAATGCTTATATCAAAATATGAGTCAGAATCTGTATCTTCCTATCAAAATAATGTGACTGAAATGGGGGGTGGGGAATCAAGGTTCAATAGATGACGGAGTCTATTGGATCTGTTAGAAGCGTATTCAGTGTGATTCTTTCTGGATGTAGTCAACTGATTGGCATGCAACTGCAAGGCAAAGCTAGTTTTCTAGATTCCGATTTCTGTTGCATTGGTGGGAATCCAGGCTAACTCTGCGGAAGTTAATGGAATTACTCTGGATCTCCTCTCACGTCACTGATAGTAAAATCTGAGCCATTCCTTTCTCTCAAAGACTTACTTGGAATTACTGTCAGGTGAGTCCCATCCCCAAACACAACCTTCCCTCCTGAGCTACACCATCATAAAGCTCTTTGCACAAACTATCAGCTTCCCCGCTGAGCGCTCTTTGAAATTCAGACTGCCACTGGACTTTCTCTCTGCTACTCCCTCCTTCGTCTATTATTATCATTTACCATTTGTATGACTGGACCTCCAGACGCCCCATTTCTGCTGGGCATTGCACAGACACACAATGACAGATGGTCCCTGCCCCCAAAGAGCTTACAGTCAAACTAGACATATGAAGAATTATCACTTCTGGAATATTGAGGCACAAAGAGGTAAAGTGACTTTATCAAGGTCACAGAGGGAGCCTGCAGTAGAGCCAGAAATGAAACCAGATCCCCTAAGTTCCCGGCCAATGCCTTCCCCACAAGACCAACCTTCCTCTTCTATTAATGCGCCATACAAAACACTCTTGCAATATTGATGCCTGTTGGTAAGACTTAGGAAAACCTGTGTACATTTGCAGACCATTTTTTTTCTCTTCAAGACTTACTTGAAATTACTTTCAAGTGAGTTCCATCTCCAAAAATGAGCTTCCCAAAACTGCTGCTGCCAGAGTTACCCTGTCACCAAACACTTTACATAAACTGCCAGCTCCCTCGCTGAGTGCTCCACACACAGCTGGAGTCTCTCTTTGATGCCAATATTGTTTCTAGAGCTTGTTATAATTTTTAATTGAAAATGTATTTTTCAATTTAAAATGGTGTTTCAGCCAAATGGAATTTTTCCACAGAAATGCCCCAAATCAGTAACATTTGGGGGTTTTCATCCAAAAACTGGAGGGGGTCATTTATTTGGTTATTTTTTTTTCAGATTTTGTTCTAATTTTTTTCTGTTTTCATTTTTTCAACAAAAATCGGAAATTTTTTGAAGAGAAGTTTCAAAAAAAAAACAAACACATTTTGACTTTCATAAGAATTTTACATGCGAACAAAAACCATTTTCTGACTCACTTTGCTTATTTCCTTCATGGACATTTGGTTCCTGAAATCAACTGCAGTGAACACAGGTCATTTGTGTCCATACACATTGTTCTCCCCCTCTTCCATATTTATACTAAAATAAATGATTAATTCAACAATCAGGATACTCACTAGGTTTCACATTTAACCTGCTTCCACTTTCAAATACCTGCTTGTTTACATTACTATCCACACAGTGATATGGGGCCCAACCAAAAAATATTCATTGATTCTCCTTTCCTTTGTCTATTGCCTTTGTGAATTCCAAATAAACTCATCTTAAGTTACATTCCATTTCCATGTTATACAAGAGCTTTTCCCACCAAATCCTATTGCGGCATTCACACTGGGATTGTCAAAGGAACCCAAGGGAGTTAGGTGCTCATCAACCAATGAAATGCAAGAGGAGTTCTGTGCCTAACAGTCTTGGATGCCTTTGAAAATTGCAGCCTCAAACACCCACAACCTTTCTGTAACACAAAGCTTGCTATAATGGGAGGGAACAAGGATTTTTTAAATGATTGAATCAAGTATGTGAGATATAGGGCAAAAAATTGAAACTGCCTAGGAGATTTGAACATACATTTGACATTTATTTCAGTTGGTAATGGGGAATCAAAATCCTTAGCTTTCTGCTTGCCCATGCAGCCACTTGTCAGTCTACCTGTTCTTCCCTCTGCAAAATCTATCTATCTATCTATCTATCTATCTATCTATCTATCTATCTATCTATCTATCTATCTATCTATCTATCTATCTATCTATCTATCCTCATGCTTTTGCATCAATCTATGCATCCATTTCTTTCTTTCTCTTTTTCTCACTTTCTCTCCTCGTGTAGATGGTAGATAGACGGATCTGGATCAAAAGCAAAGCTGAGGATAAAAAGGACAATATGGAGGAGGAATAATGATCGTTCGTAGTTTTAAATCCTTTAGTTTGTTCTCACTTACTTGGTGTTACAGTCAATCTTGTCCCCTGCCCGAATATAAATTTCTGATTGCCTGTATTTACACAGTCATGCAATGCTTTACAATAACTCCTCAGGGAGACGCATTCATCTTCTCAGTCTAATTCCTACAGGAGAAATTAACATGGGCCCAAACCTACAGGCATCCTGGTTCTTAATGGACATGCCCTGGAATCTAATTGCAGAGAGAAGGTGATGGAGAAACAAGAGCTCTATCCGCGTGTGAGCCAGCTGTGGATAGTTATAATGGCACAGTCCTTCCTTCTACACACACGTGTTGTGAGGGCTTTTTAATCTCTGGTCCCCTCACTCTTTTATCCCCTTCAATTTTTTCATTCTTTTTGCCTAATCTACATGTTCTCATTGACATTTAAACTTCACTTCTACGTCATTGATATTTCTGGCAGATAACAGTATCTCCCTTTCTGTGTTCCTCCAAAAATCCCACTTGGTTATCAGTCATTTGAAACAAACACTTTCATATCTCAGAGAATGCATGAAATACCAGCACCTACCAGACTTCACTAGCAATTTAGTCCCACTCCCAAAGATGAATTTCCAGTTGTCTCCAGAGTTAACACAGTGACACATGTAATAGCAAAAACCAAGTGAATGGAATTTACAGCACCATCTCATTTCATGTATGTCTTTCCACACAGACAACTAAAATATCTAGCACTGATTCCCATAAAATGAAGTCATTATAGAGCGTACCAAGTGGGAAACTTGTGATGGATCAATTTATCTAACTATATATATCACCCTAACTTCTCAATGCTCACACCAAATCTTGAGTCTGCGTCTGTATCAAAACCACAACCAATATCCTTTAAATGACTGCTATAAATGTAACATATTGACATGGGGGAACATTTAGGGGTAATGAATCCCTGAACTGAATGGATCTTATTTAAGCGTATTACTCCTCTTAGTCCCTCAGCCAAGGCAGGGTTGGCATTTAGCTGAAACGTGTGACAGTAAAGTGAAAAGAATCGGCTCTACGCTACACTGGGATGAATCCAGGTTAACTCTGCCGGACTCTGTGGAAATACTCTGCATTTACTCTCGGGTCACTGATAGGAGAATCTGAGCTGGAACCACATAGGAAAAACAGTGTCTTTTTGCAGACCAGAGTTTTCTCTTCAAGATTCACTTGGAATTACTCTCAAGTGAGTTTCATCTCCAAAAATGAGCTTCCCCAAATTGCTGCTGCCAGTATTACATCGTCCCCAAACACTTTACAGAAACTGTCAGCTCCTTCGCAGAGTGCTCCAAATGCAGCTGGTTTCTCTTTGATGCCTATATTGTTTCTAGAGCTCGTTATAATTTTGAATTGAGAATGTAATTTGGAAAAATGGTGTTTTATCAAAATGGATTTTTTCCAGGGAAATGTCCAATATCAATAACTTTTGGGAGATTTCATCTAAAAACTGAAAACAAAAACATTGCCATTTTTTTTTCAGATTTTGGCTGAATTCCTTCTGTTTTCATATTTTTGAACAGAAGCCTGAAATCTGTTGAAGAAAAGTTTCAGTAAAACCAAACACATTTTGGCTTTCATCAGAATTTTATATATGAACCAAAACCATTTTCTGATTCATTCTGCGTATTTCCAGTGAACACAGTTCAATTGTGTCCATAATGTTCATCCCTCCTTTTTTTTTTAATAATAAAAAAAATCATTAAACAATCAGGATACTCACTAGGTTTCACATTTAACCTGGTTCCACTTCCAAATACCTGCTTGTCAACATTACTATCCACACAGTGATACAAGGCCCAACAAAAAACAAACATTTCATCTCCATTTCATCTCCTTTTCTTTGTTTATTGCCCTCATTCCTAAAAGTGTCATCTTTACCTACTTTCCATTTCCATGTTATACCAAAAGATATCCTATTGCAACATCCTCCCTGGGATTTTCAAAGGAACCAAAGGGAATTAGATGCTCATCTCCCAATGAAATGCAAGAGGAGTTCTGTTCCTAACACTCTTGGATGCCTATGAAAATTGCAGCCTCAGACACCCACCACCTTTCTGTAACATCAAACGTGCTGTAACGGGAGGGAATGAAGGGTTTTTAAAGGATTGACTCAAGTATGCGAGATTTAGGCTGAAATATTGAAACTGCCTAGGAGATTTGAGCAGACATCTGACATTTATTTCAATTGGGATTGGGCATCAAAATCCTGAGCCTTTCTGTTTCCCTGTCTAGCCATCTGTCAGTTTACCGGCTCTTCCCTCTGCAAAATCTAGCTAGCTAACTATCTCCATGCCTTTGCATCTAGCGGTGCATCCATTTCCTTCTTTCTCTCCTCGTGTAGATGGTAGATGGATGGATCTGGATCGAAAGCAAAGTAGAGGATGAAAGGACAATGTGGAGGAGGAATGATGATTGTTTGTAGTTTTAAATCCTTTAGTTTGTTCTCACTTACTTGGTGTTACAGTCAATCTTGTCCCCTGCCCGAATATAAATTTCTGATTGCCTGTATTTACACAGTCATGCAATGCTTTACAATAACTCGTCACGGAGACGCATTCATCTTCCCCTCAGTCTGTTTCCTTCAGGCGAAATTAACATGGGCCCAAACCTACAGGCATCCTGATGCTTAACGGACATGCCCTGGAATCTGATTGCAGACAGAAGGTGATGGAGAAACAAGAGCTCTATCCGCATGTGAGCCGGTTGTGGCTAGTTACAATGGCACAGTCCTTCCTTCTACACACATGTGTTGTGAGGGCTTTTTAATCTCTGGTCCCCTCACTCTTTTATCCCCTTCAATCTTTTCATTCTTTTTGCCTAATCTACATATTCCCATTGACACTTAAACTTCACTTCTACGTCATTGATATTTCTGGCAGATAACAGCATCTCCCTTTCTCTGTTCCTCCAGAAATCCCACCTGGTTATCAGCTGTTTGAAACAAATAGTTTTATATAAGAACATAAGAACAGCCACCCTGAATCAGACCAAAGGTCCGTCTAGCCCAGTATCCTGTGCCAGGTGCCCCAGAGGAAGTGAACAGAACAGGGAATCATCAAATCATCCAGCCCCTGTTGCCCATTCCCAGCTTCTGGCAAAAGAGGCTAGGGACACCATCTCTGCCCAGCCTGGCTAATCACCATTGAAGGACCCATTCTCCATGAACTTATCTAGATCTTTTTTGAACCCTGTTATAGTCTTGGCCTTCACAACATCCTCTGGCAAGGAGTTCCACAGGTTGTCTGTGTGTTGTGTGAAAAAAATACTTCCTTTTGTTTGTTTTAAACCTGCTGCCTATTAATTTAATTTGATGGCCCCTAGTTCTTGTGTTATGAGGAGGCGTAAAAAAGACTTCCTTATTTACTTTCTCCAGACCAGTCATGATTTTATAGACCTCTATCATATCGCCTCTTAGTCATCTCTTTTCCAAGCTAAAAAGTCCCAGTCTTATTAATGTCTCCTCATATGGCAGCCATTCCATACCCCTAATCATTTTTGTTGCTCTTTTCTGAACCTTTTCCCATTCCAATATATCTTTTTTGAGACGGGGCGATCACATCTGCATGCAGAATTCAAGATGTGGGGGTACCACGGATTTATAGAGAGGCAATATGATATTTTCTGTCTTATTATCTATCCCCTTAATGATTCCCAACATTCTGTTCGCTTTTGTGACTGCTGCTGCACATTGAGTGAATGTTTTCAGAGAACTATCCACAATGACTCCCAGATCTTTCTTGAGTGGTAACAGCTAATTCAGACCCCATCATTTTGTATGGATAGTTGGTATTACGTTTTCCAATGTGCATTACTTTGCATTTATCAACACTGAATTTCATCTGCCATTTTGTTGCCCAGCCACCCAGTTTTGAGAGATCTTTTTTTTAGCCCTTTGCAGTCTGCCTGGGACTTAACTATCTGAAGTAGTTTTGTATCATCTAAAAATTTTGCCACCTCACTGTTTACCTCTTTTTCCAGATCATTTATGAATATCTTATATCTCAGAGAATGTATAAGATAACACCACCTACCAGGCTTCACTACCAATTTAGTTCCACTCCCAAAGATGAATTTCCAGTTGCCTCCAGCGTTAACACAGTGACAAATGTAATAGCAAAAACCAAGTGAATGCAATTTACAGCACCATCTCGTTTCATGTGTATCTCTCCACACAGACAGCTAAAACATCTAGCAATAATTCCCACAAAATGAAATCATTGTAGAGTGTGTACCAAGTGGGCAACTTGTGATTTATCTATCTATCTCCATCCATCCCATCTATCTATCTATCTATCTATCCATCCCCATCCACCCCCTCTATCTATCTATCCCCATCCACTCCCTCTATCTATCTATCTATCTATCTATCTATCTATCTATCTATCTATCTATCTACCTAACCACTATAACTTTTGAGAGCTTATGGCAAATTTTGAGTCTGTGTCTGTATCAAAACCCCAACCAATATCCTTCAAATGCTTCCTATAAATATAACATATTGACATGGGAGAACGCTTAAGGTTAATGAAGCCCTAAATCAAATGGATCTTATTTAAGCATATTACTCGCCTTAGTCCTTCAACCAATGCAGAGTTGGCATTCAGCCAACTAGAGTAAAAAGAATCGGATCTACGATACACTGTGGGGAATCCAGGATAACTCGCTGGACTCAGTGGAAATGCTCTGGATTTACTCTTATGTCCCTGAGAGGAGAATCTGAGCCCAGTTGGAAAGACTTGGGAAAAGCCGTGCATATTTGCAGACCAGGCTTTTCTCTTCAAGACTTACTTGGAATTACTTTCAAATGAGTTCCATCTCCAATAATGAGCTTCCCAAAACCGCCGCTGTCAGAGTTACACTGTCATCAAACACTTTACATAAACTCAGCAAAGAATCCTGTGGCACCTTATAGACTAACAGACCTTTTGGAGCATGAGCTTTCGTGGGTGAATACCCACTTCCCCAGATGCATCTGAGGAAGTGGGTATTCACCCACGAAAGCTCATGCTCCAAAACGTCTGTTAGTCTATAAGGTGCCACAGGATTCTTTGCTGCTTTTACAGATCCAGACTAACACGGCTACCCCTCTGATACTTTACATAAACTGTCAGCTTCCCCGCAGAGTGCTCCACACGCAGCTGGAGTCTCTCTTTGATGCCAGTATTGTTTCCAGGGCTGGGTATACTCTTTTACCAAAAGTATATTTTTGATGAAAAATGGCTGTGCTAGCCAAATGAAATTTTTTCAGGGAAGTGTCCAATATGCAATTTTGTGGGTTTTCATCCAAAAACTGAAAATAAAAAAGTTTTGGGTTTTTTGGTTACTTTTTTTTTCAGATTTTATTTGAATATTTTCTGTTTTCATTTGTTCAACAGAACCCTGAAATCTTTTGAAGAAAAATGTCAGTAAAACCAAACCCATTTTGGTTTTCAACAGAATTTTTCATGTGAACAAAAACTATTTTCTGAGTCACTCTGCATATTTCCATTTTGGTTCCTGAAACCAATTACAGTGAACACAATTCAACTGTAAAGTTCGTTTCCTTCTGCAAATACCCACTTGTCTACATTCATATCCACGCAGTGATACGAAGACCTCTACCCCCAAAAATACATTTCATCTCCTTCCCTTAGTTTATAGCCTTTGTGTATTCCAAACATTCACATCTTCCCGTACATTCTGTCTCCATTCTAAACCAAACCAAATGCTATTGCAGCATTCACACTGGGATTTTCAAAGGAACCCAAGGGAGTTAGGTGCTCATCTCCCAATGAAATGCAAGAGGAATTTTGTGCCTCACATCCTTGGATGTCTTTGGAAATTGCAGCCTCAGACACTCACCACCTTTCTATAACACAAAGCTTGCTGTAATGGGAGGGAATAAAGAATTTTTAAACAATTGAATCAAGTGTGTGAGGTTTACACTGAGATTTTCAAAGCTGCCCAGTAGATTTGAACATACATTTAACATTTATTTCAACTGGGATTGGGCATCAAAATCTATATCCTTTCTCTTTGCTCGTTCAGCTATCTGTCAGTCTACATGTTCCCCCCTCTGCAAAATTATCTATCTATCTATCTATCTATCTATCTATCTATCTATCCCCATCCACCCCCTCTATCTATCTATCTACATCACCATAATTTCTGAGATCTCACCTCAAATCCTGTGTAGGCATCTGTATCAAAACCCACAAGCAATGTCCTCCAAACTCTTCCTATAAATATAACTTATTGATATGGGAGATCATTTAGGGCTAATGAATCCCTGAACTTAATGGATCTTATTTAAGCATATTACTCATCTTAGCCCTTCAGCCAAGGCAGAGTTGGCATTCAGCTGACACATGTGACAGTAGAGTGAAAAGATTCGGATCTACGATACACTGGGATCAACCCAGGCTAACTCTCTGGACTCAGTGGAAACACTCCGCATTTACTCTCGGGTCACTGATGGGATAATCTGAGCCAAGTTGGAAAGACTTGTATTTTTGTAGACCAGGGTTTTCTCTTCAAGACTTACTTGGAATTACTCTCACATGAGTTCCATCCCCAAAATTGAGCTTCCCCAAATTGCTGCTGCCAGAGTTCCACCGTCACCAAACACTTTACAGAAACTGTCAGCTTACTCGCAGTTTTATTCACCCCATTTTATACCAAACCAAATGCTATAGCAGCATTCACACTTTGGAAATTGCAGCCTGAGACACCCGCCACCTTTCTGTAACACAAAGCTTGCTGTAATGGGAGGGAATAAAGAATTTTTAAACAATTGAATCAAGTGTGTGAGATTTACGTGGAGATATTCAAAGTTGCCTAGGAGATTAGGACCTACATTTGACGTTTATTTCAGTTGGTATTTGGCATCAAAATTCACAGCTGTTCTATTTGTCCACCCAGTCATCTGTCAGCCTACCTGTTCTTCCCTCTGTAAAATCTAGCTAACTAGCTGCCCCATGCCTTTGCATCCATCTTTGCATCCGTTTCTTTCTTTCTTTCTCTTTTTCTCACTTTCTCTCCTCGTGTAGATGGTAGATAGATAGATCTGGATTGAAAGCAAAGCTGAGGATAAAAAGGACAATGTGGAGGAGAAATGATGATCGTTTGTACTTTTAAATCCTTTAGTTTGTTCTCACTTACTTGGAGTTACAGTCAATCTTGTCCCCTTCCCGAATATAAATTTCCCATAGTTGCCCGTATTTACACAGTCATGCAATGCTTTACAATAACTCATCAGGGAGACACATTCATCTTCCCCTCAGTCTGTTTCCTACAGGAGAAATTAACATGGGCCCAAACCTACAGGCATCCTGGTTCTTAACGGACATGCCCTGGAATCTAATTGCAGAGAGAGGGTGATGGAGAAACAAGAGCTCTATCAGCATGTGAGCCGGTTGTGGCTAGTTATAATGGCACAGTCCTTCCTTCTACACGCACGTGTTGTGAGGGCTTTTTAATCTCTGGTCCCCTCACTCTTTTATCCCCTTCAATCTTTTCATTCTTTTTGCCTAATCTTCATATTCTCATTGACATTTAAACTTCATTTCTACGTCATTGATATTTCTGGCAGATAACAGCATCTCCCTTTCTCTGTTCCTCCAGAAATCCCACCTGGTTATTAGTCATTTGATACAAACGCTTTCATATCTCAGAGAATGTATGAAATATCAGCACCTACCAGGCTTCACTACCAATTTAGTCCCTCTCCCAAAGATGAATTTTCAGCTGCCTTCAGAGTTAACACAGTGACACATGTAATAGCAAAAACCCAACTGAATGGAATTTACAGCACCATCTCGTTTCATGTATGTCTCTCCACACAGAGGGCTAAAATATCCAGCACTGATTCCCACAAAGTGAAGTCATTATAGCGTGTACCAAGCGAACAATTTGTGATCTAGCTAGCTAACTAGCTAGCTACATAACCATAACTTCTGAGTGCTCGCACCAAATCTTGAGTCTGCATTTGTACCAATGTCCTTCAGATTCACCCTATAAATATTACTTATTGATCTGGGGGAATATTTAGGGCTAATGAAGCCCTGATGGATCTTATTGAAGCATATTTCTTCTCGGAATCCTTCAGCCAACACATGGTTGGAATTCAGCTGAGGAGAGTGAAAAGAATCTGATCTACGACACACTGGGGTTTATCCAGGCTTATTCTCTGGTCTCAGTGGACACACTCTGGATTTAGCCTTGCTTCACTGGTGGGAGAATCTGAGCCCAGTTGGAAAGACTTGGGAAAATGTGTATATTCACAGACCAGGATTTTCTCTTCAAGACTTACTTGGAATTACTCTCAAGTGAGTTCCATCCCCAAAAAGGAGCGTCCCCAAACCGCCGCTGCCAGAGTTACACTGTCCCCAAACACTTCACATAAACTGTCAGCTCACTCGCAGAGTGTTCAACCTGCATCTGGAGTGTCTCTCTGCCATTCCCTGCTCCTCTGCTATTCTCTATTATTCCTAAAAAAGCAGCAAAGAATCCTGTGGCACCTTATAGACTAACAGACGTTTTGGAGCATGAGCTTTCGTGGGTGAATACCCACTTCCTCAGATGCATGTAATGGAAATATCCAGGGGCAGGTATATATATGTGTGCTAGCAAGCAAGCTAGAGATAACGAGGTCAGTTCAATCAGGGAGGATGAGGCCCTGTTCTAGCAGTTGAGGTGTGAAAACCAAGAGAGGAGAAACTGGTTCTGTAATTGGCAAGCCATTCACAGTCTTTGTTCAATCCTGAGCTGATGGTGTCAAATTTGCAGATGAACTGAAGCTCAGCAGTTTCTCTTTGAAGTCTGGTCCTGAAGTTTTTTTGCTGCAGGATGGCCACCTTAAGGTCTGCTATAGTGTGGCCAGGGAGGTTGAAGTGCTCTCCTACCTGCAGCAAAAAAACTTCAGGACCAGACTTCAAAGAGAAACTGCTGAGCTTCAGTTCATCTGCAAATTTGACACCATCAGCTCAGGATTGAACAAAGACTGTGAATGGCTTGCCAATTACAGAACCAGTTTCTCCTCTCTTGGTTTTCACACCTCAACTGCTAGAACAGGGCCTCATCCTCCCTGATTGAACTGACCTCGTTATCTCTAGCTTGCTTGCTAGCACACATATATATACCTGCCCCTGGATATTTCCATTACATGCATCTGAGGAAGTGGGTATTCACCCACGAAAGCTCATGCTCCAAAACGTCTGTTAGTCTATAAGGTGCCACAGGATTCTTTGCTGCTTTTACAGATCCAGACTAACACGGCTACCCTCTGATACTCTATTATTCCTCTTTGTCATTCTCAGAGGTCCCTGTGTGCCAGATGCTGCACACACACATGGTGAGAGAGAGTTCCCTTCCCCAGGATCTTAAAATCTAAACAGAAGGACTAACAAAAGGTGGAAGGGGAAACTGAGATACGGAGAGATTAAGGCTGGAATTTTCAAAAGAGCTTCAAGGAGGCGAAATTCAATGAGACTTACATGCTAAATCCCTTGGGCTTCTTTGAAAATTACAAATAAAGCAACTTGCCCAAGACCATAGGACCCAGAAATAGAACCCAGAACTCTTGGGTCCCAATCCAGCACCGTGGCAGCCACACAATACAGAGAAAGAAGAGCAAAAAGGAAGGTTTGTTACATAGGGAAACATGAGGAACCAAGAGCTTAAGGGCTTGATTTTTAAAGGTATTTAGGTACTTACAACCCATTTCAATCAATGAGAGTTAGGCACTTAAGTACCTTTAAAAATCTAGCCCTCAATAATTCGCCCAAGGTCTCACAGGTGGGCTGTAAAAGAGTCAGAAATGTACTCCAGAAACCCAGCCTCCCCTTCTAATCCTGAAATATACCAGAGACTCCAGCATCATGAATTCCACATGCTACATTTTCATCACGTGAAAGAAGAGAGATTATCACACACAAATGAGTAAATAAATTTCCTGCTGGCCATGCAAGCGTATAGTATTTGGGTTTTAAAGGCAACAATATTGGCTGTAAAAAATTCTAAAACTTGTTGTAATTTTTCATTTGAAATGTTTGGGTTTTTTTCAATAAAATTTCCCTTTTTTGTCAAAAGTTATGTGGGAAAGGTACAATTTCAATGGAGTTTTCCAGGTTCATGTAAAAAATCTGAAAATCAAAATTAAAAAATGTTTGTTTTTTTTTAAACTTGAAAAAAATCAGATGTTACCTGCTTTTTTGTTTTTCAGCCAAACCTGAGACCTTTTGAAGAAAAATGTTAAAAGAAAAATGTGTTTTCATCACAACAGAAAAACAGGTTCAGTCAGCCTGGTTCAATCACGTTGATCAATTTCTTGTGCCCATCATTACTGGTAACGGAAATTCTTAATTCAATAATGATACTTACTAGGTTTAACATTTAACCTGGTTCCACTTCCAAATACCAGCTTCTCTGCATTGTTAGACACACAGTGATATGAGCCCCAACAAAAACCAGCTACCCTTCATGTGTACCTAGTCATTGCATCTTCGCTCATGTTCCATTTCCATTTCATATCTGACTTTTGCCACCAAATTCTATTGAAACATTCAGATATACATTTTCAAAGGAGCCCAGGGGAATTAGATGCTCACCTCCCAGCAAAATGCAATACCTTGGATGCCTTTGAAAATGGCAACTCAGACACCACCAGTCAGTCTCTTTCTATTGCAGTAAGCTAGCGACAGAGAAAAGTGCATGAGATTGAGGGTGAGAAATGCCATGGGGAACTGGACACATTTTTGACATTAATTTCTATTGGTATTGGACATCATAATCTCTAAGGGCTTTGAGTTCACAGCCAGCTGGGGGTACATTTGAGCCTGCTGCATACTAAGAGCCTGTGTGTACCCTGCGGCTGATCAGTACACTGCACCCAAAGCCCGGGCTCTGAGTCAGGTTTGAGCCCAAGTCCCGCTTCTGTCCACACACAAATCAGTCTGACTCGGGCCAGCAAGCACTCAGGACCTAGGTCCAAGGACTCTGCTAGGGGCATGGGTCAGGGCCCGAGTCCTGCAGTGATTTTGCTTTGTGGCTGCATCTCAGGCTTAGAAGAGTGGAATGAAGACGTGCCTGAAGAGTGTGGGTATGTACCCGACTACCTACCCCACATGGCTCTCTGCTCTACCCTGGCTGGGTCTCCCCATCATTGCTGCTAGTTTTAGCCATGTAGTGTCCTGCTGTCTGCCTGCTGTACATTAGTGTGGGGTACATTTACACCCCAGCCTGCTGCAAAAAAGTATTTATGTAGCCAAGCCCTTAGGTTTCTGTCCAGCCAGCCAGCCAGCCAGCCATCGGTCCCTGTCCTTCCCTCTGCAATAGATTGCTCCTTGTCATTTCTAACTAAAGAAATTCTCAATTCAATAACCAGGATACTCACTGGGTTTCACATTTAACCTGGTTCCACTTCCAAACACCGGCTTGTCTGCACTGCTATTCACACAGTGATATGAGTCCCAGCAAAAACTAGCTGCACTTAACTTCCTTTACTGTGTTTAATGCAGTCTTATATTCTCCATAGTCTCATCTTCACGTACTTCCCAGTCCTGTTTTATACTTTTTTTCCTTACAAAAATTGATAGGAATATTCAGACCTGCATTTTCAAAGGGACACAGAAGAATCACATCCTCAACCCCTATCAAAATGTAGTTCAAGTTTGTGCCTAAGGCCCAGATTTTTAAAGGCTTTTACTTGCCTAATGAGATTTTCAAAAGCATCTAAAGGCCAGATTTTAAAGGTATTTAGGCACCTGGTGGATTTTCAAAAGCACCTAGGCACCTAATATCCATTGAAACCATGAGTTTTAGGCACCTAGGCACTTTGAAAATCCCTCTAGGTAGCTAGAGATCTTTTAAAATCTGCCCTAAGTCCCTTACTTTGAAAATTTTCCCTCACTTTGAAAATTCCAACTTTAGATGCCATCCTTCAGACTCTTTCTATAATCACATTGTTGTAATGGAAGGTCATGAAGACATCCCAATCCTTGAATCTGGTGTGTGAGATTTAGGGAAAAATATTCACAGCTGCCTAGGGGATTTGGGCATGCAGCTAACATTAATCTCAGTGGAAACTGGGTACACAAATCCCTTATCTTTTGGTATAGCTGTCCTTCCCTCTGCAATCTCTCTCTTTCTCAGTAATATGAAGTTCTTGTATCTCAATAATGCAAGGTCATACATTTCAAGGAGTCTTCCACTATAAAACATCCAGATGCACGTATTATTACATTGTCATTCAAATTGCCCTTCTCATACACAACATTGCTAATTAACCACTGCCAGAAATCACTGAAATGTGTAAATGTCAGGTCTCTTACTTGGTTTAATAAGAACCTTCGATCCACTCCCGAAGGTGACTGCATAGCCACTACCTTTCCCACAGTGCTTATCAGTCTAACAAAAACATGCTCAGAGTCTCCATCCACATCCATTAACTTCCATCCCTGGCTGATTCCCATCTTACGCCTTCATAACTAAAATGCACAGTATTTGATCTACATGTCAAATGTGTGTGTTCCTTCCCCCCATAAATCCTTGTTTTCAAATCCTTTGGGATCATATTAGGAAGTTACTCTCCTAGTCTACCTACCCATCTATGTTCCTCCAGAAAGCCCAGCTGGTTATCCAGTATATGAAAAAGCACTTTTATATTTAAAAGATTTTCTGAGCTGCCATCACCTGCCAAGCTTCACTACCAATTTAGTTCCACTCCCAAAGATGTATTTCCAGTAGCTTCCAGAGTTAATTCAGTGACACAAGCACTAATAAAAAACAAGTTAATTCAATTTGCTTTCCCATCTCTTTCGATGTATGCCTCTTTGCACATATTTGGGCAAGACATCTAGCAATAGTTGCCACAAAGAGAAGTCATTATAAGTATCCCAAGTGCGTAACTCATGACCTATGTCTGTCTATCTTCTTCCACTGGAGTCCATCACCATACTATCTGGGCGCTTAGATATTCATACCAAGATCAGATCCCCCACTTGTATAAATCGGCCTAGTACTTTGGAGTCAATGGGGCCACAGAATCATCTGGTGTTAATAAGCATAACTCTGCTGATATAAATAAAGCAATGTTGATTTACTGTAGCTAAGGATCTGTGCCCATACCTATATGACTGTTGCCATTCCCTCGGCCACCCAGAGATCGTTCTAGAGGTGCTCAAAAATGGTCCATCAAAACTGTCTTTTCAATAGAAAATGTCTGTATTGACTAAGGGACAGATATTTAAAGGTATTTAGACACCATCTTTAGAGGAGCATACAGACACCACCTTTCAAAGGGATTTTCAAAATACCTTTAAAAATCTGGCACAAATGGATATTTCTGTGAAAACTGTTCATTTCATAGGTTTTTGTCCAAAAACTGAAAACAGGTTACCAAAAAATGGCAGGGGAAATGTAAACTATTTTGAGAAGAATTTTTTTACAATAGCTTGAGAAAATGATGGAATTAAAAAACAATCATTTTCACCTCTTTTTGGAGGGAGGTGAGGGGGAATAGATATTATTTCACAGCCATGTCTAAAGATTATATTCCCCGGGAGCGTTCATCACATTAGTTAGATTCAAACAGAAAACTAATAGTCGAATAGTTTCCGACAATGATACAGCTCTATAAAAACGTTCTCATATTATTATTGTTACTGTTTCACTTACTTGGATTTGCTGTTGGGTGTGTTCTTACCCTAATATGGGTAAGACCCTAAATTTCAGGCACTAACTTTTGAGAATATTGTTGGCCTATATTTTTTGTAGATCACAATTTCCTTCAGACTTACTTGGATTCACTCTCAGCCTTGTTCCTTTCCCGAATATATATTTATAGTTGCCACTCCCAGCAGCACACTATAGCCCAGAGCTTTACAAAAACCGGCCGTGGTAAACTTGCTCCAAGATGCTGTTTGCCTTTCTACCTACACAGCCCAAGGTTCTCTCTCCATTTCTAACTGTATCAGGAGCAAAGGTCCTGTTATTAAGTCGATCGATCTATCTATCTATCATATGTACTTATATGGGCTTCATTATTAGAGTACTTCATGGTCATTAATGTATTTACACTCACAACACCCTTGTGAGTTATCAGAGCACCATTGCGCCAGCCATATTCACCCCAGTTGATGGGATCCCACTAGTCATTGTGTTGCAAATTTCCCAGATCTGGCTCAGTCCTGCTAATCCACCAATCTCTGGGGCAGCCCCACGGGCAGCTCCACATAGAGTGAGGGCACCTCTTCGCACGTTGATGGAGAGTTTGAAAGCATTGTGGACTGAGGTGCTTTGGCCATTCCAACAACAGAGCCAGAAAGTTTGCAATGTTGCTTTTGAATACAAATGAGGAGGCAAGTGCTGTTACCCCAGCTTTACATATGGGGACCCGAGGCACAGGAAGACGAAGGGCCGTGTTTTGAAGGGTATTGGGGTGACTAAAGATGCAGACAGACATCCTGTGGGATTTTCAAATGTGCCTGAGCAGATAAGGTGCCTAATTCCCTTCAAAGTCAATGTCAGCCTCAGTTTACATTCTTTGTCCAGTGAGGACATGAAAGAATTTCCCAGATGAATGAATGCAATAGGTTAAATAGGTTTACAAGACCAAGTGGAATAATCCACTGCCATTCCAACCCCCCACTATAGCTCCATTGAAGTCAGTGGAGCCAGATCTCCAGATGACGCAAACTGGAGTTGCTCCATTAATTCAATGGACAAGATTCCAATCTGGTGTAAACATAGTTTGAAGTCAGTGGTGCCAGATCCCCAGCTAGGATAATTCAGCAAAGCTCCATTAAACCTAGTGAGGTCAGATCCCCAGTGCAGCTCCACTGAGGTCAAAGGACCTATGCACATTACACCGCAAGAGGATCTGTCCCGTGGATATTTCTATGTGGAGTTTTGTCCATTGTCGAAACAATGAGGAGTCCTTGTGGCACCTTAGAGACTAACAAATGTATTTAGGCATAAGCTTTCATGGGCTAAAACCTACTTCATTAGCTACAGGAAGTGGAAAATACAGTAGGAAGATGTATATACACAGTACATGAAAAGATGGGAGTTGCCTTACCAAGAGGGTGGTCAGTTCTAATGAGACAATTCAATTAAAGTGGGCTATTATCAACAGAAGGAAAAATCACTTTTGTAGTGGTAATCAGGGTGTCTCATTTCCAACAGTTGACAAGAAGGTGTGAGTAACAGTGGGGGAAATTAGCATGGGGAAATTAGTTTTTAGTTTTTGTAGTGACCCATCCACTCCCAATCTTTATTCAGGCCTCATCTGATGGTGTCCAGTTTGCAAATTAATCCCAGTTCTGCAATTTCTCATTGGAGTCTGTTTCTGACATTTTTTTGTTGAAGAATGGCCACTTTTAAGTCTGCTATTGAGTGCCCTCCGACTGTTTTTTGAATGTTCTAATTCTTGATGTCTGATTTGTGTCCATTTATTCTTTTGCATAGAGGCTGCCCCCAACTAAAACCGCTCCAGTGTATTATCAAGGATCTACAATCTATCCTGAAGGATGATCCCTCACTCTCTCAGATCTTGGGAGACAGGCCAGCCCTCGGTGTCAGACAGCTCCCTAACCTGAAGCAAATACTCACCAGCAACTACACACCACACAACAAAAACACTAACCCAGGAACCTATCCTTGCAACAAATCCCATTGCCAACTCTGTCCATATATCTATTCAAAGGACACCATCAGAGGACCCAACCACATCAGCCACACCATCAAGGGCTCTTTCCTCTGCACATCCACCAATGTGATATATGCCATCATGTGCCAGCAATGCCCCTCTGCCACGTACATTGGCCAAACCAGACAGTCTCTACGGAAAAAAATAAATGGATGCTCAATAACAGACTTAAAAATGGCAATTATTCAACAAAAAAACTTCTTGTTGTTTTTGCTGATACAGACTAAAACGGCTACCCCTCTGAAACCTGGATATGCTTGATCACTTATTATTTACACCAATTCCCTGTTTCAGATGAATCCTGTGGTTCTATTGTGCATAAATCCTAATGCTGGGTTATTCTCAGACAAACACATTCCTTTCAAAAGGTTTTTGTTCTCTCCACTTACTTGGATTTACTTTTAAGTATGTCCCCTTCCCGAAGGTAACTCTGTAGTCACCACTTGTACTACTATTGCCATGAAAAGTTTACAAAAACCTCATCAGATTAGATTATGGCAATCTTTGAATCTGCCCTGCCTATCAAAAGAACACAGCTCCCTTGAGAACTGATTCAAGAACAAATCAAAAATAGATCTCAAGGAGGGAAATGGGGAGAGAGAGAGATGGCTGCCTAGGTAGGGGAGAGAGAATGAGAGATCTACATTAGTCTCAGATAGGTTCATCCCAGATTTAGTCTCAAATAGATTCATCCCAGAATGTGAATTTAGAGAGACTTACCCAGGACACTGTATGTAATTTTTTTTAAAAAAACCTGCTCTGTTGCTGCTCACTCAGATTGGTTTTATCATTTTTACACGATTCCTGAGTTTCTCTCATACTATTCCATAGCGGCCTGATAGTGAAAGTATTAAGGAGTTTTTGCTCCATCCACTTACTTGGATTTACTGTTAAACGCGTCCCCTGCCCGAAGTAAAGTTTATAGTTGCTACCACCACTAACACTGTCATCAAAGGCTTTACAAAAACTCGGGCATCTAAGATTTTTGGCAATCTCTGGATTTTCCCTGCCTATGCAAGGATAATGATCTCATTCCAGTCTTGGAGCATTAACACACAGATAGGCAGACTGACTGACTGACTGACTAACTGACTGAATTACTTTAACTTACTTCTGGGGATTTACTCTCAGATTTGTCCCATTCCTAAATGTGAGTTCAAAGTCATTGTTACCTAGGTCACTGTATGAAAAATCTTCACAATGTTACTAGGTTAGCTCTCATTCATTTGGGTCCTGTAACTTTAATGCATAATTCCAGATCTTATCTGATACAATCGCCTAATGGGTTAAGAGTGAAAACAATGGACCAAAATCAGCCTTTTTTGCTAGTAATATACTTCTCCTGTGGAGTCAGTGCTTGGAAGACAATGGAGTGTTGATAAAACAGTAAAGCACATGTCTAATTTTAAAAATATATGCAATCTGATGGACTCCACTGTGAACCCTAGAGCTGGCCAGGAATTTTCAGAGCAATCAATTTTCTTTTTCATAAAACTCTACTTCCTCACCATTGAAATGTTCTGTGAGAATGGACTGGTTTCCACAAGACTCTCATTCGAGAGGTTTCTCAGGACCAGGGTAGAATTAGTGATTCAGACACTCACCTGGCATGTGGAAGAAGAAGGTACAAGTGTCTGATCTGCCTGATTTACACCAAGGACTGGGACCAGCATCTCTCACCTCCTCTCCGAGTTCCCTAACCACTCAGATGTAGAATTAATCTGTCTGTTTCCTGATGACTAATTATTGACACAAAGTGGGAAAGCTGCAACAGGAGAGATGGAAAGAACTCTGCAGCACACTAGCCAATAGCTTGGTGATTAGAGTGCTCAGCTCGGGTGTGTGAGACAAAGATTCAAGCCCCTGCTCTAAATCAGGCAGACCAAGGACTGGAAAGTGGGTCCTCCACACTCTAGGTCAGTGTCCAAACCACCAGGAAATTGGCTTGTCAGAGGCAGGGCTCTCGGCCTCTCCAGTTACATGGACAACTTCTAAAGGTCTCTGGTTCATACTGATGCAGAACAGGGACATTTTTTAAATCCCCCCAAAAGTTTGCAGAATGGGAAAACTGGTTCCCAACCAGCTCTCGTGACTACTCATGTGCTGAAAATTAACCAAGTCCTTAAGTGCTTTGCTCTGTTTGGCCCTAAATACACAGATGAGATTAACCTAAAACCAGGAAGTCATGAGAAGTGCACAGGTCTGATTTGGGGAAGAGTTGGTAAAGGGATGTTCTCTCACTGACCTACCTGCCCTCCAAACATCTGCTACTTGGTTCTGAAAACCGGCTCATTTTCTATATTACCAAAATGGGCTCCAATTATCTCTCACGGTCCCTGCCACAATATTCTGGCGCTGGACAAATTCCCTCTTTCTTACCAGGTCGCACTTTCAATCTAGTCCCAGCTCCAAATGTCACCTTCCTTACACCATCATTCCCACACCAGCCAACAGCTTTACAAAAACTAATAGTGAACCAAGATCACACATGATATCACCTTGATCCCTGTTCATTGTTGATCTCTCCTGCCATTTAAATGGGAATTAATTCAGGGGAGTTCTATGGCCTATATTGTACAGGAGGTCAGACTGAATGATCACAGTGCTCCCTTCTGACCTGGGAACCTATGAATCTATGAATGGAATAAATCCCCACCTGTGTGGTTTCATTAGGTGATTCACTTCATTGATCTGTACAATCTAATAGTTTATATGTTCTCTAATTTAAATGAATCCACTTACTTGGCACTACTTTTAATTTTGTTCCACTTCCAAAGACAAATTTGTCGTTCCTGTTACCCACAGCCAGTCAACACTTTGCAAAAACTCACATTCTATTCTTCTCTGGAAGTATAGGAAAATATAAAAATAAGGTACAAATGCAGGACAGCAGGAAACTTCATGACAAAAATTAGAGGGGCAGAAGAAAATAGCAGCTGGTCTAACAACACTCGACACAAGTAATCTCCCAACAAACTCCCACAAACTTCTCCTTCATTAATATAATCATTGCCCAACAACCCACACGTGTGTTCCTATCACTGCACCAAGAAATATATGAAATCTTCTAC
Organism: Gopherus flavomarginatus; assembly: GCF_025201925.1. Taxonomy (NCBI): domain Eukaryota; kingdom Metazoa; phylum Chordata; order Testudines; family Testudinidae; genus Gopherus; species Gopherus flavomarginatus. The sequence goes on along the minus strand of NC_066627.1, from coordinate 1,359,759 downwards.
TAAAAAAATCCGTGGCATAGGGTGAAAAAGTGGACCATTTGGAATAATACAGTGTTGGACCAGATTTGTGGAGCTACTTAGATTTACACCACTTGATGACCTGGCCCTGTTTACTCCAATTGAGCAAAACCAATTTACATTACCTGGGGATCTGGCCCTTGGTCTCCAGTGGAGCAATGCCAATTTACACCAGTTGGGAATCTGGACCACTCACATATTTACAGAGATTTCCATTCATCTGGACTTACTTGGAACCACAGATAACAATGTCCCCTTCCCAAATGTGAGTTTCCCTTGGGCAGTTCCCATGTTACACCATCATAAAAAGCTTTACAAAAACCAGCTGTAACTGTGGGAACGATTTTGAATGTAATCTAACATACTCTTTGAATCTTAATGAACATCAGGGTGGGCTTGAATGCTCATGCATGGTCCATATCACAATCATTTCAGCAAGAAAAAATTCCCTCCGTCTCACCAGGTTGCACATATAATCTAGTGCCAGCTCCAAATGTCAATGTCGTGCCAGCAACATTCCCACACTAGCCAACTACTTTACAAAAACTCTTCACAACCAAAAGCAAATACAAAATCATCCTGAGATCTATTAATCATTGTGTGGTGGTCAACCTAAGTGGCCATTTGCTCAAGTGAATCATTTCAGTGATCCCTGTAATCTAAGACTAATCGTGTCTCAAACTGAAACTATAACACTTACTTGGCACTACTTTTAATTGTGTTCCACTCCCAAATATGAAGTTATTGTAGTTGTCTCCCACAGCCTCTCAGCACTTTACAAAAACCCACCTTCTCTTCATCTCTGACAAGAATGACACAGAATGCTCAGACTATGAAATGACAGGCAATCTATCTATCTATCTATCTATCTTTCCCCATACACCCCCTTTATCTATCTACTTACCTACCTAACTAGCTTCCTACTTAGCTGCTTCTAATCACTGCCCTCCATCACTATAGCATCTGGGTGCTTCAATATAGGATTTAATGGCAGGTTGGCACCTACCTACCTCAGGTTTCTTGGGATATCCCAGCATTACTCATTAACTGGAGGCAAGTGTCCAAACCTCACAGATGGCTTTGAAAATCTCAGAAGTGCCCTTGAGATTTTTACCTACATGGTTGTGGCTGTTTATTTTTAGACTTACTTGGATTAACTCTCAGGTTTGTCTCACTCCCAAATGTGACTTTGTAGTTGGTGTCAGTGTGACACCATAAAACAGATCTCTACACAAACTTGTGATGTCAGCTTTCACCCAGGATACACTTTTTCTAGCAACCTGCAAAGCTGAAGTCTCCCTCCATCTGTTCTAACAGTGTATTGACACCCGTCTGCTACATGGCACAAGATAGTCTGAAATTCATTGAGGTGTGGAAGAAACTTTTCCTAGGGGAAGATTATCCCATAACCATCCATGAAAGGGTTTCTGGCACCTTTATGTGAAGCTACCCTGTCACTATCAGATATAAGACACTGGACTAGATTCTTCATCTGATCCAGGCTGGCACTTCGTAGGTTCCCATGCACGTTTTTGCAGAGAATGTGATTTTCTTCAGCCTTACTTGGATATATGCTCAGTCGTGTCCCTGTCCCCAAGATGAGTTTGTAGCTACCACCAGCAGGGTTACATTGTAACATGGGGCTTTACAGTAAGTGGGGAAGGTAAATGCCTCCCAAGATACTGTTCGGGGGTAAGATCCTCAGCTGGTGTAAATCAGAGTTGATCCATTGACTTCAAAGGAGTTCTGTTGGTTGCAGGGGCTGCTCTAGACATTTTGCAGCCCCAAGCATGGCGGCATGCCACAGGAGGTGCTCTGCCGGTTGCCTGTCCCGCGGCTCCAGTGGACCTCCCACAGGCGCGCCTGCGGAGGGTCCGCTGGTCCCCTGGCTCCACCGAAGCTGAGGGACCAGTGGACCCTCCACAGGCATGCTTGCGGGAGGTCCACCGGAGCTTCCTGCCGCCCTCCCGGAGACCGGCAGAGCGCCCCCCGTGGCTTGCCTCCCCAAACACGCGCTTGGCGTGCTGGGGCCTGGAGCCGCCCCTGGTTGCTTTACACCAGCTGATGAACTGGTTCTGGTTCTCTGCTTCTGGAATTGCAGACCCTCACTCCTTTTCTGACCAGGTTTTTAGCAAACCTTAATATACAGTAGCCTTAACTCTTATGGCTAAGGTTTCTGAGGGAATCTAACACAATTAGATGCTTTGCTCTCGTTATCATTCAATGGGGATTGGATGCCTTGCTCCCTTAAACTCCAAAAATCCCAACCTACATAAGTATTTATGGCCAACTAGTTGTATAAGACACAAGCTCAGAAACATGGTTCACAAGCTGGTGTAACAGTGGCACAGCTATGTTGACTCCAAGGGAACTGCATCAAATGTTCCCTAGCTGGGGATCTGGCTCAACGAGTCTGAAGGAGCAATTCCAATATGCACTTGCTGGGGCATTTGGTCCTTTAGTGCCCCTGGAGCTATGCTGATCTGCACCGCCTGGGGATCTGGCCCAATGATCACAGTGGAGCAATGGCTGGTTTACATAAGTCGACAATTTGTCCCACTGACACATTTATGGAGAATTTTTTTCACTGGAACTCACTTGGATACACAGACAACTGTGTCCCCTATCCAAATGTGAATTTTCTGTAGCTGCTACCAAAGCTACACCTTGATAAACAGTTTTACAATAACTGTTGCTTATCAGTATCACTTAAGATTCACTCACACCAACACATATAGAGAGATTTTCTTTCCCCCCTCTTCCAAACTAGACCACTCAATAGAGTTGCTCTTCAAAGGAGCAATCGTTGCTGGACCGTACGTTTGGGGTGACCTACTTTTATGACAAAGTTCACAGGAAGGAGGTCAGATACCATGGTGATAGGAGCTAAAATAACACTCTAAATTAGGCAAAAAGTATTAAGGAAATAATTACTTCTCATTTTCTTTTCTTTTCTTTCTCATGTACACTCCTCTATTTACCCATTTTTCTGAAGTGGAATCCAAGCAGATACTTATATTAGTGTCTATGACACTGCTGGAGATAATAGATTTATGGACCATGAACCAGACCACCAGCTGATGCATAGTTGGCCTGGCTCCATTGACTTGATTGGAGCTAAGCTAATAGCTATGAATTCAGGATCTGGCCCCATACTGATAGATTGTCCTTATGCCCTCTGCTAACCCCACAGATGGACACATTCCACTGAAGGACAAGTAGCAATAAACATAATAGAGGTTCAAAGTTTATAGCGCATCAGTCCATCACCGGCTATTAGCCAAGATGGTCAGGGATGAAACCCCATGCTCAGACTGACTCTAAACCTCTGAGTACCAGAAGCCAGGAGGGGAAGACAGGAGTGGATTTCTCCAAAATTGCCCTGTTCTGTACATTTCCCGTGAAGCTCTGGTACTGGCCACGATCAGAGACACAATATGGGGCTAGATGGACCATTGGTCTGACCCATTATGGCTGTTCTTATCAAATGGTAGAACAGATTGTTTTCAGACAACAAAATAACAATATTAAAGAATTTCTGATCTTTCCACTTACTTGGATTTATTGTTAAGTGAATCCCCTGCCTGAAGATAAGCTTATTGGTGCCAGCAGTGTTATCACTGTCATCAAAAGCGTTACAAAAACTTGAGCATGTATCCTGCTCGCCTGTCTAAGGAGAACTTACCACACTCCACTCAGAATACGTTAGCAAACTGATAGATGGATTTTAGAGAGATCTGGTGAGAGGGAATATGTTTTATTGGACCAACTTCTCTCTGTGAAGGAGGCTAGCTTTCAAGCTACACAGGTCTTCAGTTTACGGACAGAGAGTGAGTTTTGACTTACTGGGCTTTACTCTCAAATTTGTCCTACCCAAATGTCATTTCAGACCCGCTGTGTCCTAGCCCATTAGATGACTATGTGCCAGGGTAGCTCTTACTCAAAGTACTCTTGGAATTTCAACAGCCACTTCCAGAGTTTATCTCATTCCACTCTACACTGTCTGAGTAGAAAACAACAGGGGCCAAAAGCAGCCCTGAGTTGTAGCCATACACTCCCTTACTGAAGTCAAGGCTTTGACCTCTGTGGGGTTTTAATAAGTAGTTCAGCATGTGCTTAACTTTAAGCATTTATGCAGTCAATTGGACTACAAATGTGCTGAAAATTAAGCCAATGCTTCAGTGCTTTGCTCTGTTGGGGCCTTAATAAGGAGACAAAACAACCTTGAAGCCATTAGCTTCACCCAGGGTATAGTTGTGAGAAATTGGGGCCTTCAGGTTTATCTAAGGGCAGAGTTTTTGTAAGGAAATATTCTCATTGACCCATCGATCCTTCAAATCACCCATTGCTTGGTTCTCAAACCTAGCTGCTTCTTTGAGGCACCAGGATGGACTCCAATGTCCAGTCACGGTCCCTTCTACAATCATCTGAGTCTGGACAAATTCCCTCTTTCTTACCAGGTTGCACTTTCAATCTAGCTCCAGTTCCAAATGTGACCCTCCAGTCACTGTCATCTCCACATCTACTGTCATCCCCACATCCATCCTGGCAACCAAACAGCCAACACAACCTCCTGTTGATAACTATTAATAATCACATGAGGTCCAGCCTATGGCATCTGCTCGTGTTACTCGCAACAGCCCATGCGCTGTGGTACTGATCAGTTTCTGTAATAGAAATTAAGCCACTTACTTGGCACTACTTTTAACTTTGTTCCACTCCCAAATATGAATTTCTCATTGCTATTTCCCACAGCCTCTCAACCCTTTACACAAAAAAGTAGGGGGAAGAGAGAAAGAACTCTCCTCTTCCTCTCATAAACTGTACATAAAGGTACAATAATGCAGGTGCAAATGAGGGACTTTAATACCCGTCACATCAGTTACAAAAACCTACAAAAGAGTTACCTGGGGAGAAAGTTAGCAGGAGATTCAAAACCTCATACTAACTCCTCCTCCATTTAAACAAAAAATAATTCCCCAGTGACCCCTACATATGGTCCTATTTTTGTCCAGTTAAGTTATGGAAGTCTTTTACAAACTACAAGTGCTATTGGCAGTAAAAACCAAAGTGCAATATTTTAAGCAATAAGATACTGGACCATCTCCATGAAGTTTCTTTGATTCACACCAGTTGGGGATCTAGCCCCATGAACTCCAATGGAATGGTGCTGGTTTATGCTAGCTGTGGATCTGGGACATTCATGTATTTACAGAGAATGATTTTGGTTTGTTCATTTGGACTTACTTGGAGGTATAAACAGATGTGTTCCCTTTCCAAATGTGGTTTTCCCATAACTACCCACCAGAGTTACTCCATCATAAAAAACTTTGCAAAAACTGCTAGTGAACCTAAAATACTCCTTGAATCTTAGTCAACACCAAGGTTGGCTTGAATGACCACTCATGGTAATTTCAGTACGAAAACATTGTCTCTTTCTTACCGGGTCGCACTTTCAGACTAGTGCCAGCTCCGAATGTCACCTTCGTACCAGCGTTATTCACACAACCATCAATCACTTTACAAAAACTCATTGCATTCAGTCTGCAAATACAACCTCATCGTGCTGTCACAGAGTCCCCAGGCGATGCTCTGGAACTGCTCCCCACCAAGCCAGTCAGGACTTTGGGGAGCCTCCTCTCCCTTGGAGCAGACTTGTTCAGGGCAAGAAGCTCACACGTCTTCACCTCCTGGGTCTCTCCTTGGAGCATTCAGCATCCTCTGCCCCTCCGTGCGCTTCCCACAGCGAGTCCACCCCAGCGGGGTCCTGGGGAAGCCACCGGGTTCTGCACCCCCCACTTTGCAGTCAGACGTGACTCTCAGCCAGCCAGTAAAACAGAGGTTTATTCGATGACAGGAACAGGATCTAAAACAGAGCTTGTAGATACAGCGAACCGGACCCCTCGGCTGGGTCCATTCTGGGGGGCAGTGAGCCAGACCCCCAGGTCTGCCCTCCACCCTTGACCCCAGCCAGCTCCAGACTAACCACCCCTCCACAGACCCTCCTCTCTGCTCAGCCCCTTTCCTGGGCCAGGAGGTCACCTGATCCCTTTGTCTCCAACATCTTCAGCTGGCACCTTTGCAGAGGAGGGGCCCAGGCCATCAGTTGCTAAGAGACAGAGGGTCAGGCATTTAGGTGCACTGGCCCTTTGCTCTGCCAGACACTTAAGAACTGCCATGGGGACACTGAGGCACCAACACAGTACTCAGAGAAAACATTAAGAACTTTCCCAGTTCGTCACACGTGCTATCTATTAATCATTTGCATAGGTGATTTAATTCAGTGATTCCTGCAATCTAATATATAAATGGTTCTCTAGCTGAAATTCAGCCACTTACTTGGCACTATTTCTAATTTTGTTCCACTCCCAAATACAGCTTTGTCATAGGTGTTTCCCACAGATTGTCAACACTTTACAAAAACCCAACTTCTTCTCTTCATCTCTAAAAATACAGATAGAGTTATTACATATTTTGAGCATTCTATCTTCTTAGATTGCCATCAATCACCATAATATCTGGATACTACAATATATAATTTATTGTGAGTTGGATGCCTTCCTTCGTTAGATTCATTTGAAAATCCCAACCCTAGTGATTTATGGGAAATGCCACACAAATCCTTTAGGTGGGCTTTGAAATTCACAGCCACAACTTTGTGATTTTTTGGCTTAAATCATTGTAGCTGATTATTCACAGACTTACTTGGGTTGACTTTCAAGTTTGTTCCATTCCCAAATGTGAGTTTATAGTTGTTACCAGTGTAACACCATAGAACAGGCCTCTACAAAATCTTTTCAAGTCAACTTTCACCTAACTTGCCTTTGTTTCCTCTAACTACAAAGCAAAAGATCCTGCTTCATTTCTAACATGATTAGAAGCACATCTCTTAACCTAAAGTAGCCTGAAGTGCTATGAATACATTCCTAGACAAAGGGCTAGTTACGAAACCAATATAGAAACACAGATCAGACTTCTTGATTATAGCTTCACCTATTCCTCATTTCCAGGTTGTGCGAATACCTATCATACCTACATGGAAATGCTCAACACTCCTTTTAACTCCTGGCATTATTGGTACAAATGGCAAAATTCCCATTGACCTAGGTGGGCTGGGATTTAACACGCCATTCTTAAGATGATCTTCATACTGATGAGATTATTGAAATAGCTGTAAAGCTAATGGTTTCTTAATTCAGGAAGGAATAGGAAGCAATGCATGAGATTGGTGCTTCTCATTCTTCCTCATAATAAAGCAACAAGGTGACATTTAATTAAAACTAAAAGGCAATACATTTTAATAATGACAATGGAAAAATAGCAAAAGTTAGCCTGTGGAACTCTCTGCCACAAGACACAAGGAAGGTGACAGATTAGCAGGATTCCAAAAAAGGCAAGATTGTCCTTTGCCATGATGCCTCCACAAGTGTTGGCAATGGCTAAGCTGCTGATGCACAGAGATCAGTTCCTATCACACTGACCAATATAGTCTCATTGTTTCCCAGTACTCCTCCATCTGCCTGTATCCATCTGTTGGCTCTTGTTTTATACCTAGGGTGTAAGCTCTTTGGAACCTTCAATTTTATGTGCTCGTACAGCGCCTAGCACACAGTGGGGTTCTGGGCCAGGCCTGGGCCTCCTAGGAGCTACAGTAATACACCAATAAATACTAACAATTGTGTAGCTCAGAGGGAAGCTTTTCAGTGACACAAGTATTAATAAGGATCTGACTTCCTTGAATTGCAATGAGTGATAGGTACAGAACAGCTCTCTGCTCCTTCAAAATCCCCCCCAAAGACGCCATCCAGAGCTATGTTAATAAGGATATTGGAAGGGATATGACCTCTTCTGCTTCAGACCAGGAGCCAGATCTAACTCATGGAGCCTAGGAAGAAACATCCCCTAGGGAAAGATTATCCCATCACTGTCCATTGCAGGGTTTTTAGGAGCTTCCTCTGAAGCAGCTGGTACTGGTCATTTTCCAAGGCTGGATCCTGGATGAGATGGACCCCATAACTGATCCAGTCTGGCGTTTCCTAGTTTCCCATGCATATTTGGGTAGGTGATGTGATTCGCTCTCAGCCTTACCTGGATATACTCTCAGGTGTGTCCCCCCTCCAAACGTGAGCCTGTTATTGCCAGCACCAGTGTTACACCACAACACAGGGCTTTACAATAACCAGAGATGGTTATTTGCTCCCCCACATGCTGTTTAAGGGCCAGATGCTCAGCCGGAATAAATCAGTGAGGCTCCTTTGACTTCAGTGGACTCATGTTAATTTACACCAGCTGAGGAACTGGTCGCTACTATTAAGGACTGGTCGCAGCACAGTCCTTAATAGACAGTGGCCTTAATATGATGGCTGCAATTTCTGAAAGCATCTAAGGGAGTTAGGTCTCCAGCTTGCCAATAAAGCTATGGACGATTCACATGAGCTGGCGATGTGGCCCACTGTTACATCAACAGAGAAGTCTGTTCACTAAGACTTACTGGGATAGACGGAGAGCTCAGTCCCCTTTCTAAATGTGACCTTCTCCTAAGCAATACCTTCATTGCACCATCATAAGCGGCTTTACAAAAACTTCCTGGTAACTTTCACTCAATATACTCGGTGAGGCTCAGCAAAGACTTTCTGTCCTTCTCTTTCCAATGAGTTCAACCACAGAGACTGTAATTCACAACTTCATTCCTAGAGCATATGCTTGGGGCGCCCTGCTTTTGTAACACGTCTTTCAGGAAGGAGTTCAGCTACTGTGGTGATAAGTGTTAGAATAAAACCCTACTTTAGACACAAAAGAGAATATGAAGAAACTGAACACTTTACCTACTTCCATTCATCAGCTGTTGCCTGTGATGAAAGTGTTGGGGAATCTTATTTAGGGACCACAAACTCAATTCTCAGGTGATGTAAATTTTCCCGGCTCCACTGATTTCAATGGAGATGTACTTCAGTTAAGGATCTGGTCTCCTACTGATACACTGTCCTTATTCCCTTAGTCAGTCCAGAGCTGGTTGCATTCCAATGAAGTATCACCAACAATAAGCATAAATGCTAGGTTAGATCATTTTCAGACTTTAAACTAATCATTGTCAAGTGTCCTGATCTTTCCACTTACTTGGATTTACTGTTAAACGCGTTCCCTGTCCGAAGATAATGTCATAGCGGCCACCAGTAGTATCACAGTCATGAAAAGCTTTACAAGAACTCCAGCCTCTATTGTTTTACAAACACTTCAGCATCTATGTTTTTTGTGATCTTTGAATCTTCTTCCTAGTACAAGAACTTATTCCAATCTTTAGATAGATAGATAGATTTGACTTGATCTACAGGGATTTACCCTCAAATGTGATCCTCTCCCTAATGTGAATTTAGATCCTCTACTTCTGAGATCATTGTATGTAAAAGATTTACAAAATCTTCTAGAGCAGCTCTCAGTCACTGAGGACATGTAATTTACACATATCCTTCCATTGTTTTTCTCATACCATTCCCTATTGTCAAGTATCAGAGGGATAGCCATGTTAGTCTGGATCTGTAAAATCAGCAAAGAGTCCCATGGCACCTTATAGACTAACAGACGTTTTGGAGCATGAGCTTTCCTGGGTGAAAACCTACTTTGTCGGATGCATGTCATTCCCTATTGTGTTAATTGTGAAAACAGTGGGCCCAATCCAGCCTTCAGCTGTATCCATATGCCATCCTATTGAAGTCAGGGCTTCGATGCCAATGGGGTTTTAGCAAAGCACATAAGAACATGATTAACTTCTAGCAACTTCAGTTGCCCCAGTGACTTCAGTGGTATAATTCATATGACTCAGAGCAGGTGCTGACCGCTTTACTGCCTTGGGGTGATAATAGCAGGATGAAGTTAAGTAAGCACTGAAGTTAATAGGGTCAAACAGGTGCAACTGAAGGTAGAGTTCCTAAGGGGATATTTTCTTATTGATTTATCTCTTCCCTCAAGACCTCAACACCAACTGTTTAGTTATCAAAACTTGCTCGTTCCTTGAGTCAACCCGCAATAGTATCCAGTGGCTGTTTGCCACCAACCCACAATAATTTCAATATGAAACAATTTCCTCTTTCTTACCAGGCTGCACTTTCAATCTAGTCCCAGTTCCAAATACCATCTTCCTGTCAGCATCATTGGCACAGCAGCCAACAGCTTTACAAAAACCCACTCATGGAATCTCAGGATTTCAGCTTTCTCTCAATACCATGTATGAACTCCAACCTTTGCCATTTACTTTAAGAGTTGCAGTGATCGTCTTTCCACTCAGGACATTTCATACCACTTAGTGGACTTGGATGTCCACTTCCTAATCATTCTGCAAAGAGCTGGGACCCAAGATCTCATAATCAACCTCAAAAGTTCTCTAGCGGAAAGCGAGCCACTTGCTTCCCACTACTTTCAGTTGCGTTCCATTGCCAAATATGAGTTTTTCATTGTTGTTTCCCACCGAATCTCAACCCTTTACAAAAATCCACCTTCCCTTCATATCTGACACTGTATAAGTGCATTCATTATAGATTGTGAATCTCTCTCTCTTTCTCACTCTCAGATCTCAAACTTATTACATCCCCATAGCAGGGCCGCCTGGGGGAGTAGGACACAAGTGGAGCAATTTGCCCCAGGCCCTGCAGGGGCCCCCATGAGAATATAGTATTCTATAGTATTGCAACTTTTTTTATGGAAGGGGCCCCTAAAATTGCTTTGCCCCAGGCCCCCTGAATCCTCTGGGTGGCCCTGCTCCATAGTATCTAGATAGATAGATAGTTGCTGAAATTTTCATAGCTACCTAAGATATTTGGATAACCAATTAAAACTAATGGGAACTAGGTCTCTAAATCCCTACAGTAGGTGGGGTATTCAAAATCACCTAAGCTATCTGCTGTGCTTATTCTCAAGTCCTTGAATCACGCTCTTTGCTGAAGCAGGAGTGACTTTAAGCACACAAGCTAGAGTGAAATACGGTCAGCAGATAAAAAAGCCATTAGAAAGTGTCTCTGAGTTTTCCACTTACCAGGAATTACTTTTAAGCGTGTCCCTTGCCCGAAGATGAGCTTATTGTTGACACCTGAATTATCACTGTCATCAGATGCTTTACAAAAACTCAAGCACGTGGTCTTTGAAAGTCACAACCTGTACAAGCAGGCTGGGACTTGCGAAGGAACCTAACTGAATTGGGCACCTCTGTCCTACTGACTTTCCATGAGATTTGGGGCCCGGCCTCCCACAGTCTCTTTTAAAAATCCACACACTGGGGTTCACCTCTCCCCAATGAAAATGAGACAAAATAAACTGAACGTCTCCTGGAGTAAGCTGTGATTATAAGAAGGCAGAATCTAGCCCTATGGTAAAATCTTCACCAGCACTTACATGACTTTCATCGCATTCATTCATGGTGATGTGGATTGCATAAAAAAACATGCAGAGAGAAGAATGTTAAGAAAACTATTGTGTTTAAGTCTCTTTAGCCAGATGTAAATGTCTGTCCTTTAAAATATCTGTTTCTGCCTCGTCTTTCTTTTTTCTCCTGGCATACTTCACTCACAATATATTCCCTCACATATTTCACTCACAATATCTGGAAAGTCAGAGCTTTAAAGCTGAGATTTTCAAAGAAGACTGAAATATTTAGCATCTTTTGGAAGCCCAATTCCCATAAGAGTCTTTGAAAATTCCAGTATAAAAGCACAAATTGAATATTTAGGGATGTCTTTAGCAAAATGCCAGCATTTTTGGAGCTGAGTGACTAAAGTTACACTCTTCAGTCCAGATTCAGATACGTACACAAAGGTTTGTCCTGATTTTCAGAAGTGCTGAGCACCTGCTAAGATTTTTGAAGTCAGTGGGAGTTACAGGTGCTTGGCACCTTTGAAAATTAATCAGAATTGTATTTAGGTGGCCAAATATGGGATTTAGGAGCCTCCCTTTAGACTGCCAGGTTTGACATTTTTGGTGTAAATTATTGTAAGTTGCTGTTAAAATTCAGACTTACTTGGATCAACTGTCAGTTTTGTCCCACTTCCAAAGATTAGTGCATACGCACCTGCACCAGCATTACACCATAACACAGGACTTTACAAAAAGTGACTAATGGTAACTTTCCCCAAAGAGACCCTTTCCTTCTCTACCTATAGCAGCCAAGATTCTTCTTCCATGTCTAACAGTGCCAAGTAGCAAAGGCCTTAATATAAAGTGGCTTAATTGTTATGAAGACATTTATTGTCAGCTGAAAGTATAAGAATTAAACACGGGAACTGAAAGTATAAGAAATAAAAATGGAACTATTAATAATTCCTATTTAAGACACAAGACTTATTTAATACTAATTTATTTCATTGTTATTTAATAGATAGTACTTAGGCGATGTCAGAGACAGGGTATTGGATTGGGGGACCAGTGGCTGGAAGCTAAAGCCAGACAAACTCAAATTAGAAACATGATATACATTTTTAGCAGTGAGGGTGAACTATTGGAGCAAACTACTAATGGAAGAGACGGGATCTCGTTCCCCTGATGTCTTCAAGATGGGTGCATTCCTGGAAGATACGATTTAGTCACACACAAGTTATTGGGCTCAACATAGGGGCAATTGAGTGAAATCTCAGGCCTGTGTCACACAGGAGGTCAGATCAGATGATCTAATGGCCCCATCTGGACCCATAATCTATGACAAGGTTTCTCAAACAGAGGTCACCATTTGTGTAGGGAAAGCCCCTGATGGGCCAGCCCGGTGTGTTTACCTGCCCCGTCCACAGGTCGGGCTGATCGCGACTCCCACTGGCCGCAGATCGATGCTCCAGGCCAATGGGAGCTGCTGGAAGCGGTGCGGGCTGAGTGACTTACTGGCCGCCACTTCCAACAGCTCCCATTGGCCAGGAGCAGCGAACTGCGGCCAGTGGGAGCCGCGATCGGCCAGACCTGCGGATGGGGCAGGTAAACACACCGGGCTGGCCCACCAGGGGCTTTCCCTGCACAAGCGGTGACCCCTGTTTGAGAAACTCTGATCTATGAGATAAGAATTCCTGTAAATATTTGTATACTTTCTAGCATTCACTTTAAGCTTTGTCCCTCTTCCAAATGTGAGCTTAAACCTGTCACCTCTAGTCTTACACCAAAACAAGGGCTTTACAAATAGTGTTGTAAGTAACTTTCATCCAAGATGCAGTTTCTTTCTCTATCTATCCAATTAAAGGTTCTCACTCCATTTCTAACTAAGGACTTGACTGTCCAACCCTTGGTCATGTTGGGTGAGTACTTACCCAACACTATCTTACTGAGCCAAGTCGGATTAACCGTAAAATGCACTCTCAACAGCAAAATAAGCTACTGAGTTAGCATCAAAGACAATGTATTGTGATGGCCTTAAGAACTGTTACCGTACTCATGGTCAACTGAATGTATGGGAGACCACTGTCAAAACCTAAATGATCAGCTGTGATTCTCCCTTCATTGACACCCCATCCCCAATCCATCTTTCTTACCAAGTTGCACTTGCAATCTAGTTCCAGCTCCGAAAGTCAGCTTATTGCTGGCATCATTAGCACACCAGCCAACTGCTTTACAAAAACTCAGAGCAACCAACAAGTGAATTCAGCTTTCTCTTATTATGTGGAATGAGGTGGTGGAATCCCCATCACTGGTGGTTTAAAAAAAAAGGGTTAAACACACATCTATCAGGGATCATCTATGTATTCTTAATCCTGGCACAGAGCTAGGGATGGACTGGATGACCTCTTGACGTCCCTTTCAGCCCTGCATTTCTATGAATCTCTTACTCATTGTCTACAGCATTAATTACTTGAAGCTCAGCCTTTGTCCTCCATTTAGATGATTCACACCAACAATTAGTGGGCTCTAATATTTAAGCTCGGGATTTTCAAAGCAGTGTAACAGAGTTAGGTGCTTAGTTTGCATTGGAACCAATGGGACTCAGGTCCCTTACACTTCTTTGGAAAGCCCATCTGAAAATTGCTTTAGTTAAAACTGAGTGACTTACTTGGCACTACTTTTAATTGTGTTCCACTCCCAAATATGAGCTTCCCATTGGTGTTTCTCACAGCATCTAAGCCCTTAACAAAAATTCCCCTTCATTTCCCCTCTGAAATATAAGGTATATTTGTTACATAATGTGATCTATCGATCTATCTATCTATCTTTAACTCCCTAGAGGATTTAGGCACCCAGAGTAAAATTTTGAAAAGTACCTAAGCCCTCTTGGATTTCAATGGAGTTACTCCAGATTTACACTGCTCTGAGTGTACAGAGAATTGGCCCCAATGTCCCCTAATGGACTTACTCACGATTTACACTTGGGTGATTGAGATTACATTCTCATCTCCTACCTGTAGGCACCCACAAATGTCCCATTCTCTAGCCGGCGAGGACATAAACATTTTCTACAAAAACACCAACAATATTAGGGGCCAGATTTTCAACTGGTGTAATTTATCATAGTTTTATTCATTGCCAAATTGTGCTAGCTGCGGCTATAGCCCTAGGTTGAAAATGGTACATTTCAGGACAACAAATTATCTCCTTGTGTAATTCCTCTGAAGACAATATGGAGTCATCACATCCAAGGATTTCACCCTATATGTTTACAGAGAGTTTATATCATTGAAACTTACCTGGATATACAGACAACCTTGTCCCCTTTCCAAATGTGAGCTTCTCAACACTAGAACCAGTTTTACACTCTCACAGAGAGCTTTACAAAAACTGGTTGCTTACCAAAGAACCTACATGACTTTCAACAATACACACAGCCAGAGGGACAGATGCTCAGCTGCTGTAGATCAGATCTAATGGAGCTACACACGTTTACACCAGATGAAGGCAACAGTGTCTATCTGAGACTTCCAAAGCCACGTATGGGATTTGGATGCACAGTTAATTCCTAGTAAATTTTAATGGGAATTGGACATCCAAATAACCAGGGCATTTTTGAAAATACCTTTCTTCTCATTCCCATCTAATTAACTCACAGCAGTTCAGTAAAACAAGACAAAATCTGGCAAATTTTCAAAAACAGAAATTTCCATAGAAGCATTTTTATTTTCCTGAAATGTTCCATTTTTTATCAGGAAAAGTTTTAATGTCTCAGACTTTTTACATTGCCTCTTTTGATTGATCTGCTTCACCACTTGATGACATTTTTAAAAAAGTGAACCATTTCTAAAAATAAAATATATCTGGGGAAAAATGTAAATGTTTTGGGTAAGATTTAAAAGTTGCTTGGGGATTCATGAATCCAGATCCCTTCTGCAGCTCAATATTTGCTTTTAAAGTTTAGTTTTCTCAAATATCAAGAACATTTTTTATTAAAAATATTCTGCCTAAAATTCCAAAATTTTGTTTACACCCCTCTCAAGAAAGTCCCATTGTACCCAGCCACCAACCCAGTACGACTTGGTGCTCATAATATTTGGCCAATCTACCAACAGGAGTGATTCCAATGCCCACTTATGGTCCATGCAAAATCAAATTCCCTCTATCTGAATGTTTAGTGCTTACCAAGTTGTACTTTATCATTTTCCTGTCACCCTGATTCCCACATATGTCAGTCACTTTACAAAAACCCCACCTCAAACACAGAGTGTTCTCCACTTTGTCTCCAGGTCTGTTTTTCATTGTGTATCACCCTACACACCCTGATGATTCTCCCTGGCAATATGCTCTCTCGAATATAAACAATTACCGTGTTTGGCCAGTTGGAATGGAAACACTTACTTGGTACAACTTTTAATCTTGTCCCACTCCCAAACATGATCTTGAAAGTCTTGGCATCTCCACAGTCTCTCTGTCCTTTACAATAACCCTCCCCCTGCTCAGCTACAAAACTATCATTTTGTGTGAGCTGCCTTCATTGCATATTGTGAACATTCTGCCTAGCTAGCAATCTAGCTGTCTGTCTGTCTGTCCAAACCGTCTTTATCACCATATATATTAATTCATTAATTCTTCATGGATGCAAGTTTCAAAAGCAAGTCAGGGGCTTGAAATTGGATTTCCAGCACCCACTGGGTGAGTGGCTATTCTGGGGTCTCTCTCGCTCTTTCTAGATTTCCAGAGGTCTCCATTTCATTCTGATGCGGAATGGAAACAAACTGTAAAACTCAAATTGTTTCATGGACCAGAATTGTTATTTGCTGGCCAGTCCTAGTAAATTCTCACAGCTCTGCTTCATTGAGTGGAGAGATGCCAGTTTACACCAGCGAAGGGTATCACACATGACTTCAGTGGAGCTCTGCTGATTTACGCCAGCTAGGGATTTGATCCATATGTTGCCAGAATTGTTTCTAACAGCTCTTGGGGAAAGGAGTTCTGACATCTGGTTATAAAAACACCAGGATGGGATTTGCAAAGTGGCCTATGTGAGTTAGGCACCCAGATCATATCTACATTCAAAGGGATTTGTGTGTCTAACTCCCTTAGGATTCTTGGAAATCCCAGCCTGAAAGGGTGTGGTTTACATATTTTTTAATCCATCTAAGGGATTCACCTACATATCCTCCTTAGCCTTAGTGGAAGATAGGGGTGGTATTTTACAAGAGTTTATGGGATTTGTATGCCCAAATCCTACTTGAATTAATGAGACCTGGGCATACAGATATCACAGGTGGCTTTGTAAATCTCAGCCTTTGTTTCAGATTACACATGGCTTGATGAAGCATGGTCTAGTGGCTACAGAACTGAACAGGGAGTCTGGAAACCTTGGTTTTATTCCTGGCTCTGCTACTGTTTTATAATGTGACTTGGTCAAGTCACTTCACCATTCTGTAACTCTATTTCCCCTGCCTCCCTTGGACTGTTTAATCTTTCAGGGCAGGGAGTGTCCCTCACTGTGCTTTTGGTACAGGGGTCCCAAGCCCAGCTGAGGCTTCTTGATGATACTGAAATAATAGCATTAAAATTGCATTTTCTGCAGACAGTCATTACCATTTCATTCAGCTTAGCCACAAGTTTGCTAATTTAACCCTCTGGCAAAAATCACAGCCATGTTCCCAAGACAGGTGCAGGTACTGAGAGCCGCCCATTTAACTGGTCAGCTAAACCCTCTTCTCTGTTACTTTGCACCACCAGCGTAACACAGAGTAGCCAGAGTAGACAAATGGATCTGACCCTTGGGTAGTGATTTTCAAAGCCACATGGTTCTATGGAATGGAACTGGACATCTAACTCCTTTAGGCCTTGTCTACATGGGAAAACTGATCTGCACAGTTACTGTGGAATAAACTGTATCAGAGTAGCTCCCCATATGGACACGCTATTCAGAATAACTACTCTGTTCCCAAAGTGGAGTAATTATGATGGAATAAAATCACTTTTATTCTGTAATAGCATGTCCACATGGGGAAATTATTCTGGAGCATACAAAAATAGCTAAATCGTACTAGAAGAGCTATTCTAGAATAATTAGGCCAGTCAATTCCCCCACGTAGACAGTGTGACCAGATAGCAAGTGTGAAGAATCAGGACAGGCAGGTTTTAAATGAAGTTCATACTTACTTGGCTGAATCTTAAGTTTAGTTCCTGATCCAAAGACAAGTTCGTTATACCTATCAGCATTCCCACAGCATGACTCCACTTTACAGAAACCTCCCCTAAGCCACTTACTATCAAAACCTTCTTCTTCCTCATTTGTAAATTACTTACAGCCCAGTTTTGATTAAGAGATTTCCCAATTTCCAGACATGTTTCACAATACACAATGGTTTTTTAAATTGCTTTAGGACTTTGGAAATCTGGGAGTATGAAGCTTACTGGAGTTCTGTCCTTACAGACGTTCAAAATGTGTTCATTCATAAAAGGGCGAGATTTGTGATTTCCTATGTGATTTGGACACCCAATTCCCATTAAAGTCTAGGATTTTCCAATAGTTGTCAGGTGCCTAATTCCCTGAGGATCCTTTGAAAACCTCAGCCAAAATTAAAGGGTCAAAGAACTTAAACAACTTTGAAAACCTCCCTGCAAGGGCCTAATACAAAAGCCACGGAAGTGAATAGAAACTCTCCTATTGACATCAATGAGGAATCAGTATCTGGGACATTTTTAAGTGGAATGTGGGTGTGGGAAGTACAACCAATGCATATATTTCTGTTCTGTCTCTCTGCTCAGGTACTTATATAACTCCTCATCAGTGCTGTATCTGGATGACTTACAAACTTTAATGAATTTAATCTTCCAGTGTGACATAGGGAAGGATCATTACACCCATTTCACAGATGGGGAAACTGAGGCACAGACAGATTAAGTGACATGCCCAAGGTCACACAGGAAGTTTGTGGCAGAGCTGGGAATTAAACCCAGATCTCCTGAGTCCTAGTTCAACACACTAAAAGAACATTTTTATAATTATATACATGTTTATTGTATAAAAAGTTCCCGCGCTGATGTGGTTCTTACCTGGCATTTGAAGCAGTCTGATCCATCCTCAAATGTCAGTGGAGAGGAAGCAACACTTTGTTCCCACATTGATAAGTCCCTCAGCAAAAACTCTAGAGGTTTATAGGCACAAAGCAATCGACCATGTTCTATCTAGTCCAATGCCCCTTTCCAGCCATGCTCAGTACCAGATGCTTCAAAAGAAGTTGATAGACACCTGGACATTATGTACTTATCTGTCCAGAGGAGAAGTTTCTTCTTGACCACATCTTTTAAAGGTTGGTTTGTGCACTGAAGCTGGAGGGAAGCAGAATTTCTGTTTCATGAAAGATTTCAAGACTTCTGAAATTAGTTTTCATTCCAAATTGTAACCAAAAAAAATTGAAATTTTCCACAGATATGGAATTTTCAAAACAAGTCTATCTTTAGTCTACCAGCGCATTGAAATTCAAACAACTGAAATGTTTCATTCTGATTTTGGCCTCTTTTTTAACAAAAAAAAACTAATTTAAACATTTGGAAGCAAAAAATCATTTTGAAATGAAACATTGAAATTTTCCATTCCAATAATATCGGAAAAGGATGTTTTGACCTCATCAGAATGAAATGTTCCATATTTTTCTGAGATGATATTTGATCCACACCTTCCAGCAGGAAGTTTTAATTCTGATGAAACAGCATTTTCTGACAGAAAAAGCTTCCACTGGAATTGATTGACCAGCTCTAGTTTATACCCTTAAAACATGTCAGACCTCTAACATAATTCTGGGTGTTGCCATTATTCATATTGACGTCCAAATCTTTTTTGAACATTATTAATATCTTGACCAGAATGGTACCTTGTGGCAATGAATTCCACAGGATCATTACCTAACCCTACTAATATGATATTCCTGCTCTCAGACTGTACATGACTGAAATTATTTGAATGTCTGATTTCCACTAAGCTTAACTGAATTGAGTATCCAAATCCTTGAGGCGAACTTGAAAAAGGGTTCCCAAATTCCATCGTAGCTTTTATAAGTCACGTACTTTGTCATACAGTTAATGTAGTGCTTGTCCAAAGGAAAGTTTCTTCAGGTCTCCTTTTAGAACACAATTATCTCATTCCCTCTTCTTTTTAAATTGGAGCAACCTGTTCACTGCACCCAGCAAACTGCATTGTCATTGCTCAGCATGCAGAAGCACCAGCCAGCTGACAAGATGAAAAACTGAAAGAAAAATGAAGAAATGTGCCTTGTGGTATAAGCAGAGGATAATTGTTTTTCCTTTGACCTATTTACTGGAATTGTTCAATTTAAAATTTTGCTAGCAGAAAAATTAAGGATTTCACCAGCAGGGGGCAAAAGAGACCACAGAAAGAAATTCATTCAACTCCACGTGGGTGGTGATAAGAAATTTTACACATTATTTGAGATATTGATTCCTCTCTACATTGAAGTGCATAATTGAATGATTGGCCAGATCTCTGCTGGCAGGTAGAATCCAATGAGCTAACCCATCTATGGATTTTTCAAGTAGCAGGGAGGGATAGCTCAGCGGTTTGAGCATCAGCTAGCTAAACCCAGCCTTATGAGTTCAATCCTTGAGGGGGCCAGCTGGGGAAAAATCAGTCCTTGGTCCTGCTATTGAAGGCAGGGGGTTGGACTCAAGGTTCTTTCCAGTTCTAGGAGATAAATACATCTCCTATTATTATTTACAACAATAGGGTTGTGCTGTGTAATGTATTTTGCTAATTGGTTTAGTTTTATACAAAGCTATTGATTGATTTCTATTTCACGCTCTCTTCATCTTCTTGTTCTCAGTTCCACCCCTCTCCACAAACACACACAGTCACACAGTCAAAAACAAACCAAGTCATAGATTCAGATATGCACAGTCACCCCTACTGACTCAGATACCAACACATATTGTTGCACTGACAGATACCCAGGCTTACACACATTCACAGCCACAAAGTTTCTTATTTACACACACACACTTTTGCACAGTCTTAGTAACATACATAGACAAGCACACAACTGACAATCTACATACGCACCCACAACTTCACACAAACACAAACTCACAGCCACATACAGTGCTACACATAAAGAGTTGCACAAATTTACAATGGGGAGGCACACACATATACATACACACATACCCTAACATCCACATGTATGCACTCCCACCAACTTGCATGCATATGCTGTCATAACAACCCACAGCCACATATTCATGTATACAGTATATACATACAGTCATCACACATATAGATACAAGTCCTTCACAAAGATATACACGGTCACAATCTCATACAGGCATGAGTAGGTATAACTGTTTATTTACACACAAATGTAAACTCACATATCTACGGAAATACTCACAGAGAGAGACATCCATACGCAAATGGACATGGCAACTTTCGACGACCTTAGCCTAAGAGTGATCCCTCGCCTGTAAAGCTGTCACCATAAATTGGCTTCCACAAACTCATGGGGTAAATTTTTCAAAATCGCCTAAACTGCTTCTCATCCTAAATCCCATTTTCAAAAGTGACCGAAGTTCTAAAGAGCCCTAGATTCACTGAAAGCTAATGAGTATTAGGCTCCTAAATTTCCTAAGTGCTTTTGAAAACGTTACCCATAATCCTCTCCCTACACACCCTCTACATAACCTCACATAATCACTCACACACAAAACTATGCTCCTTCTTCCTGCCATAATCTCTGAGAAGCAGAGGTCACAGAAGGTTTCAAACTCTTATCTACCACCATGAGCAAGAGCAGAAAATTGACTCAGACACTTTTGCTAAATAATTTACTACTAATGCTATTTTGTAAGTTGTCTCAGTTGTAAACTTCTTTCTTTCTTTCTTTCGTCATGGGCCCTTATCAGTAAACTCGCTTGCACTCCTGTAAGTCCACATTAAAGTGAGTGGTGGCAGGACATTGACTCTGGGCTTACAGCAGTGTAACTTTCACCTTACTTCAGGAGGTTCACACTTCCAGCTGCATTAATCACTGTAGCCAAGAAACCACTTATCTCCATGCTCGCTAGTTATTTATTCTGATTTCCTGTAAAATTTGTTTCACAGGCAAAGGCTTTCAGTGCCACAAAACATCACAGACCCCCTCAGTCCTCAGGGTGAAGATGGGAAACAAATCAAAGCTAAGCTGCAATTCTGATACTCCGCAAATGAACCCAGGTTTTTACTGGTACCGCCTGGTTTCCAACAAAGCCCTTCAGCTCACCCTCTGCAGGGGTAATTCAAGCTCGTTTGATGCTCACTTTGTCAAGGACGCTTTTCTGGGAGGGGGATCATGCCTTCCACTTGCTGATCTCTCCCATCCTAGCTGACGACAGTGCTACCTAGTACTGCTACTGTGCGTCTGCAGGGCTCTGCAGTAACTGCACGCTTGTGTACACATGTAAATATGTGTCTGGAAAGGTAGGCCTTGTATCTGTGAACTGAGACTCTGGTCTCTTGGTTCAATTCTTGGCTCTGCCAAAGATTCCCTGTGTGATCATGGACAAGTCCCTTCCTCCAGGGTTTTCAGAATTTAGAACTTTGCTTAATTGCAGTCTAAATCCCTTGGGTGGTTTTCAAAATCTCAGCCTCCAAAGGCCACATGCACAACGAGGACAATTATATTTCCTGTTTTCCACCCTTTGTCTATTTACAGTGTAAGTCCTTTGGGGCCTGGGCATGCTCTTACGATGTGTCTGTACAGCACCCAGCACAATGTGGCCTAGATATGGGTGAGGACCACTAGATGCTATCGAAACACACACAGTAATAACATCGATATTAGAGATTTCTTGTCTGTGTCAGAAAACAAAGTGACAAAACAAAATATCCCAACTATAATGCTATTCCCAATGCAAATTATACTCTCCTCTTAATGATTAACTTTACCTCAATACCTGACCCTATTCCTCATCCCACTCGTGACTCCCCTTCAAAAATGTATGTGCTTTAGTTAGAAAACTTTTAACACACCTGACACTAGTGGGAGCTCTTCACCTATCATCTAGCTTTCAACCTAGCCATCAGAACAGAGACTTCTCATGTTCTCCAGAAACAGAGGGATGGATATTCATCTGTGTAACTCTACTGATTCTAGTGGAACTATGGCCAATTTATACCAGCTGCTGATCTGACCTTTTGACTTCGATGGGGCAAGTCTGATTTACACCAGTTGGGGGGCCTGGCCCATTGGTTCCAGTGGAGCTATGCTGTTTCACACCACTTGAGGATCTGGCTCCCAGTTGCACTATGCCCATTTCCATCAAGTGGGGATCTGTCCCAAGCTGTCTGAATGCTTTTTTTAAAAATGTGTTTGGTGGCTTGTAGCATATGACTTATTTACAGTGTGAAACCATAGCCACCTAGCTTATCACTGGTTCTCCACTTGTAAGGTAACTCCCTTCTCTTGATGTGTCAGTATATTTATGCCATCCGATGAAGTGGGTATTCACCCACGAAAGCTCATGCTCCAAAACGTCTGTTAGTCTATAAGGTGCCACAGGATTCTTTGCTGCTTTTACAGATCCAGACTAACACAGCGACCCCTTTGATATATTTATGCCAGAATCTGTAATTTTCACTCCATGCATCTGATGAAGGGGACTTTTTGCCCACAAAAGCTTATGCTCAAATAAATCTGTTAGTCTTTAAGGTGCCACAGGACTCCTCATTGTTTCTATTTGTTCTAGTGGAACCATGGCCACTTTATACCAGCTGCTGATCTGACCTTTTGACTTCAGTGGGGCAACCCAGGTTTACACCAGTTGGGGGCCTGGCATATTGACTCTGGTGGAGCTATGCTGGTTCACACCACTTGTGGATCTGGCGCCCTGACTTCAGATGCGCTATAGCCATTTCCACCAGGCCGGGATCTGTCCCAAGTTGTCTAAATGCTTTTTAAAATAATGTGTGTGTGTGTTCTTATTTGCAGTGTGCAAACACAGCCCTCCAGCTTCCTTCTGCTACTCACTAGAAGCTGGCAGGGCTTCGGGGTGAGAAGTTGGTGTGAAGCGTAGCATGTGGACAGATGTGTTTCTAAGATCCAGGTTACCACAGCAACCTTCTTCTTTGTCAGACTGCCAAAAACCCCTTGCCTCCTTGCAGCACCCGCCTGTTATCAGACGGCAGCAAAGAGAACAATATTTGTGTGTGTGTGAACTTTGAATGTCATTCGTTTCTCTGTGACTCTTATGAAAATGGCCAGGGGGGAGAAAAACAAAGCTGGTTTAAATTGTTAGAATTTTCAAAAAAAATATTGCTGCTAGTTTGGCGGGAAATCAATTCATAATTGCCATCTTTGCTTTAGATTGTATATACTTTGCAAACTTTGGACCTCTGAACATTCACAGCAAAGCATAATTTGTAGATAGAGAAAAAAGACCATAAGCAACAATTTTTAAACTGAGAAAAGGAAATACTTTTGCACACAATGAGAAATTAGCTTGTGGAACTCATTGCCACGAGAAGTCATTGAGGCCAAAAGCCAGGCAGCTTTCAGAAGAGGACTGGACATTTACACAGAAATTAGAATGTGCCTTTATAGCAGTAAAGATTTGAAAAACAACAGTGTTCGAAAAGAGGTAAATCCTCATAGTTCAGGATGTGAACTAAATTTTAATAAGTGAGGTTTAGGGTTAGGGTTGCTACATACATTTGTCATATGTAATCAAAATAAGAATACAAGTAAAATTTAAATAGATCAGTCATTTTAACTGGGTTTGAATTTATTAAGCCATAAAATAGATTACAATAGAATATTAATGTAATATCTGATAAAAAAATTCCATTAAAACATTTTCATGGAAAACTGGGTATTTAATTAAACAAAATCTTACATTGGAAGTGTCTGCTTTCCTTGAGAATTTTTGTGGTTTATTTTTTGTTGGAAAGCCAAAAACTGAAAATTTTCATCTGAAAAACAAAAGCATTTTGATTTTAGCAGTTTTTTGGCCAAAGAATATTTTAGTGTTTCAATTCGGTTGAATTTTGCCACTGAAAGTTTTAATGAAAATGTTTCATTTTTGTTAAAACTCTTCATGAAGAAAACAAAAACATGGATAAATCTAGGTCCTAAGAGGCACTCTTCACTTTATATAATTCTGAATAAAAATCCAATTATATTGAAATTAGCTTTTCCATATGTCTGTCATATGTACGTAAAATAAAATGAATCTCTTTAATTGGGTTTGACTTCATTAAAACATAAAATAGATTTGAATAAAAATCAGTGTAATACAGTTAGCACAAACAAACAGTAAATGTTGCCATTAATACAATTTAAAAAATATGACATTTAACTGCATCTGTTGAAACTAGCATTTCATATATCTAGAAAGAGCTGATTTATTCAAAATTAAAGTATACTGGAAAAAATAAAAGAAAAACTAAAAGTGCTGGAGGGAAGTAAAATAAAATGAAGAGCTAGTCAAAATTTTGGACAAAATAGTTTTAATCAAAAAGCGCTTTTATTCAAAAAATATTTTTCTCTCAAAAAAGTCATTGTTCAAATATTTTAAATTTTTGTGAAAATTTTCACAAAATGTATTGAAAATGTTATTGAAAAATATAAAATATTTATTTGTTCATTTTCTAAACACCAGGTTTTCAGTAGACTAAAATTTTTGATAATTATTTCAACAATATTTTCAATTAAAATTCAGTTTTTTGTTATATAAAAATTCAGTGGAGATTTTTGGAAAACACAAAAATTGGCTCAATTTTGAACCCTCCAAAAATTCCAGCTTTGAAATTTTCATTTGATTTTCATTTTTTGACCAGCTCTAATAAAGGGTAAAAGCCAATGAATTATTTGCTATCTTCTTCAAATCATTGCTTGTTCCCTTCATCCAACCTGTAAGAAAGAGAGCAGTTCATGATTGTTGTGATGTCTCATGGGTCAGATTCTTCCAAGTATATTCACATCAGTGCTGGACCAGAACCCACTCAAGTTAGTGGAAAGTGTCCCATTGAAGTCAATGGGTTTTGCATCACCTCCTTCAGGTGGAATTTTCAAAGAACATAGGGGAATTAGGTGTCCAAGTGTTGTATATTTCCAATGGGAGTTGGGCATCTAAGTCCTTAAACATCCAAAATAGATGAGACAGAGAAGATTATTCTCCCTGTTTTACGGGTGGAGAACCTAGGCCCAGAGGAACAAAAAATGGGAAGAGCCTTCCTGGGTGATCAAATCCAACCTCCTGCTATCCCAGGCAATGCCATCATATAATCCCATTAATAAACATGCCAAACTCCATCTTTAAACTACTTGTTTGCCCGAACTGCTCCTTTTGGAAGGCTGCTCCAGAACATCCCTCCTCTGATGGTTAGAAACCTTCTTGTACTTTCCAGTAGAAATATATTCATGGCCATTTGTTCTTGTGCCTGCCCTGCCCCTTAGCTTCGATCAGGGACGGCTCTAGCTTTTTTTGCCACCCCAAGCACGGCAGGCAGGCTGCCTTTGGTGGCTTGCCTGTGGGAGGTCCCCGGTCCCGCGGCTTTGGTGTACCCCCAGCCGAATTGCTGCCGAATCTGCGGGACCAGCGGACCTCCCACAGGCATGCCATCAAAGGCTGCCTGACTGCCACCCTTGCAGGTACTGGCTGCCACCCCCGCAGCTTGCTGCCCCAGGCACGCGCTTGCATTGCTGTTGCCTGGAGTCACCGCTGGCTTCAATAGCCCTTTGGTGTTTACCCTCCTGATCAATCCAATCCCTTGTCAGCCTTCATTCTGCTAGGCTAAACAAGACACACTCTTTTAACCTCCTCTCCTCCCATAAGATATGCCCTCCATTCCCCTGTTCAACCTAGGAGTTTCTCCACAATCTGTTGCCATTTGAATGCAGAGAGATTAATTCTGAGATTTTCCAGGGAATCTAAAACCCCTTTCAAAATTCCATCCTAAGGGACCGGTTTTTAAAGGTATTTTGCCACATGAGGATGAAAATAGGGATTTTCAAGTGCACCATGGGGGTTAGGTGCCTGCTTCTTTTGAAAAACCTGTTAAGTGCATATGTGCTTAAAAGCCTTTAAAATATGGCTTTGTCTGTCTTGCCTAAATGAATGTAGGGGATACCTGGACTTGAACCCAGCTCTAAAACCTAAAATCAGTGATTGAACCTCAAGGCCTAGTTTCTTCATTAGTAAAAGAGGATGGGAGGGCAGTCAATGGAGACTGAACAAGGTTTTTCCCCTATGCGTAGTGCATACCTCTTTGGAGGACATAAAAAGGGTCTATGCACTGCATAAACCCCACTGACCCTCAGTTCTTACCTCAGAAATAAAGGTATCTAGTGACCAGGAGCATATTCAAGGCAATGCTTTTTGTTAGCAACACCCTCAAGCCCAGCACAGTGATAGACAGCGCATTCATTTTCTCCATATCTTCACCTGCAAAAGTGCAAGAGAGATTGTGGCTTTGAAGTGGTAATTTGCTATCAGCACAAAAACAATGTGGTAAACAAACAGATACAGTTTTGCAGGTGTAGAAACAGTGCAGAATGTGCACTGGAAATCTGACTCTAGGATAACAGCTGTTCAGTGCAGCTGACAAAGGACAATTTTGCCCTAAATGTGATGATTTTACATTGTTCAGAGCACTAATAGTTTTCAGTGAGTCAAGCCACATTTTGGGCCAGATTCTTAACTGGAATAGAAGCCAATGGAAGTTACATGGATTTATATCAGTTGAAGATCTGATCTCTAAGCTTGATTCACCACTGAAATACAAGTTGACACTGGTGTAACTCTATTGAAATCAATGGGGTTACAATGATATAAAACTGGAATAACTCAGTAGTGAATCAAGCCCTAAAATTCCATGCATTTTCAAACCAACCTTGAAGGCTAGGAGTTGAAGTCCTGCAGACCTCCATCAGGCTTGTGGTAGGTCCAGGAGTTGTTAAAACTGAAGAGAAAGAAAATGAAACACAAGTGATTCACAAAAGCCTTTCATGATGAACAAATGAAATGTCTGAGATTTTTGCTTCAGTTAAGTTTCTGGACCGAGATCCAGTTTCTTAGCCCATATAAACAGCACTTTTGACTTTAGTGGATCCACTCCAGTTAACATCAGCTGGGACTGAGGACGAGGCCCTGAAAGATTATCTCCCAATTTGTATCTATTTCACTTATTTAAAAGAATATTAAGAGGTGATGTGCTCGCACTCTAAAAGTACCTACACAGGGAGAGGATTTCTGGCATAGGAAACAAAAACAGAAGAAGATCTAGGGTAAATTTTTCAACGTTTTTTAAAGGTATTTAGCTACCTTGCAGCTAGGCTCATAAAGGGATTCTCAGAAGTGGATATCAGTAGAAATTAAGAATCTAGGTCCATTTGAAAAGTCTGTTAGGTGCATCTATAAGTGGCTAAATAGCTTTTAAAAATTGTCCCTACTTCTCTTAGGATCCTAAGTTACATTTTCAAAAGGGATATAGGCATTTGGAAGCCAAAGTTTCATTGAATGTCAGTAGAGTTTAGGCTCAAAAAGGCCAGATTTGAAAGGTAAGCAACTGAAGATGGAGGTAGGGATCCAGTCGTATTTTTAAAAGGGAATAAACAGGTTAAGAGCCTAAGTCCCATTGGCTTTCAATGGGATTCAGGCATCTAACCTATTAGATGCTGTTGCAAAATCCCACTAGAGGCCAATATTTATCTTTAGACACATTAATACCTTTGTGAATCGGGCCCTTAGGTACTTTTGAAAAGCCCTTTCCAAGTCAGTAATGTCAAACTGGGAATATTACCAAACTTCTCTACAGTGCAGGTAATTAACCTGTGGGTGTTACCAAGGGAGGCGATAAACTTATCATCACATGGAGTCTCAGATTTTCAAAGATGATTAGAGGATGAGAGCAGCTAATTTGCAAATCCCTTATGCAGATTAAAAAATCTAAACTGTAAACTGGACACACAAAATTGAGAATGGATGTCTGGCCACAAGTGCTAACAAACAGAGTA
The DNA here is from genome assembly GCF_025201925.1 of Gopherus flavomarginatus. Classification (NCBI taxonomy): domain Eukaryota; kingdom Metazoa; phylum Chordata; order Testudines; family Testudinidae; genus Gopherus; species Gopherus flavomarginatus. The sequence continues at coordinate 1,331,377 of NC_066627.1, read as the reverse complement.
GGGAAGACTCATTCTCTTCACTGCAAGAGCTGCTGCATGGAGTTATCTGGCCTGGGTTCTGCAGGAACTCAAATAAGATGATCATAATGCTCCCTTCTGGCCTTAAAAACATATCCTTAGCTTTCAATGAAACAGCAATGGTTTACAGGAGGTGAGGAGCCCGTCCAGTATTAAAGAATTTACTAGGGGTCATTCTTCTCTGACCCATAACACCATACCTGCTGCTCTCTCCGATGCTAGAATTGTATTAAATTTTTGGTTGTGGTGTTGTACTGAGCAATGCACATCTTGGTTCGATGTAATGTTGACAACCTTTACAGCATGGTATTTTCTGGATGAGAGGACAGGCTCAGTGGTTTCATACAGAATAGGGGCATCAGCATTCATGGACATCTTCAGTTCAGGAGGGTAGAAATCCTTTGCTAAGCAAGCAGTTGAACCACTGGAGTCTGCAGACTTCAAAATCACGAGAGAAGGCTGAGAAGGTGTTGGGTTATCTGAAAGGAGGAATTGATCATGTTGTCATGCATGGCAGTGCAAAAACTCAACTCTGAATGTCAAGTTTGTCATGAAAAGAAATCTCACAGGACATTTTAGTGATAGGTGCTGAGGTTAAGGTTAGGAGTTAAGGGCATAATGGCCAAGATCTTTTAAATTGATTTGTAATTTGGTGGGCTTCAGTTTTTGGCTCCCCAATTTAGGACACCTTAAGGAGGCCTCATTGAAAATATATGCGCCATCCACGCTCTGAAAATCAGTCCCACTTATGGGATCCCAAGTTGGGCACCCAAAATTACTAATCTCTTTCAAGAATGAAGGGCTAAAAGTCCAAATTTAATGTCTGCAGCATCTTCATATATACGTGCAGAGTTGGTAACTGAATTTCTACCTCGGCATTTTCAGGTTCAGTTCTCTGATTTCATGAAAAAATTCAACATTGAAGAAAGAAAATGTGTTTCCTTCTATCTGAATCTAAGAACTGGCTTCACCAGTAAAACTCTACCTTCTTTGCATCACTCCAGCAACCCAAAGCAGCCACAAGCCCACTTTAATCAGACAGTTAAGATGGCTTTATGTCGCTGCGGAGCATAAAACAGCTTGGGCTGTTGGTGGGGGGGGGTATATCAATTTGACAGGAAACCTCTTTTGAACAAAAACACATTTTTGTTCTATGATCATCTGCATGCCAGATATATTTTCTATGCTGCAGATCTCCGATGCATGAAGTGGTCCAAGTTCTGCTTTTGTTTATGCAGATGTCTGTCTATTGAATTTAACGTGGTAATGTGCATGCAACTGTGAGTGGAATTTGACCCTTTGATAGCAAAACACCCCGTGAAGTTGCTAGGCATTCCACCTTTATTACAGAGATCAGGCGATGTATCTTCTTATATGAAAGTGACCTCTAAGGACCTTACAGCTATTCATAAATTGGGCTCTGGCCCAACTCAAGTTAAAGTCAAAGAAACCCATTTTTTGAAAATAGGCCTGTGAATTAATGAACTTTTAGCACCATTTTACACACTGGAAACTGAGGCATGGAGAGATGAAGTCACTTCACCAAACCACTCAGGGAGTCGATCCAAGAGGAAGTTTTTGAGCCAAGATTGCCTTAGTCCCAGTCCAACCTCTCTTGTGTTTTCTTTTCCTATCTGTAAAATGGGGATAATGGTCATTCCTTTTCCCTGCAACTTTGTCTAGTCCATTTACATTAAGATTTTCAAAAAGCTTCCAAGTGATTTAGGAGCACAAGTCCCATTGGTTGGGCCAGGATCTTGATTGTTGATACTGGGTGGAAGAAGAAGAAGTAGACATGTATTGAATGGCTAAGCAAAAACTAAAGGAGGAAGTGACAACTCTTTGAAAACAGACAAAGGGGCTTCCCAACATGGGTGAATAAGAAAAATGTGCAAGATTTTACCAGGAATCTAGTGAGAGGAAACTTGGATAAATTAAGAAAGTATTTTTTTTGTCTGCGTAATAAACCAAAATGCTCACACAGAGAACAAAGAGACTATGGAATATGCTCCCTAGGAGAGTGGTAACTATATCAATTTATATTAGAAATCAGAAGTACCTGCTATAAGATGTCAAACCATCAGTCAAACTGGAAGAGAGTTTTGTGTTTTGTCATGGGATATAAATATGACACAGCAACCTGACAGCAATAATTCCAGAGAATGTGCAAGCAAAGAATGAGCCCAGCAAAGAATGAACTGACCCAAAACTAAACTTCTCTTCTTAACTCCAATCATGTCTTCACGTTCTAATTGTAATGGACCAAATCCTCAGGTACTGTAAAGCCACAGTGTTCCATTGACCTCTATGGAACTGTGCCAGTTTACATTAGCTGGGGATCTGGCCCACCCACACAAATGGTGTTACAGAGGATTCATGCCCTCTAGGGATCTGGCCCACTGACTCCAATGGATCTACAGCCAATTTACACCAGTGAGGTGTCTGGCTGCAGTGACTTAGTGAAAGAATGCTGGGTCAAAGCAGCTGAGGATCTGGATCCATTTTTACTAAAACATAGTTCCCTAGACACATAGTTATTTGTAATCATGTAAAGAAGCCTTCATAAAACAAGAATGTATAATATTTAGATTTTAAAAAATTAATACATTGTGATTTTTCAGATTATAAGAACATATAGACTATAAGAATTCTCTTTCCATAATGTTAAAATGGTTTACTCAAGAACTTACTTGGATCTACCGTAACTTTTGTCCCAGGAGAGTCAGAGTCCACAGTGATACACTTCTTTACAAAGTTGTCGTCTCTCTCTATGGCTGTGGCAGGGTATGAAGGGAGGTGACTTCTCAAAACTCTGTTCATTCCAATTTAATTCAGTTTGCTGCAGCAGGAAGGATCAATTTTACTGAGCAAAATAAAGTATGCTCCTAAAAAGCTATCCAAATATCTTTACATCTCCTTGTTGAGTGTAGTAAGCCATTGAATTGTCAGACTGAGCAAAGGAATGTGCAAGATAAACATTAATCTTTTTAAGTAGCTAGTCCAGTTCTTTCACATACACATTCACGACACTCCTAGGAAAAGTGACTGTTCTTCCCTTCTGTGCCTTGTATTAATGCCTTTACCCATTCCAAAATAAAATATCTGAGGGAAGATTTTCTTAAAAAGTTAGTTGTCATTTCTTCCATTTGAATTTTTCAAATTAACAATAAAAAGCCAGGCTTTCTGCCTCGTACCAAGACCACAGTATATTCATTTAGAAAATATCAGATCAAGGGTAAAAAATTCAAAACTATCTTAGACTAAGTATCATTTTTAAAAATGACATATGGCTACATCTGGAATTTCAAAGCGCTGCCGCGGCAGCGCTTTGAAGTGTGGGTGTAGTCAGAGCAGCAGCGCTGGGAGAGAGCTCTCCCAGCGCTGCATGTAAACCACATCCCTTATGGGTGTAGCGTGCAGCGCTGGGAGCCGCGCTCCCAGCGCTGCTGCCCTGATTACACTGACGCTTTACAGCGCTGTATCTTGCAGCGCCCAGGGGGGTGTTTTTTCACACCCCAGTTGCAGCGCTGTAAAGTGTGAGTGTAGCCAAGGCTTTACACCTAAGTGAATTAGGCAGTTAACTCTCATTCATTTAAATGGCTGTTAGCTGCTTAAATTGCTTAAGTGCTTTTGAAAACCCCACTAGATGCCTATCTGCATCTTTAGGAGCCTGAATACCTTTGAAAATCCCACCAGGAACTTATCTGCATCTTAAAGTGTCTAAATACCTTTTTGAAAATGGGCCTTAGATTTCTATGTCATTTGTGTCTCCCAGAACTTCCATTGCTATAAATCAGCACAGCTGTGGTGAGGTCAGTGGAGCTCTGCTGATTTATACCAGTTGAGGAGCTGGCCCATCCCTCAAAAATTATTTAGTTTAGAAGTATCAGATAGAATTACAACTGAGCAATTTGTCTTACCTTGGGAGGGTCTTCCAAAATGCTTCTAATACTGAGATTTTAAAAATGAAAATGTTTTTGAGACTCTCAAAGCCTTTTCCTGTGGATTTTAAGATTGGAGGTAGTTCCTCATCTGCTGTACATTGCCATAGCACAGTTTACACCAGATAAGGAATCTGTCCTTTTAGTTCCCAGTGTGAGAAAGAGGAAATCGAATCAGCTACTCATGGGTAGAGAATCCTGACAGTCTGTGGTTGGTGTAACATTCTCTAGACCAGTTCTATGATCCGTCATGTGAAGTTCTGGAAGCAATGTTCCCACGCTGTGCTGCCTCTTTTGATACATATATTCTGGAACCAGATTAAACAAACTGTAAATTCAAAGGCTTTTCTAAAACATTTTCATACTAATATACCCAGAGACTCTTTTCTCTGACTCTGAACAAATATTTGCTCTTAGCTGGGACACCCAAATACATTGATGAGAAGAGACATGCAAAGAACAAATGCCAACAAACTCTTATTGAAAGGAAAGAATTCAGGAGAACTAGAGAGGTGGAGATTCTGACTGAGCTAAGCGTAAGGCTTGATTTTCAAAGATACTTAGGCCTCCCTAAGTGCCTAAGTCACTTTTGAAAATGGGACTTAGAGGCTCCTAGATCACTTAATACTTATGAGAAACATACCCTCATGCTCCTTATACCTCATTTTCCCAGGTATACAAGCTTTTGAGCTTCACCAGGTGACTGACAGGAGCACTGTGAGGATAAATATGTTAAAACAGAGACTATGGTAATGTGACCCATGTAAATACCTTGGATAAATTTTCCAGGGACCATACGTGAGTTCGGCACCCAGCTCCTATTGGATTTCAATGGGATTAAGGTGCCTAAATGACTTTTAAAATACCCATCTTGTTGTTTGTGGTAAAATATTTGATTTTCCGAACCTCACATTAGAGATCTGTAGCAAGAAAAGAATGCATAGATACCTCCTGTCTTCACAATCTGAAATGTTTAAGCTTCCAGTTCTGTTCTTCCACCTCCTCCCCAGCTCTTTGCTTATATTGTGCCGTACTTCTCAACTAATCTCATTTTGGATGGCATTTTCAAAGATGTGAGTTGGGCACCAAACTTCTTAGCTCCTTTGAAAATCCTAACCATGTGGCCAGATTTTTCAATGTACTTAGATGCCTAAAGATGCAGATAGACATCTAATGGGATTTTCAAAGGTGTCTAAATAGGCTAGATGCTAAATGGTTTTGATTTAAATAGCAGTTAACTGCCTAACCTACTTACACTCTAAAAATCTCACTAGGGCCTGCATCCTCAAAGATACTTATCACCTGACTCCCACTTGCATCTTTACAGATCTGCATATATTGGGAAATCTGGCCCATGAAGAGTATGGTATCGTGGTTAAAATTAGCCCCTAAATTATCAGCCCCAATTTGCATCCTAATGTATAAAGCAAGATAAAATGCAAGTCATCATTTTAGAGTCTAAAAAGACCCATTTTTCTAGTTCTTAACTTGCATTTTTCAGTAAAATGCAGTGTATAAGGCATTCACATTCACATGTGCCTATTCATTGCACCTCAAACTCTGAATAGATGTGAATATAAATGAACTTTCTCTTACACAGATGGACCCAGGGTTTCTTTAATTTTTTCCTTTCTTTTCCTTCAAGAAAACTGGAATTTCTCTGCTTTTTTCTACCATGATTTTCTGGCTTCTACAGCAGAATCTCCCCCCCTAACAACCACAAGTCCGAAAACAGTGAGGAGTCCTTGTGGCACCTTAGAGACTAACAAATTTATTTGGGCATAAGCTTGTGTGGGCTAGAACCCACTTCACTGGATGAATGAAGCAAAAAATACAGGAGCAGGTATAAATACATGACAGGATGAGGTTTGCTTTACCACGTGTGAGGTCAGTCTAATGAGAAAAATCAATTAACAGCAGGATACTAAGGGAGAAAAAATAACTTTTGAAGAGGTAAGAGAGTGGTCCATTACAGACAGTTGACAAGAAAGTGTGAGTAACAGTAGGGGAAAATTAGTATTGGGGAAATTAGGTTTAGGTTTTGTAATGACCCAACCACTCCCAGTCTTTATTTAGGCCCAATCTGATGGTGTCCCATTTAAAAATTAATTCCAGTTCTGCAGCTTTATGTTGAAGTCTCTTTTTGAAGTTTGTTTGTTGAGGAATTGCCACTTTTAGGTCTGTTATTGAGTGTCCAGGGAGACTGAAGTGCTCTGGTCCTGGTCCTCTATGTTGTTTGTTTGTTTTAACTGAACAAAGCACAGATAAGACTCTGTATTGTTTATATTAGAAAACTGGGTAGATAGAGGCCTGCACAGGTCATATCCAATATGGCAAAGCCCCCAATCCTTTCCCTCTTGTTTAAGAAACCCACTAACACACTGTGTGTTCTCTCTGTCCCCTCTCCCATGTGGACACATCCCCACACATCTTCCAAGACCTCCTTTAGCCCCCATTTTGAAGCACAATTAAGTTCCTTTGATAGGAGTCCCTACAAGGCCAGGTGGTGAGAGGCCTTGGTTTCTGTTGCCCCCTGGAGACTTAGATTGGATGGAGCAGGGGAATGAAGGCTGCACACGGGGGCTGGGGAAAGGTGGTACTAGGGGAAGGAATCCCAAGACCCAAAGTCAGAGAAGAAAGTGGATGGAAACAGGTAAACTGTTTCTATTGTTAAAGCTGAGCAGATTGTCTGAGCTGGTTTCCTTTGGGATTTGCTACTGTTTAGGTCTTCAGCTTCCTTGGCAGAAATCTTCTGCAGTAAAACCCATTCTTATCGGAGTTCCGAGTGCCCTGTGCACATTGTGTCCAACATGCAGTAATACTCAGCAGCATCCTCAGGTCTAACGTTAGTCAAGTGCAAATGCAGCAGGATGTTGGGATTGTCCCTGGAGACAGTGAATTGACTGTTAATAATAATAATGATAGGAGATATACCAACTGCCTAGAACTGGAAGGGACCTTGAAAAGTCATCGAGTCCAGGCCCCTGCCTTCACTAGCAGGACTAATTACTGATTTTTGCCCCAGATCCCTAAGTGGCCCCTTCAAGGGTTGAATTCACAACCCTGGGTTAGGAGGCCAATGCTCAAACCACTGAACTATCCCTCCCCCCCTTTCACTGAAGCAGCATAATTTTTTGTATCTCTGGCCCAATAGCTAATGGTTGATGCTCATTCCAGGCGTGATTCTGTACCGGTTCATCCCATAATCACCAAAACTGAATCCAGAGGTTTTGCAGGAAATCCGGAGAGAGTCCCTGAGCATTTTAACTTCTCCACCAGATGCCACACATTCTAATTTTGACTGACTCCCTAGATAGAAAAAAAAGAGACATTAAGACTTCTCTAATAATACTTGGGCATCTCCTATGTCCATAGGAATTAAATCACCTTTGAGAACCAATAGAAAGGATGCAGTCCGGAGCCATAATAGCATATTTCTGATTCTGAGGAGAGTTCTCTGGGGAATTTGCTGTTAACTGCACAGACATAGGGGGATGCAGATTGTCTAGATTTTCTTTCCAAGAGCTGCAGAGTCAGGAAAATTGCTGGCTTTAAACAGGAAGTTCACTTAGGTATTTTGTACGTTCCATTTTATAAAAATCAGATGAACTCCAGCCCAGAATAACCACCATTTTATACACCACAATTTGGTGTTGCTTGACTGAGGGGAAAAAATAATAATATTCATGGAAATAACAACAGCTGGGCTCATTTTCACATGGACTGACTACTTTGCCTTATGTTGCATCCTGGTCCCATCTTCTTTTTCTTTTCTTTATTTCATTTTTTATTATTTTATTTGGTCTGTTCAAGACGTATACTGCTTGGGACAAGGTCTGTCCATTACTGTGGGTCACATTGTGATCCTTTTACATTTGGTAGTACTTTTTCCAAAAAGTAGCCACCTTCCTTCAATGGAACTATTCAATCTGATTAAGGGTATTGCTGTCTGGTCCTGTATAGTTTTTATTAACAGCCCAAAGCACAGGTACTAGTATTTATTATTTATATTACAGTAACCACTAGGTAGACAAACAGAAAAGGTGGGGGAGGTAATATTTTTATTGGACCAATTTCTGTTGTTGAGAGAGAGAAGTGTTTGAGCTACACAGAGCTCTTCCTCAGATCATGTAGCTCAAAAACTTGTCCCATTTTCCAACTGAAGTTGGTCCAATAAAAGATGTGCATTTATCCACCTTGTCCCTCTAATATCCTGGGACCAACATCCTACGACAACACTGCATACAACCCAGATAGATAGACGGGCACATCCAGTGTGTCAGAAACACCCAATCCTTGTGCCTTGTTCAAGAAAAACATAAAACCTCCTATATTCTCTTTAACTCCAGTCCATGTTAGAGACATCCCTCCACACCTTGCAAGATTTCCTTCTGCCCCATCATACAGCACTCCCTTTGGTGGGAGTTGTTGAACAGGAGTGTGGGGGAACTCTGGCGCTCAAGGGGACAAGAAAGAGCTGGTGCCAGGGGAAAAGAAAAAGTTTCTTGGTGTTCAGTTCCAGAGAAAGAAAGTAGATGGAACAGGTAACCCTGTGCTGTGGTTAACACAGAGTGGATTGACTCTGCCAGTTTCTGTCAGGATTTTCTAGCATTGAGGGCTTCAGCTTCCCCAGCAGAAATTTGCTTCCTCAACAACCACACGTCAAGGTTCTTGTCTGAGCTCCCACTGCCTTCTGCACACTGTGTCCCACGTGCAGTAATACTCAGCAGCGTCTTCAGGTCTCAGCTTAGTCATATGCAAATACAACAGGCTCCTGGAATTATCTCTGGAGATGGTGAATCGCCCTTTCACAGACTCAGAATAATATATTGTATCCCCGGCATTGCTAATCGTGGCAACCCGCTCCAGTCCCATCCCAGGAGCGTGTCTGACCCAGTTCATGCCGTAGTCACCAAAGCTGAATCCGGAGGTTTTGCAGGAGATCTGAAGAGAGTCCCCAAGCTTTTTAATTTCTCCACCGGATGCCACAAATTCACTGCTTGTCTGGACTCCTGAATGGAAAAAAGCAGACCATAAGACTCATATGTAAAAGAACCTCCAATGTCTTTAGCAATTAAATTACCTTTGAAAGTGAATAGAATGGATATGAAGCTGAGCCAGTATTTCATCTTTCTGATTGTAGGGAGAGGCCCCAGGGGGTTGGCTGGTAACTGCATGGACCCGCGGGGCTGTTGGATATGTCTCTGAGAGCTGCAGGATTGGGGACTAGCCAGCGCTAAGCAGGAAATGTGGCTATGCAATTTGCACATTCCCCTGGTTTATAAGACAAACGAACTCCACCCCAGAGTGAGCTGAGTTTCAGAGACTGGTTTTCATGCTGTTTAGCTCTTTGGTGGAATGTACTAAGCACAGACCTAACAACAGGTGTGTACCTAAACTCTGCCCACTTTGGTTCGTGCTGTAGCCAGTTCCACCTCCCTTTTCCTGCCTTGTCTCCGTAGACTATAAGCTCTTCAGGACAGGGGCTGTCTCTGACTCTGTCTGTGCAGCTCTCAGCATAATGGGACCCAGATCTCAGTTACTTTGGGTATATTCAGTGTCCACCATCAGGCAATGTTCTCTAGGTAGGACCATAACAGACCTGATAAATAATGGCGCTTGTATTCTGGGTTTCTTACTCAGTCTTCCTGGACTGAAAACTCCTTGGGGGATAGAGGGCCTCATTTTTCTGGGCTGAAAAGACCTGATTAGAACCAGGAAGAGGCTGGGATTGTAAAAATGCTTCTTGGATTTAGAAGCACAATTTCTATTCCGAGTCAATGGGATTTGCATCGCTAAATCCCCCGTGTGCTTCTGCAACCCTTTCCTTCTTGGCAAACTTCTCCAGCTCCTTTGTGCTAAGGCACCTCAGCCCTGCCCAGAGTGGACTGAGGGTTGGGCTTTTGGTTCTGTGAGTAGTTTATTCTTCAAAATACACAGATTCAAGTCAACGAAATTTGTTTATGGATGGGGGTCAAATTCAGCAAATAGTTGCAGTCAGAAAGGGGGGCGGGGGGGTAACTTTCCCAAAAAAGTCAAAATGTTTCATTTTGGCATTTTTGACGCAAAAAGTCAAAGTGTTTTTGTATCAGAATTGTGTTAGGTAGATTTAACTATTTTAAATAAAGATAAATAACACCTCAAACTGAAATGTTTCATTTCAGGTCAAATAAATCATTGTATTCAACCCAAAACATAATGTTTTCATTTTGGTGAGAAAAACTGAAAAACTTTTCTGTTATTATTTTTCAAACAAACACTAAACCAAAAGATCATTTTCCCAGCTTTAGTCCTAACTTTGCTGCACTCAGATATTTTTTTTAATATTCACAATTAATGGGATTCATGAATCTCTTTATTTTATGAATTTCCTTCAGTTAGTTACGCAATTTGCACATCCACATTTACGAGGGCCAATAAGCTCATACCCAGAACAATCTGCGTTTCATGAACTCTGGTTAAGAGGGAAGAAACGTCATTTTATTCATGTAGCAAAAGAAAAAAAAACTAATTTCTTTGTTTTCATTTTTTAAAATTGTCTCCAAATCCCATTCCCTCACTTCTGCCTTTGCCCCACATCTAGTCCCTCCAGTGAGCAGCCAGACTGGAGAAAGGCCTTGTATCCTACTCACTCACCCCAGCCAGTCTCTCGGGCTTGGGGCAAAATCAAACCAACACCCCCCAGCCGGGAAAGGTCTTGTATTTCATTCCCCACCCGCGGAGCCAGCCAGTCTTCCTGCCTTGGCACAGATCGGAGCTGACACCCCCTAGAGAGGAAAGGCCCATATTCCATTCCCTGTTCCCTCAAATCAGAAAGTCTCCCCCGCAGCATGAAGCTGGATTGGACCTAACACCTCTGGAGGGAAAGTCTCTCTGCCATTTATAGGTTAAAATCATTTAATATTGTTAAAAGAAACAACTCTTGTTGTGCAACAATTTATTATGCAGGCAAATGCACCAAAACACAAAACATTGCTTTCGTATAAAAATAGGAAAGGAAAGTACATGAATGAAAAACATCGGAAGACATGTTTAAAAAGACCATCATCTTTCACAGTCAGCTCTTCCAAAAATTCTTGCACAATCAGTATAAGTTAGCAGTCAAACATTCTATTACTTTTCTAGCCTAAGAAACATGGCAGATTTGAATAAAAGATGGGCTGTTCCCCCCCGCCCCCACAAGGTAAGAAAAGATTTGAGGGAATACAAAATCTCCTTCAGTCTTAACTCCGAAGTTGTTGTTGTAACTCTACAATTGTTATTCAGTTACCAAAATTAGCTTGTTAAAAATTTAGTCCTAGCAACAAGAAATGCTGACTAATTGTCAGTATCAAAAGCAGTATATATAATTAAAGTTGACAGAAATTTAGCTTTATTTCTCAGGTCCGTCCTCGCTCCTTCTTGCAAACCTAGAACAACAATGACGTTGTTAATAATTATTATGTTCATTTATTTTATTACAGCAAAATTATTTGGTCTTTTCGACATGGCAAATCCCAATTACATATTCATCATACAGGTGCTGAAGTTATATTGACATCTGTGGGACTTTCGCAAGTGAACGAATTACAGAATGAGAGTTTCATAGGCCAGAAGGGACCATTATGATCAGCTAGTCTGTCCTCCTGTATAATACAGACAATAGAACTTCCCCAAAAATAATTCCTAGAGTAGATCTTTTAGAAAAGCACCCAATTTTTTATATTTCAATTGTCAGCAATTTGAGGCAGGGACTGTGTCTCTCATGTGTCTGAGCAGTGCCCAGAACATTGGAGCCCTCATCTGAGCTGTCCCTATACTAGGCATTAGTACATTACGAATAAATATGAACAGCCACACTAGAGACAGGAGATCTCTGATTAAATCAGGAGCCTTGAGAGATGTCCTGCCACTTCACAGAGACAAGGTGGGTAAGGCAATATCTTCTACTGAGCCAACCTCGGTTGGAGAAAGACCAGAAGAAGAGCTCTGTGGAGCTCGAAAACTTGTCTCTTTCACCAACAGAAGTTGATCCAGTACAAGATTTTACCTCACCTGCCTTGTCTCTCTAATATCCTGAAACCAACACGGCTACTACAACACTGCAAACCACTATTTCATGACTAATGGTAGCAACTGTGTGAGTACTATCACTCTAAGTTACTTTATGGCATCCTTTAGTGTAAAGCTTTCGGATACCTTCTGTGAGGTCGGGGAATGCTGTTATTCCCATTCTACAGATGGAGACCCAAGACAGAGAGACACTAAAGGCAGAACATTCAAAAAAACAGAAGTGACTTGCTCAAGCTGACACAGAACATGGTAGAGCCAGGAAGGAAACCAAGCCCCTCCCCATGAAACAATTCTTCTTCTCTGTCTTCTCTTCCTGCTAGTACAGGCAGGACTTAGGCATGATGATCTGCCTTTTCACTAGCATGTTAAAAAGACCTGCCCTAGGCGCTGTCAGCAGACAGTAGTGCGAAAAATGCCAGAGCCCGGTCTGCACCGCAAAGTAGCACATACCTCAAAGACTAATCTTGCAGTCATGAGCACATTGAAGATGATGCTCTTTGCAAGCACAATTTCCAAAGCCAGCAGAGCCGTGGATAGTGTCTTCACACTTTTCTCCTCATTCTTGTCTACAAAATATGAAACAATGTTGTGGGTTCACCATGAAAATTCATATTAGCACAAAGCCAAATAGAATGATGAAAGATATTTGTGTGTGTGCGCGCACGTGTATAGGTTTGTCAGAATAAAATTTTTATTTTTCAATATTTTAGACAGATAAAATCGTTGATTTTAAGTATTTTTTCCATTTCTATTGATTTAATTTTTTCACAATTGTATGAAATTAGGGGTCAGACAATTACTTAATAATGATAGATTTTGAGATTCAATAAGCTTAAACATTAAAATGCAGTTTGTCAATATCATATGTCAAAATATACAAAGTAAATACCCTTAAGTCAAACTCTAAGTTCTCAAGCAGCATTTTTCCTATTTTGCTTTGTTTAATTTTGGAAATTTCCATTATTATCAGTAGAAATATTTTTGTTGTTGGTTTCTGTATGTGAGGTGAAGCTGATATTTATGGACCTTTACAGGTAAAAAATTGAATTCTTTCAATCCTTCATATGCTAGAGAGAAGGAAGATTAAGGATGGTAGAGCTAGTCTTGCAGCTCTCTTCTGTGATGCAAATGATTACAGGAGAAGGAGAATTTGATGAATTGTCATTGATGTTAATGGGAAATGGGCACAAGCAGAATGAGTTAAGAACATGTAGTAACAATAGACCATAGTGGAGATCTTCCCCCCGGCCCCAGTCCTGTGCCATTGACCTCAATGGATGGAGGACTGGACTCTCAGAGCTAGACTGCAGGATGCCTGCTCAACATTGCTGAACACTTCCTCCCATTCACACCAGTGAGACCATTTGAGTGAGTAGCTGCTCATCAACACAAGTAAAGGTTGGACAACCTGGTCCTATGTTTGTTACATTTAAATTACCAGACACAGCAAGGGCCAGATTCTCAGCTGATATTGAAGTCAATAGTTTCCCCCCCATCTTATAAATTGCCTGTAAGCAACAGAATCATTCATTTGGGTACTAACCTTCGAGAGTAGAGTTTGAAATGTTGCACGGTTCAGGAGCAGGAGATGTGAAATCTAAAAGAAAGACAGTAAACTGCACCCAAAAGAAATGACGTATGTAGATATATAATAATCTCACGGAACTATTTGCAATTCAAGAGGGTGGGAATTCACATTATGCACAGTTCTAGCCTGGTTCGTAGTGCTGTGAAGTTAAGGGGGGTCTTTCCCTCTGAGGAAGCATATTAGCCCTTGAGTTTTTGGTACAAAACATTTTCTTACATAAGAATTTTATGTAGGATTTCTTTCAATTTCCTTTGAAGCAGAATACTGTCAGGAGTCGGCAACCTTTCGGAAGTGCTGTGCTGAGTCTTCATTTATTTACTCTAATTTAAGGTTTTGCATGCCAGTAATATATTTTAACATTTTTAGAAGGTCTCTTTTTATAAGTCTGTAATATACAACTAAACTATTGTTGTATGTAAAGTAAAGAAGGTTTTTAAAATGTTTAAGAAGCTTCAATTAAAATTAAATTAAAATGCAGAGGTCGCCCAGACCAGTGACCAGATCCCGGGCAGTGTGAGTGCCACTGAAAATCAGCTCTCGTGCCACCTTCGGCACACATGCCAAAGGTTGCCTACCCCTGGTATAGAGCATACAGAGCATTGGAGTAGATGAATGCTCTGATCCGTTCTGGCTTTCCCTATGATCCTATGTGATAAATAAAATTTTAATTCATATCAAAGATATCTTATTCAACCTTAAACCCAGAAAACATACCTGGCAGCTTCTCAGCTGTTTGGGTTTTCTTAATAAGTTTGCTGTTATGTTGAACAGAGCAAGATACTGGTTCATTTGAGAACAACTTGGCAACTTTGACGGCACTGTATTTCCCACTAGATGTGAGGATAGATGTTGCTTCATATATAGTTTGACTGTCAGAATTCATGAATATCTTCAATTTCTTAGGGTAGAAATCTTTCACCAGGCAAGCAGCAATGCTCTCATTTTCTGACTTCATAATGGAGACAGAGGGCTCAGAAGGGGTTTGATCTCCTGGAAAGTTAATGCTGTGTTTGAAATTTAATTAGAAGATGATAATAATGATCCCTTCTGGACTTAAAAGCAATGAATATCTTTGCCCTATGCTCGTATAGAGAGAGTACCTATTTGATAAGTACATGCTATAGACTTCTTTTAATCCAAACTTTGATAAACTAGACAGATTGAGCTTTTTAAGTCTCATTTGAAGACAGGATTTCAAGAGAGAAGAAGAAGAAGAACTTAACAATGGGGGTTGTGGGGAAAAACAGTATATGATCATTTCATTAGAAGTTGTAACATAAAGGAGAAAGAGTTAATATGGCCCATACAAGCTTAATTCTCTCATTTCCTAACTTTTGAGTGCTTGATTCTGCAATCATAAAAATGCTTTATTAACATGATCATATGAACTTAATTTGGATGTTGAAAATTTCAATAAAACATTTTGAAACTATCACAGTGGAAAAATGAATTCATAGTGCAGAGCAACACTTACCATTTTTAATATATTTTCCATGTAATTTCTCTCTGCTAGAAAGAAGGAATGTCCATTATCACTGAAAGTCAGTCAGAAGATGTTATACTATACTCACAAATTTCCAGAAACACTTATTGTCTCTGGATCCAAAGCGTGTATTGCTTAAAACCAACACTATAAGCACAGACAATAAGAATCCAAGCATACTCCCAGCCTTATTTTTAATCTCACCTTCAATATGCCTGCAAAAAACTTTAAGAAATTTCTTTTTCTTAAATTTAAAGTTTTAAAATACCCTTTCCTGAGAATTAAGGTTCAGTCACTTACTTGGTATTAGAGAAACTTTGGTCCCTTTAAAGACAGCCTCCGAGATCACAGTGCTATACAGCTGTGCAAGAACCTCTATAGAGAAAATTGAAGGAACTGCTAGGGTTACTTTATGTTATTCTGAGTCTGGGTTGGATTATTCATCTCCAGTTTCTGGTGTAATCCTGTGCTCAATAAGAAAACGTTTCTGTGCAAAAGGTGATTTATGTTTTAGCTGCAGAAGAAGAAAATAAGCTCAAAAAGGCATGATTATTGTTGTTAATTTCAGCCTTTAAAATTAACATATGGAAACCTTTGAATTGCAAAGATTTAAAAAATATTCAACTTTCTACACCCTGAGGCAGAATCTCAGTTGGTGTAAAGGGTCCGGGCATCTTTGAAACCAATATGCAAATTTACACCAGCTGAGGCTCTGTCCCTCAGAGTGGTCCTATTAACATTCAGTGGGTCTATTACAATGCATAAACTGAAACACATGTTCAATTTCTGTACAATCAGGACCTTACAGAAGAATTTTGATGCTTGACTCCCAAAATTTTCTGCTTTCAGAAACAAATTTCGTGCCTCAAAGACAAGATCTGCCAGTGGGTTGAGAAGGATTAATAAAGGGTCCCAAAGAACAGCAACATGCCATGTGTGGGATCATGTAGTAAAGCAACACTCTGTTCTGAGAATAATACAAAGGATATGGATGTTTTACTTCTTTAATTTCACTAGTGAGAATAAAGCCCAGTTTAGAGTAATTAGCCATGTGCACTCTACTGCGTATAAAGAAATGTGCAACGTTAAAAGAAGTATTTAAAATATTGTTATTAAACCAGCACAATAAACTATGTATAAAAGCTCCCTTTCCCTTCACAACAAACGAAAAACAAGGGATTTCAATGAATCAATCGTAATTAAGATTTTTTTTAAAGAAAAACTTTGCCAAACATTTTCCCAGCCCTTTCTTCTGTCTTTTCATGTAACTTCCTCTGAAAATGGCAAAAAACCCAAGGGCTAGACATTTGCCTGAGGAAAAAAGTCTTTGTTATGTTTAAGGTTTTTGTACGGGGATCTATGGTGTCTGTATCACTGTGTGTGTATAGTCCAGTCACCGTGCTAAACCTCTTTACATAAACTGTCTTTGCGGCTCAGAGGAAATTCAACACTTCTGAGAATTGTATTCCAAAGAAATGAGTTGTATCCTGGAGCTGCCCTTGTGGGTGAATGCTTCACTGGAACTGCAGCAAGCCCAGTTCTGAAATGTTTTGCAGTTCATCTTTTCATCTTCTTCTTCTATCAGAAGAGAACCCTTGGTTTCTGGCAGCATAGGATGGTTTGCACTGCGAATGCACTTGTAGTCTGGTAGGCAGATCTCCATTATATAAAGAGACTCAACTTTACACATAGGATTCCACAAAGAAAACAGTTGTTTAAATCCAGTTAAGGATAGTCAAAGCTGATATCTCTCACATATAAACACACACACAGAGAATAGAAAAGCAATGGAGGGTAAAGTTATGGGACTTAGTTTAACCGTAAAGGAATTTCCATACAGCAGGTTTTCACTGACAGTCACAGTCTCTGCTGCCTCACAGAGATCTTCTTTCTTCCTCCAACAATATTACACAAATCCTTAATTGCAGTCCCAGCAACATTACCCTGAACCTACCAGGTTAATGTTTTTAGAGGAAGTATGAAGTGGTAAAATCGAACCCAACCTCACTATAATGCTGTTCCCATATTTCTATAACATTTGTTAATACAACTCCATGTTGGTTGCAAATCTTTCCTCTGCCCACCCTCTGTTTGTTAACTTGTCTATTTCTACATTGTGTGTTCCTCCTCCTTCTCTCTTTGGAAAGTGCCTAGAATCTCAGTCCTCTTACTTTCAGATCTAACGTATAGCCTATCTAAGGGGGTGGGAGTTACTTGGCGTAAGAAGACTTTGTGGTTATAAACAGTGCAATTGAATCCCTAGCACAGGGGGAAAGCTGGTTTGTGCAAAGAAAGCATGCAGTCAGGCTGGGACTGAAAAACTTATTAACCAATGTTGTGGTAAAGGAGGCCTAAAGGTAGGCAGCAGTGTTTGAGAAAAAACTGTCCAATGCCTCGCCCCATCTGATCAAATGAACAAGTCTAGATCAACACTCTGCAAAGGTGATTCTCTTCCACAGAATATCTGCAAAAGACCAGAGGAAAGCAGCAGCCTGTCCTCAGCTGGTGTGAACTAACATGACTTCAGCTCTGACCATTCCCACCATCTGAGGAGCTGCCCTCAAAGGTGTTTCTCAGCTACACCAGCACGTGTGACATGGGTCCAGGACTATCTCCACCACCCGAGGCCCTGCTCATGAGAGAGAAATCAGCACAGACCCTTGTCTATCCCTGCGTGACACTGTAAGATTGGGTTCCTGAGCACACCTGGCTGGTCGGGGGAGTCCCAACAGGTGTAAACAGCAGCCTGCCCCAGGCCAAGACTGAGTTTTTCTCTCCTTTGACCTCCAATCAGCTCTTCCACACGGTGACATCCCCGCTGGGTGAGCTGCGGTTGCTTCTCACACCGCTTCCATAGCGGTGAACAAAGCAACTGTTTGCAGGACCAAGTGATCCACTCTTAAACCCACATAGACCACATCTAACCACACAACCTGCCTTCCCTAGTTTGACGAAGTGGGGGGTTTTCTTGGTTTTTCTGTCTTTCCCAGTGGGTTGCATGCAGAGGAAGTGGGACTCAGTTTCCCTGGATGTTATGGATTTGATGAGGTGAGCGGAGAGGGAGTTTGTTGTTACAGAGGACCAGAGAGAGAACTTGGGATCCCGGTCGAGATCCTGGAGGGTGGAGACCCCAGTGACTGGTGACCTGGTGACCCAGAAACCAGCTCAGGAATCACAACCAGTTCTGGCCAGTGGAAGGACAATGGGCTGTGAAGAGAGAACCCCGGTGACCTGACCAGCCGGTTCCGGCCAGAGGGGCCAGAGGGAGGCTGAGAGGAGAGGAGACCCAGGCCTTCCTGTTTAGTACTCTGCTTACCTGGAGAGAAGACAATGGACAGAGGAGGGGCTTGGGGCCAGGGATATCAGAGGCCCAACTGGGAAGCAGGGGGGCTCGGGGTTGGCGAGGAGAAGCAGGCAGAGCCCACCTGGATACAGGGGGACTGGGATGTGCTGGGCTGAGGGAGGCCAGGCTTGAGGCCCTGAGAGTTTCCTGTGCAGTGTTCAACTCTCAATGAACCCTCTTGTTTTATGCTGGTTGAGAGTCACTCCAGTCTAGAGAGCAGGGTTGCGTCAGCCCCTTCAGGGGGAGGAGGCCTGCGGGGTCCTGAGCTCGTGGACTCCGCAAGGGGGCCCACGGCAGAGACAGATGTGCTAAGCCTCAGAGAGGTGCGGCTCAAGGAGGTGGAGGAGCCTGACCCCGAGAATGAGTGGACCCCCGAGAAGCCAATTGCCAGGCAACCCAGTACCTTGTGTCTTTCCTGGGACAAGGGCAGCACCTGCCCGTCTCTCCGGCCGCTGTTTGGCAGAGGTGCTGCATTCAGGGAGAGCACATGTGTGTCCCTGGGTGCAAGCCAGCACCATGGGCAGCAGCTCGAGAAAGCACTTGGTTCTCAGACAAGCAAAGAACACACGAGAGAGTTAGCCTGGCCCTGACTCGCCTCGTTGTGTCCAGAGTAGCGTGGAATGAGCCCAGGGTGGCGTCTGGTGTTGCCTGTGTTCGGAGTGTGTTTGAGTCTGACAGTTACATTCATTGGCGTCGTTGCTTCTCCCAAAGCTGCCTGAGTGGAAGCAGCAGGGTGCTGAAGAAATACAGAGGCACAGAAAGAGAGGAGATCACCTCTCCTGGAAACGTGCCCTTACGCCCTGTCCCCTTGGCCAGTCCTTGTTCCCTTAGAGTCAGGTCTTCTTTTGACACTGCCCTATCAGACCAGGCGCCTTTGGCTGGGGCAGCCTGCTGCAGCCGTACAGAGCGACTGTGGGAATTAGGCTCCAACGGTGATGGTGGGGCAGAAATGGGGCTGGCTGTATCAGCCCGACCCCCTGTGTACACTGCCTATTTGTACAGACAGGTCCCCCTAGGTTTCCCTAGGAGCGCCCGGTCTGGAATCTCTCTCTCCACCTAGACACACGAGTGTGAAATAGCCTGACCTCTGTGTTAGCCTTGCCAAGGTCCATCCACGTTCGCTTAGAGGACAGGGTCGATGCACGCGGCATCTAGCTGTCAGGCTGAACTTCACTCTGGAGATCCATAAACCAGCTGTTTGATCTCTCCCCTCAGGTGCCTCACCGCATTCTTATAAACCAATGCAGTTACAAGGTATCCCAGTGAAGGGACCCTGCATTGGCTGACACGTCTGTGCTAGCCCCTATGTGCTCTCCACTTCCCAGATGTGCTGGCCCCTTGCACACCCCTGAAATTCAGCGCTGAGGGCTTCTGAGCTTGATGCAAACTGGTTAGCTTGGAAATGGTACTGATTTCCATTTAGCCCCACATGGATTGGAGCCCAAAGAGGCAAACCTGATTGGAAACAGTGAGGTCTGTGCTCAGAGAGGTTCTTGATTTCAGCTCCATAGGGATTTTGAGAGTGGCCTTGCAAACCCTTCCTAGCCTGAGTAATCCTTACCCCACAAATTGTTCCGCCGGAGCCAGTGGGGTCAGTCCCGTTAGTAGGGATGGCAAGATCTTAAAGAAAGCTAGACCCTGCAGATGTTTGTCTGATCCATACCCAGGCTCTGTTCCCAGCACCTGAGCTCCTTCTACCTTTCCATATGCCCATCTTCTCTTTTCTAGCGGGCAATTGCACAGTAAACCCAGTGAATCTCCAGTAAGCACACGGGCCAGAGCTCTTTTCCTTCCAACCCCAAAAAGCCTCAACTCCTGGAAGAGTATGGCTGCAATGCCGCCCCTGGAAATGTGCTGCCCCAAGCACGTGCTTGCTTTGCTGGTGCCTAGAGCTGGTCCTGTACCTCCCCTTAGCCATCTCTTTTCCAAGCTGAACAGTCCCAGTCTTCTTAATCTCTGCTCACGTGGAAGTTCCGTCCAGCTAATCATTTTTGTTGCCCTTTTCTGAAACTTTTCCAATTCCAATATTTCTTTTTTGAGATGGGGCAACCACATCTGCACACAGTATTCAAGATGTGGGCGAACCATGGATTTAGATAGAGACAATATGACATTTTCTGTCCTATTCTCTATCCCTTTCTTAATTATTCCCAACATTCTGTTCACTTTTTTAAGTGGATGTTTTCAGAGAACCATCCACAATGACTCCAAGATCTCTTCCTTGGTAGTAACAGCTAATTTAGGTCCCATCATTTTATATGTATAGTTGGGATTACGCTTTCCAATGTGCATTACTTTGCATTTATCAACATTAAATTTCATCTGCCATTTTCTTGTCCAGTCACCTATTGAGAGGCTAGGTGGTGTGGGGCCAGAATTGGAATATGCATCCCATCTATCACCCCTACACATTTAGGGAAACCTATCAGTGCAAAGCCATCCACAATGTCACAGACGTTGCCTAGAGTCATGGTTTTTCTGATCAGGATGCAATTAATGGCCCTGCACTCTTCCGTCAACATGAGTCCAACAGTCGACTTGCTCACTCCAAACTGGTTAGCGACTGATCAGTAGCTCTCTGGAGTATCCAGCTTCCAGATTGCAATAGCCGCCCACTGGCTTCTCTGCCGACAGGGCAGCTCTCGATCTCGTGTCCTTGCACAGTAGGGTGGAGGCGAGCTCAGCACACAGTCCCATGAAAGTGCCTTTCCTCATCTGAAAGTTCTGCAGCCACCACTCGTGTCATAGCATTCCTTCCCAGATCTTAACCTTAGAGTTCAGAAAATAAGATACTAGCACCTGAATCCACTAAGCTAAATTATCAGCTTAGATCTGATAGCACTGCCACCACCCAAAATTATAGTGTTTTGGGGCACTCTGACCTCCCCAGCCTTCCCTGGGGACCTCAAGAATCCAGATCCCTTGGGTTCTTAAAACAAGGAGAAATAAACCATTCCCTCACCTTTCCCTCTCCCAGAATTTCCCTCCCTGGGCTATTCTGAGAGATACTGATTCAGCCTCTTAAATCACTATACAGAGAATTATCTCCCTTCCCTTCCACAAAGAGGCAAACAGATTCAAGGAAAACAGAGAGAGATTCTGTTTCTTCCCCCTCCCGTCTCCCCCACCAGTCCTGGTGAGTTATCCCAATCCCCTGGGATAAAACAAGGGAAACAAGAAAAAAAATCAATCAGGTTCTCTAAAAAGAAATCTTTTAATAAAAGAAAGGAAAAAGTAAAGACTTATCTCTGTAACTTCCAGATGTAAATATTACAGGGTCCTATAGCTTACAGACACCAGAAAGAGACTTTTCTCCCAGTACAATACAAATAAAAATATTCCCTGCAACTACACATATAAAAGTTAAACAGCCAGATCCACAATTGCAAATAGAGTAAAAGCAATCAAAAAAACCCTAAACCGCCTTATTACTTGCTACTATTCTGAATAGATAGGAGACTGTAGCAGGGAGATTGGAAGAAACCTGGTTGCACCTCTTGCCCCATCCAGGACCCAGAGAGAACAAAGCACAAACCCAAACCCACAAACAAAGGCTTCCCTCCAAGCAGATTTGAAAGTATCTTGTCTTTTGCTTGGTCCTCTGGTCAGATGTTCAGTTCCCTGCTTGTAACCCTCTACAGGTAGGAGAGACATTAACCCTTAACAATCTGTTTATGACACGCCCCCCAAATTGCAGACAGTGGGGAACCTCACTGGCAGCGATTTCTTCCAAGAACTTTAAAATAAACAGATTAAGACAACACATGCACCTTTACATATACTGCTAAGTATATAACTAACAGACTTCTACATTTTAAGAACTCTTTTTAACTAATGGATTCTGGGAAACTTTCACGAGAGAGTGCATCAGCTACTTTGTTAGAAGCTCCTGAAATGTGTTGAATTTCAAAATCAAAATCTTGGAGAGCTAAACTCCATCGAAGCAGTTTTTTGTTGTTTCCCTTGGCAGTATGAAGCCACTTTAGTGCAGCATGGTTGGTTTGTAGCTGGAACCGCTGTCCCCAAACGTATGGGCGTAGCTTTTCCAGGGCATACACAATGACGTAGCATTCCTTTTCACTGACTGACCAGTGACTTTCCCTCTCAGACAGTTTCTTGCTGAGAAACACGACAGGATGGAAGTTATGATCCGGTCCTTCCTGCATGAGAACTGCTCCTATACCACGCTCAGATGCATCGGTGGTTACTAGGAATGACTTGTTAAAGTCCGGGGCTCTGAGCACAGGGTCAGACATGAGTGTCGCCTTAAGCTGGGTAAAGGCCTTTTGACACTCATCAGTCCACTTAACAGCATTTGGTTGGGTCTTTTTGGTCAGGTCGGTCAGTGGGGCAGCGATTTGGCTGTAGTGTGGTACAAATCGCCTGTAGTACCCGGCCAAGCCTAAGAAGGATTGGACCTGTTTCTTTGACTTTGGGATAGGCCACTTTTGGATAGCATCCACCTTGGCCTGTAGGGGGTTTATGGTTCCTCCTGCCTGATGCGCTCAAAGACCTTTTCTAGGTGTTCCAGGTGTTCGAGCCAGGAGACAGAAAAAATGGCCACATTATCGAGGTAGGCCGCTGCATATTTTCCCAGTCCTGCTAGTAGACCATCTACCAGCCTTTGGAAGGTGGCGGGTGCATTTCGCAGCCCGAAAGGAAGTACATTAAATTCATACACCCCCGCATGGGTGATGAATGCTGACTTCTCTTTGGCAAGTTCATCTAGCGGTACTTGCCAGTACCCCTTGGTTAAGTCTATTGTAGAGATGAACTGGGCACGTCCCAACTTCTCCAATAGCTCCTCGGTGCATGGCATTGGATAGTTGTCCGGACGAATTACCGCATTTAGCTTACGGTAGTCCATGCAAAAGCGTATTTCCCCATCTGGTTTGGGTACCAGAACCACTGGAGATGCCCATGCACTGGTAGATGAGCGAATTATACCCATCTGTAGCATGTTCTGGATCTCCCATTCTATAGCAGCTTGGGCATGAGGAGACACCCAGTAGGGTGAGGTTCTAATTGGGTGAGCATTACCTGTGTCAATGGAGTGGTATGCCCGTTCAGTCCGTCCTGGGGTGGCTGAGAACAATGGGGCGAAGCTAGTGCACAGCTCCTTGATTTGTTGCCACTGCAGACATTCCAGGATGGTTGAGAAGTTCACCTCTTCCACGCCACGTTCTTTTTTCCCTTCGTAGTAGACACCGTCAGGCCACTCAGCGTCATCTTCTCCCTGGACAGTAAACTGACAAACCTGTAAGTGTCTGGAATAAAAGGGCTTGAGAGAATTAACATGGTACACTCTGGGCCTTAGGGAGGAATTGGGAAATGCTATGAGGTAGTTAACAGCTCCCAGGCGCTCTTGGACCGTGAATGGCCCTTCCCATGATGCTTTCATCTTATGGGCCTGTTGTGCCTTCAAGACCATAACTTGGTCTCCTACCTTGAAGGAACGCTCTCTGGTATGTCTGTCATACCAGGCCTTTTGCTCTTCCTGAGCATCCTTTAGGTTTTCTTTAGCAAGGGCTAAAGAGTGTCGGAGGGTATTTTGTAGGTTGCTTACAAAGTCCAGAATATTAGTCCCTGGAGAAGGTGTAAACCCCTCCCATTGCTGCTTCACCAACTGTAATGGCCCCTTAACCTCGTGACCATACACAAGTTCAAACAGTGAAAACCTTAAACTGGGATGTGGTACAGCCCTGTAGGCAAAAAGTAACTGCTGCGACACTAGGTCCCAGTCATTGGAGTGTTCATTGATGAATTTACGTATCATGGTCCCCAAAGTTCCATTAAACCTTTCCACCAGGCCATTGGTTTGATGGTGGTATGGGGTGGCAACCAAGTGGTTCACCCCATGAGTTTCCCACAGTTCTTTCATGGTCCCTGCCAGGAAATTAGATCCTGAATCTGTAAGGATGTCGGAGGGCCAACCTACCCTGGCAAAAATGTCTGTTAGGGCCAGGCACACAGCTTTAGCCCTGGTGTTGCCTAGAGCTACAGCTTCTGGCCATCTGGTAGCAAAGTCTACGAAAGTCAGTATGTACTGCTTTCCTCTGGGTGTCTTTTTTGGGAAAGGACCCAGAATATCCACAGCTACTCACTGAAATGGGACCTCAATTATGGGGAGTGGCTGGAGAGGGGCCTTGACCTAGTTTTGGGGTTTTACCACTTTTTGGCATACCTCACAAGACCGGACATACTTGGCAATGTCCTTGCCCATCCCCTCCCAGTGGAAGGACTTCCCCAACCTTTCTTTGGTTCTGTTCACCCCAGCATGGCCACTGGGATGATCATGAGCTAAGCTTAAGAGCTTCCCCCAGTACTTAGTTGGAACCACCAACTGTTTTTGTGGCTGCCATTCTTCCTGGTGTCCACCAGAAAGAATTTCCTTGTATAAAAGTCCTTGGTCTATAACAACCGGGATCGGTTAGAAGAGCTGAGAGGCAGTGGGGTGCTCCGTGCCACCGCCCAAGCTTTCTGAAGGCTGCCATCTGCTTCCTGCTCAGTCTGGAACTGTTTCCTGGAGGCTGGAGACACCAGTTCTTCCTTAGACTGTGGACTTGGGCTTGGTCCTTCGGGAAGCGATGTAGGTGAAGAGGTTGTTTTCATGGCTGGTGAACCGCTCTTCACTGGTGCACCAGGGGGTATTTCAGGCTCTAGCTGAGTCCCTTGGGTGTGGTTGTTTGCTGCTTCTGCCAGTTCAGGCTCGCTGGCGCCCTTTGGCGTTGGGGTTGAAGATGGATTGGCAAGCACTGTCATCAGTCCTGGCAACAGTTCTGGTGCTGGTTGCTTTTCCAGTTTCGGGTCTGGGACTGGAGGCACTGTGGCTGTTTCAATCATTGGCAGGGGATCCAGGTCCACTACCTCTGTCTGCATCTCTGGTAACACAGGCGGGGCCTCTGGATGGCTCAGGAACAGGAATGGGTCTGGAAGCTTGCCTGGTTTGGCTACATGTAACCATTCCCACTTTCTTGGCCTGCTTCACCTGGTTGGCCAAATCTTCCCCCAGTAGCATGGGGATGGAATAATTGTCATAGACTGCAAAAGTCCACATTCCTGACCAGCCTTTGTACTGGACAGGCAGTTCAGCTGTAGGCAAGTGTACAGCTTGTGACATGAAGGGATAAATTGTCACTTGGGCCTCTGGGTTGATGAATTTGGGGTCGATGAAGGATTGGTGGATAGCTGACTCTTGTGCCCCCGTGTCTCTCCACGCAGTAACCTTCTTTCCGCCCACTCTCAAATCTTCCTTTCGCTCCAAGGGTATTTGAGAGGCATCTGGGCCTGGGGACCTTTGGTGTGATGGTGGTGTGACGACTTGTACTCGGTTTGCTTTCTTTGGGCAGTTGGCCTTTATATGTCCCAGTTCATTACACTTAAAGCATCTTCCAGCTGACTGGTCACTGGGTCGAGGTGGGTTACTGGAGACTGGTGAGGTGGGAGAATAGAGTTTCTGTGGCTTTCCTTGGGTTGTAGGTGGGGTCTTTGGCTGCCCTCGGTTGTAGGGTTTATTGTTGGTGTGCCCTCTGGGGTATTCGTTTCCCTTGACAGTAGCTTTTTTCTTTTCTGCCACTTCCATCCATTTGGCTCCAATTTTACCCCGCCTCGATTACCGTTTTGGGTTTCCCATCTAGGATGTACCTCTCTATTTCCTCAGGAACACCATCTAAGAACTGCTCCATTTGGATCAGGAGATGCAGCTCATTCATATTGTTAACCTTTGTTCCTGATATCCAGGCTTCATAATTCTTTGCAATGTGGTAGGCATGTCGGGGGAATGACACATCTGGTTTCCATTTTTGGTTTCTGAACCGCCGACGGGCATGTTCAGGTGTGATCCCCATTCTGTATCTGGCCTTGGTTTGAAAAAGTTTATAATCGTTCATTTTCTCCTTAGGCATTTCAGCCGCCACCTCTGCTAAGGGTCGACTGAGCAGTGGCCTCAATTCTACCATGTACTGGTCTTCAGAGATGCTGTACCCAAGGCAGGCTCTTTCAAAATTTTCTAAGAAGGCTTCAGTGTCATCACCTGCCTCGTAGGTGGGAAATTTCTTGTGCTATGGAACAATTAGTGGCAAAGAGTTGTTAGGATTAGCTGTGTTCTGTTGCTTAGCCTGTTCTAATTCCAGGGTCTGGCGGTGGGCCTCCCTCTGGAGTTCTATCTGTCTTCTGTGGGCTGCATCTTCTTCTTCTTGTTTCCTTCTGTGGGCCACCTCTTCTTCTTGTTGTTTTCTTTTGTGGGCTGCCTCTTCCTTGGCTAGTTCTGCATTAATTAGTTCCATCCGTCTCCTATGTTCATTTTCTTTGTCTATGGCTTGTTGCCGTGCTCGTTCCTGTCTCAGGCTTTCCTTGGAACTCATGGTTCCTGCTTTCTTGTGCTGAGGCGCCCTCTGGTGTTTACTGCCTGAATGGCTGGTTCTCTGTTGGCTTCCTGGGTTTGCTTAGCAACAGAGTCCTTTTTAACTTACTAGCCTCTTCCCGAAAGAGTTAAAAAGCAAAAGCAAAACTCTCTTTCATTTACAACTGTGTCCTGGCTGGAGTGCGTTGCTGACCACTTCAAGCTGCTTTGTTTAACAAACGACCGTCTTTAAAGCTTAATAGCCCTCCCTATGCCCAGCTAGCCGGAGCAAGAAAAAAAAATTTCTCTGGCTGCAGTTTTAAACAAATGAAAAAACCCTTTCTCTCTGCTTATAACCAGCTAACAGAGAAGCAATTTAATAATCTTTCTGGCTTTTGGATTCTACTTTATCCCACTCAGCTGCTGCCATGTCATAGCATTCCTTCCCAGATCTGAACCTTAGAGTTCAGAAAATGAGATACTAGCACCTGAATCCACTAAGCTTAATTATCAGCTCAGATCTGATAGCACTGCCACCACCCAAAATTATAGTGTTTTTAGGCACTCTGACCTCCCCAACCTTCCCTGGGGACCCCAAGAACCCAGATCCCTTGGGTTCTTAAAACAAGGAGAAATAAACCATTCCCTCATCTTTCCCTCTCCCAGAATATCCCTCCCTGGGCTATTCTGAGAGATACTGATTCAGCCTCTTAAATCACCATACAGAGAAGCATCTCCCTTCCCTTCCACAAAGAGGCAAACAGATTCAAGGAAAACAGAGAGAGATTCTATTTCTTCCCCCTCCCGTCTCCCCCACCAGTCCTGGTGAGTTATCCCAATCCCCTGGGATAAAACAAGGGAAACAAGAAAAAAAATCAATCAGGTTCTCTAAAAAGAAATTTTTTAATAAAAGAAAGGAAAAAGTAAAGACTTATCTCTGTAACTTCCAGATGTAAATATTACAAGGTCCTATAGCTTACAGACACCAGAAAGAGACTTTTCTCCCAGTACTAATACATAGACTCATAGACTCCAGAACTGGAAGGGACCTCGAGAGGCCATCGAGTCCAGTCCCCTGCCCTCATGGCAGGACCAAATATTGTCTAGACCATCCCTAATAGACATTTATCTAACCTACTCTTAAATATCGCCAGAGATGGAGATTCCACAACTTCCCTAGGCAATCTATTCCAGTGTTTAACTACCCTGACAGTTAGGAACTTTTTCCTAATGTCCAACCTAAATCTCCCTTGCTGTAGTTTAAGCCCGTTGCTTCTTGTTCTATCATTAGAGGCTAAGATGAACAAGTTTTCTCCTTCCTCCTGATGACACCCTTTTAGATACCTGAAAACTGCTATCATGTCCCCTCTCAGTCTTCTCTTTTCCAAACTAAACAAACCCAATTCCTTCAGCCTTCCTTCATAGGTCATGTTCTCAAGACCTTTAGTCATTCTTGTTGCTCTTCTCTGGGCCCTCTCCAATTTCTCCACATCTTTCTTGAAATGCGGTGCCCAGAACTGGACACAATACTCCAGCTGAGGCCTGACCAGCACAGAGTAAAGCGGAAGAATGACTTCTCGTGTCTTGTTTACAACACACCTGTTAATGCATCCCAAAATCACGTTTGCTTTTTTTGCAACAGTATCACACTGTTGACTCATATTAAGCTTGTGGTCTACTATGACCCCTAGATCTCTTTCTGCCATATTCCTTCCTAGACAGTCTCTTCCCATTCTGTATGTGTGAAACTGATTGTTCCTTCCTAAGTGGAGCACTTTGCATTTATCTTTATTGAACTTCATCCTGTTTACCTCAGACCATTTCTCCAATTTGTCCAGATCATTTTGAATTTTGACCCTGTCTTCCAAAGCAGTTGCAATCCCTCCCAGTTTGGTATCGTCCACAAACTTAATAAGCGTACTTTCTATGCCAACATCTAAATCGTTGATGAAGATATTGAACAGAACCGGTCCCAAAACAGACCCCTGTGGAACCCCACTTGTTATACCTTTCCAGCAGGATTGGGAGCCATTAACAACTACTCTCTGAGTACGGTTATCCAGCCAGTTATGCACCCAACTTATAGTAGCCCCATCTAAATTGTACTTTCCTAGTTTATCTATAAGAATATCATGCGAGACAAATCAAAATATTCCCAGCAACTACACATATAAAAGTTACCCAGCCAGATCCACAATTGCAAATAGAGTAAAAGCAATCAAAAAAAAACCTAAACCACCTTATTACTTGCTACTATTCTGAATAGATAGGAGACTGTAGCAGGGAGATTGACAGAAACCTGGTTGCACCTCTTGCCCCGTCCAGGACCCAGAGAGAACAAAGCACAAACCCAAACCCAAAAACAAAGGCTTCCCTCCAACCAGATTTGAAAGTATCTTGTCTTTTGATTGGTCCTCTGGTCAGATGTTCAGTTCCCTGCTTGTAACTTTTTACAGGTAGGAGAGACATTAACCCTTAACAATCTGTTTATGACAGCTCGTCATCCCAGACTTTCATGACGATGTGATTCCACCACTCAGTGCTGGTTTCCCGAGCCAAAAGCTCCACTGTGGTCAGCGCCTCTGTAAATGCCACAAGCAATCTCGTGTTGTATGCATTTCAAATTCATTGTCAGACTCCTCATCCTCCTTTTGTAGTTTAAGGAGTAACTCAACCGCTATTCATAACATGCTGGCGAGACCCATCAGCACATTGCTCACCAGTTCGGGATCCATTCCCACAGACGGAAAAGGGAGGCAGAGAGCAGAGTAGAAAAATCATTGAAAGAGGGTGCCAAGTGTGGACAGAAGTGAAGGTACAGCTGGGATGCAAAACGATGCGCGACGTGGCATTGGGACAGGAGTCATGATGCCCTGCAACCCTCCTCTCCCTTCCCACAAGCCTCAGCAGCAGAATAGGAAGAGGTGCTGTGTGGGATAGCTGCCCAGAGTGACCTGCTCTGAATGCCGCTGCAAATGCTGTAAGTGTGGCCACACTAATGCGGTGGCAGCTGACAGTGAGAACACACAGCAGCGCTTTCCCTGCAGCTGTCGCTGAAGGCTGGTTTAACTCTACATCTGCAAGTGTAGACGTAGCCTTAGTTATAGTGACCTAAGCCCCTGCATGGAAAGAAATGGGTCAATGGAAGATTTCTTCTGTCACCCTAGCTATCACCTCTGAGGGAGATGCATTACTGACGCTCCCCTCGGCATAGCTAGTAACTGCTGTGGTGTTTCAAGTGTAGACAACCCTGACTCTCTTTGAATATTAAAATGAATCTAGGTGCCTACATTTTCATTGTATTGGTCAATCAAAATACAAACTAAAAAGGTGTATTTGTTTTTAAAAGAGAGTGCCTTTTCATGGGAGCATAGGGCTGGCAGGGACCTTGAGAGGTCATCTAGTCTAGCCCTCCTCTCTGCGGCAGGATCACCCTGACAGGGGTTTGTCTAACCTTTTCTTAAAACCCTCCAAAGATGGGATTCCACAACCTTCACTGGTAATCTGTTCCAGCACTTAACTGTTCTTACTGTTTTCAAGCCTCAGTCCTGCAAAGACCTTCTACACCCTGAGGCAGAATCTCAGTTGGTGTAAAGGGTCCAGGTTCCTTTGAAACCAATATGAAAATTTACACCAGCTGAGGCTCTGTCCCTCAGAGTGGCCCTATTAACATTTCAGTGGGTCTATCACAATGCACAAACTGAAACACATGTTCAATTTCTGTACAATCAGGGCCTTACAGAAGAATTTTGATGCTTGAGTCCCAAAATTTTCTGCTTTCACAAATAAATTTCATGCCTCAAAGACAAGATCTACCAGTGGGTTGAGAAAGATTAATTAGGTGTCCCAAAGAACAGCAGCATGCCATGTGTGGGCCATGTAATAAGGCAACACTCTGTTCTGAGAATAATAAAAATGGATATGGATGTTTTACTTCTTTAATTTCGCTAGTGAGAATAAAGTCCAGCTTAGAGTAATTAGCCATATGCACTCTACTGTGTATAAAGAAATGTGCAAAGGTAAAAAAAGTATTTAAAATATTGTTATTAAACCAACACAATAAATTATGTATAATAGCTCCCTTTCCCTTCACAACAAACAAAAAACAAGGAATTTCAATGAATCAATTGTAATTAAGATTTTTTTTAAAAGAAAAACTTTGTCAAACGTTTTCCCAGCCCTTTCTTCTGTCTTTTCATGTAACTTCCTCTGAAAATGGCAAAAAACCCAAGGACTAGACATTTGCCTGAGGAAAAAAGTCTTTGTTATGTTTAAGGTTTTTGTACGGGGATTTATAGTGTCTGTGTCACTGTGAATATCCCCCCAGTCACCGTGCTAAATCTCTTTACATAAACTGTCTTTGCAGCTCAGAGGAGGTTCAACTCTTCTCAGAATTGTATTCCAGAGAAATGAGTTGTTTCCTGGAGCTGCCCTTGTGGGTGAATGCTTCACTGGAACTGCAGCAAGCCCAGTTCTGAAATGTTTTGCAGTTCATCTTTTCATCTTCTTCTTCTATCAGAAGAGAACCCTTGGTTTCTGGCAGCATAGCATGGTTTGCACTGCGAATGCACTTGTAGTCTGGTAGACAGATCTCCATTATATAAAGAGACTCCACCTTACGCATAGGATTCCACAGAGAAAACAGTTGTTTAAATCCAGTTAAGGATAGTCAAAGCTGATATCTCTCACATATAAACACACACACAGAGAACAGAAAAGCAATGGAGAGTAAAGTTATGGGACACAGTTTAACCGTAAAGGAATTTCCATACAGCAGGTTTTCACTGACAGTCACAGTCTCTGCTGCCTCACAGAGATCTTCTTTCTTCCTCCAACAATATTACACAAATGCTTAATTGCAGTCCCAGCAACATTACCCTGAACCTACCAGGTTAATGTTTCTAGAGGAAATATGAAGTGGTAAAATTGAACCCAACCTCACTATAATGCTGTTCCCATATTTCTATAACATTTGTTAATACAACTCCATGCTGGTTGCAAATCTTTCCTCTGCCCACCCTCTGTTTGTTAACTTGTCTATTTCTACACTGTGTGTTCCCTGGGGCACAGATCCTCCTCCTTCTCTCTTTGGAAAGTACCTAGAATCTCAGTCCTCATACTTTCTGATCTAGCATAAAGCATATTTAAGGGAGAGGGAGTTTCATGGTGTAAAAAAAAATGTGGATTTAAACAGTGCAATTGAATTACTGGCACAGGGGAAAAGCTGGTTTGTGCAAAGAAAGCATGCAGTCAGGATGGGACTGAAAAACTTATTAACCAATGTTGTGGTAAAGGCGGCCTAAAGGTAGGTAGCAGTGTGTGAGAAAAAGCTGTCCAGTGCCTCGCCCCATCTGACCAAATGAACAAATCTAGATCAACACTCTGCAAAGGTGATTCTCTTCCACAGAATATTTAATTTCTCTTACTTTGTTTTTTTTAATGTCAGTGGGAATTAGGCCACTAACTAAGAACATAAGAACCTAAGAATGGCCCTACTCAGTCAGACCAAAGGTCCATGTCGCCCAGGATGCTGTCTTCTGACAGTGGCCAGTGCCAGGTGCCCCAGAGGGAATGAACAGAATAGTTACTCATCAATTGATCCATCCCCTGTCGCTCACTCCCAGCTTTTGGCAAATAGAGTCTAGGGATACCAGCCCTGCCCAGCCTGGCTAATAGGCGTTGATGGACCTATCTTCCATGAATTTATCTTTTTGAACCCTGTTAATTCTTGGCCTTGTCAACATCCTCTGGCAAGGAGTTCCACAAGCTGACTGTGCGTTGTATGAAGAAATACTTCCTTTTGTTTGTTTTAAACCTGCTGCCTATTCATTTCATTTGATGACGTCTAGTTCTTGTGTGATGAGATGTAGTAAACGACACTTCCTTATCTACTTTCTCTATACCAGTCATGATTTTGTAGACCTGAATCATATCCCACCAGGGCTGGCTCTAGGTTTTTTGCCACCTCAAGCAAAAAAAATTTAGGCCACCTCCCGCCCCTCTCTTTTTTTTTTTTTTTTGGCTTTTACACATTTGCACAGTTTATTGGGGGCAATTTGTCTTATTAAAGGAGAATCTCTTTTGCATTTGCTCTTCTTTCAGTGCAGAACTTCACTTCCCACCCAGACTTGAAGTGAGATTTGAGACTTTCACTCCTTAAAGTTTAAAATACAGGAGTGTTTTTTTCCCCGTTTCTCCCTCCTTTCGCTAAATGGCTTCCTGGTGTCCTTTCACTTTAATCGGAAGGAATGTCTCCTGTCCCCTCCCCCGGGTCCTGCTTTCCCATCACCACCCTCCTTCCAGTAACCTGCTCCTGTAGCAAATGCCTCACATGTCTAGGGGCGGGAAATATCCTACAGATCAAAAGGGAAGGGGGGGAGGGATTAGGACAACGGGGTCTGGGGGCGCCACTCAGACTGTCCCAGAGCCATGAAAAAACCTCACCTGGACAGTTCAGCTCCCAAATCTCTCCCTCCTCTTCCCCAGCACTAGCGGGATTTGCATCCAAGCAGCTGTGAATTACACTTATTGCTGGGGATGGTTTCCTGTTTGTTGTATTACCACAGCCAGACAATCATCCGCAGGAGATACTGGAGGCTCCTTTGCTAGCAGGGCTGCACTTAAAGGTGCTTGGGTTTGAGAACCTCCCTCTCCTTCCCCGTTTGTGGCTCTGATTGCT
The DNA here is from genome assembly GCF_025201925.1 of Gopherus flavomarginatus. Classification (NCBI taxonomy): domain Eukaryota; kingdom Metazoa; phylum Chordata; order Testudines; family Testudinidae; genus Gopherus; species Gopherus flavomarginatus. The sequence goes on along the minus strand of NC_066627.1, from coordinate 1,297,932 downwards.
CTGCAAAAGACAAGAGGAAAGCAGCAGCCGGTCCTCAGCTGGTGTGAACTGACATGACTTCAGCTCCGACCATTCCCACCATCTGAGGAGCTGCCCTCAAAGGTGTTTCTCAGCTACACCAGCATGTGTGACACAGGTCCAGGACTATCTCCACCACCCGAGGCCCCAATCCTGTTTTCATGAGAGAGAAATCAGCACAGACACTTGTTTATCCCTGCGTGACACTGTGAGATTGGGTTCCTGAGCACGCCTGGCTGGTCGGGGGAGTCCCAACAGATGTAAACAGCAGCCTGCCCCAGGCCGAGACTGAGTTTTCTCTCCTTTGACTTCCAATCAGCTCTTCCACATGGTGACATCCCCGCTGGGTGAGCTGTGGTTGCTTCTCACACTGCTTCCACAGCGGTGAACAAAGCAACTGTTTGCAGGACCAAGTGATCCACTCTTAAACCCACATAGACCGCATCTAACCACACAACCTGCCTTCCCTAGTGTGACGAAGCGGGGGGTTTTCTTGGTTTTTCTGTCTTTCCCAGTGGGTTGCATGCAGAGGGAGTGGGACTCAGTTTCCCTGGATGTTATGGGTTTAACGAGGTGAGGGGAGAGGGAGCTTGTTGTTACAGAGGACCGGACAGGGAATTTGGGACCCCGGCCGATAACCTGGAGGATGGAGACCCCAGTGACAGGTGATCTGGTGACCCAGAAACCAGCTCAGAAATCACAACCAGTTCTGGCCAGTGGAAGGACAATGGGCTGTGAAGAGAGAAGCCCGGTGACCTGACCAACTGGTTCCAGCCAGAGGGGCCAGAGGAAGGCTGACAGGAGAGGAGACCCAGGCCTTCCTGTTTATAACCCTGTTTACCTGGAGAGAAGACAATGGACAGAGGCAGGGCTTGGGGCCAGAGATATCAGAGGCCCAGCTGGGAAGCAGGGGGGCTCGGGGTTGGCAAGGGGAAGCAGGCAAAGCCCACCTGGATGCAGGGGGACTGGGATGTTCTGGGCTGAGGGAGACCAGGCTTGAGGCCCTGAGAATTTCCAGTGCAGTGTACAACTCTCAATGAACCCTCTTGTTTTATGCTGGCTGAGAGTCACTCCAGCCTAGGGAACAGGGTTACATCAACCCCTTCAGGGGTGGAGAGGCCCAGGGGGTCCTGAGCTCGTGGACTCTGCGAGGGGGCCCACGGCAGAGACAGATGTGCTAAGCCTCAGAGAGGTGCGGCTCAAGGAAGTGGAGGAGCCTGACCCCGAGAGAGAGTGGACTCCCGAGAAGGGCTGTCTCACTGAAAGGCGCACCCCCCACAGACCGCACAGGGCCAAGAGTGGGCACGATCTCTGAGTTCGTGACACCTAGACTCTGTCCTGCTGGATGGACAGGGGAGCACAAAACTCTGCTTTAGTGGAGTCAGTTGCCTCGCTCTCCCCTGATCTAGCACTGCAATGAAGACGTGGCTGCGAAGTGCAACAGCCCAGTGGCCGCTGATGCGCTGAGCGGAACCACAGGCCCATTCCTGAGCTTGGATCCCCTCCATGAGCAGGAAGGTGCCAGCTCTGTGGGAACATTGTCAGCAAGGACCCTGCCCTGGCACTGAACTGATCTGGATCCAGATCCCTGCCAATCCGCTGTCAATTCCTACCCCAGGAGTTTATAAGAATGTCTGGACAGGATCTATACATCTCTTGTGTCCCCCCTCCCCACTGTCAGCTACACCCCGACACAAGAGGGGTCTCCCAGGACTCATGTTGTGCAGGGTCTCACCGCCCGTCATGAGCTTGGGGAAGAAGCAAGGCTGGAAATGGGATGGTGGAGTCCTCACCCTCCAACCCTTCCTGGGGTGAAACTCCCATTGACTGCTGGGGAGCTGGGGAGAGGCTCCAGCCCTGTGCCTTTCCATGCAGCCCTGCAAAGCATGTGCCCCTGGCAGATCTTGTATTCGAGTGGATGTGCTCACACAGGAGAGGGAGAGAAGCCAATTGTCAGGCAGCCCAGTACCTTGTGTCTTTCCTGGGACAAGGGCAGCACCTGCCCGTCTCTCCGGCCGCTGTTTGGCAGAGGTGCTGCATTCAGGGAGAGCACATGTGTGTCCCTGGGTGCAAGCCAGCACCATGGGCAGCAGCTCGAGAAAGCACTTGGTTCTCAGACAAGCAAAGAACACGCGAGAGAGTTAGCCTGGCCCTGACTCGCCTCGTTGTGTCCAGAGTAGCGTGGAATGAGCCTAGGATGGCGTCTGGTGTTGCCTGTGTTTGGAGCATGTTTGAGTCTGACAGTTACATTCATTGGCGTCGTTGCTTCTCCCAAAGCTCCCTGAGTGGAAGCAGCAGGGTGCTGCAGAAATACAGAGGCACAGAGAGAGAGGAGATCGCCTCTCCTGGAAACGTGCACTTACACCCTGTCCCCTTGGCCAGTCCTTGTTCCCTTAGAGTCAGGTCTTCTTTTGACACTGCCCTATCAGACCAGGCGCCTTTGGCTGGGGCAGCCTGCTGCAGCCATACAGAGCGACTGGGGGAATTAGGCTCCAGCAGTGATGGTGGGGCAGAAATGGGGCTGGCTGTATCAGCCTGACCCCCTGTGTACGCTGCCTATTTGTACAGACAGGTCCCCCTAGGTTTCCCTAGGAGCGCCCGGTCTGGAATCTCTCTCTCCACCTAGACACACGAGTGTGAAATAGCCTGACCTCTGTGTTAGCCTTGCCAAGGTCCATCCACGTTCGCTTAGAGGACAGGGTCGATGCACGCGGCATCTAGCTGTCAGGCTGAACTTCACTCTGGAGATCCATAAACCAGCTGTTTGATCTCTCCCCTCAGGTGCCTCACCGCATTCTTATAAACCAATGCAGTTACAAGACAGCCCAGAGAAGGGACCCTGCATTAGTTGACACGTCTGTGTTAGTCCCTATGTGCTCTCCATTTCCCAGATGTGCAGGTCCCTTGCACACCCCTGAAATTCAGCGCTGAGGGCTTCTGAGCTTGATGCAAACTGGTTAGCTTGGAAATGGTACTGATTTCCATTTAGCCCCACATGGATTGGAGCCCAAAGAGGCAAACCTGATTGGAAACAGAGAGGTCTGCGCTCAGACAGGTTCTTGATTTCAGCTCCATAGGGATTTTGAGAGTGGCCTTGCAAACCCTTCCTAGCCTGAGTAATCCTTACCCCACAAATTGTTCCATCGGAGCCAGTGGGGTCAGTCCCGTTAGTAGGGATGGCAAGATCTTAAAGAAAGCTAGACCCTGCAGACGTTTGTCTGATCCATACCCAGGTTCTGTTCCCAGCACCTGAGCTCCTTCTACATTTCCATATGCCCAGCTTCTCTTTTCTAGCGGGCAATTGCACAGTAAACCCAGTGAATCTCCAGTAAGCACATGGGCCAGAGCTCTTTTCCTTCCAACACCAAAAAGCCTCAACTCCTGGAAGAGAATGGCTGGAATGCCGCCCCTGGAAATGTGCCGCCCCAAGCATGTGCTTGCTTTGCTGGTGCCTAGAGCTGGTCCTGTATCTCCCCTTAGCCATCTCTTTTCCAAGCTGAACTGTCTCAGTCTTCTTAATCTCTGCTCACGTGGAAGTTCCGTCCAGCTAATCATTTTTGTTGCCCTTTTCTGAAACTTTTCCAATTCCAATATTTCTTTTTTGAGATTGGGCAACCACATCTGCACACAGTATTCAAGATGTGGGTGAACCATGAATTTAGATAGAGACAATATGATATTTTCTGTCCTATTCTCTATCCCTTTCTTAATTATTCCCAACATTCTGTTCACTTTTTTAAGTGGATGTTTTCAGAGAACCGTCCACAATGACTCCAAGATCTCTTCCTTGGTAGTAACAGCTAATTTAGGTCCCATCATTTTATATGTATAGTTGGGATTACGCTTTCCAATGTGCATTACTTTGCATTTATCAACATTAAATTTCATCTGCCATTTTCTTGTCCAGTCACCTATTAAGAGGCTAGGTGGTGTGGGGCCATCTATCACCCCTACACATTTAGGGAAACCTATCAGTGCAAAGCCATCCACAATGTCACAGACGTTGCCTAGAGTCATGGTTTTTCTGATCAGGATGCAATTAATGGCCCTGCACACTTCCGTCAACATGAGTCCAACAGTCGACTTGCTCACTCCAAACTGGTTAGCGACTGATCAGTAGCTCTCTGGAGTAGCCAGCTTCCAGATTGCAATAGCCGCCCACTGGCTTCTTCACCGGCAGGGCAGCTCTCGATCTCGTGTCCTTGCAATGCAGGGTGGGGGCGAGCTCAGCCCACAGTCCCATGAAAGTGCCTTTCCTCAACTGACAGTTCTGCAGCCACCGCTTGTCATCCCAGACTTGCATGTCAATGTGATTCCACCACTCAGTGCTTGTTTCCCAAGCCAAAAGCTCCACTGTGGTCAGCGCCTCTGTGAATGCCACAAGCAATCTCGTGTCGTATGCATTTCAACATCAGCATTGGACTCCTCATCCTCCTTTTGTAGTTTAAGGAGTAACTCAACCGCTATTCATAACATGCTGGCGAGACCCATCAGCACATTGCTCACCAGTTCGGGATCCATTCCAGCAGACGGAAGAGGGAGGCAGAGAGCAGAGTAGAAAAATCGTTGAAAGAGGGTGCCAAGTGTGGACAGAAGTGAAGGTACAGCTGGGATGCAAAACGATGCATGACATGGCATTGGGACAGGACTCATGATGCCCTGCAACCCTCCACTCCCTTCCCACAAGCCTCAGCAGCAGAAAAGGAAGAGTTGCTGTGTGGAATAGCTGCCCAGAGTGACCTGCTCTGAATGCCGCTGCAAATGCTGTAAGTGTGGCCACACGAATGCGGTGGCAGCTGACAGTGAGAACACACAGCAGCGCTTTCCCTGCAGCTGTCGCTGAAGGCTGGTTTAACTCTACATCTGCAAGTGTAGACGTAGCCTTAGTTATAGTGACCTAAGCCCCTGCATGGAAAGAAATGGGTCAATGGAAGATTTCTTCTGTCACCCTAGCTATCATCTCTGAGGGAGATGCATTACTGACGCTCCCCTCGGCATAGCTAGTAACTGCTGTGGTGTTTCAAGTGTAGACAACCCTGACTCTCTTTGAATATTAAGATGAATCTAGGTGCCTACATTTTCATTGTATTGGTCAATCAAAATACAAACTAAAAAGGTGTATTTGTTTTTAAAAGAGAGTGCCTTTTCATGGGAGCATAGGGCTGGCAGGGACCTTGAGAGGTCATCTAGTCTAGCCCTCCTCTCTGCGGCAGGATCACCCTGACAGGGGTTTGTCTAACCTGTTCTTAAAACCCTCCAAAGATGGGATTCCACAACCTTCACTGGTAATCTGTTCCAGCACTTAACTGCTCTTACTGTTTTCAAGCCTCAGTCCTGCAAAGACCTTGTACACCCTGAGGCAGAATCTCAGCTGATGTAAAGGGTCCAGGCTCCTTTGAAACCAACATGAAAATTTACACAGCTGAGGCTCTGACCCTCAGAGTAGCCCTATTAACATTTCAGTGGGTCTATTACAATGCACAAACTGAAACACATGTACAATTTCTGTACAATCAGGGCCTTACAGAAGAATTTTGATGCTTGAGTCCCAAAATTTTCTGCTTTCAGAAACAAATTTCGTGCCTCAAAGACAAGATCTGCCAGTGGATTGAGAAGGATTAATTAGGGGTCCCAAAGAACAGCAACATGCCATGTGTGGGACCATGTAGTAAGGCAACACTCTGTTCTGAGAATAATAAAAATGGATATGGATGTTTTAATTCTTTAATTTCACTAATTAGAATAAAGACCAGTTTAGAGTAATTAGCCATGTGCACTCTACAGCATATAAAGAAGTGTGCAACGGTAAAAGAAGTATTTAAAACATTGTTATTAAACCAACACAATAAACTATGTATAATCGCTCCCATTCCCTTCACAACAAACGAAAAACAAGGGATTTCAATGAATCAATCGTAATTAAGATTTTTTTTAAAGAAAAACTTTGCCAAATCTTTCCCAGCCCTTTCTTCTGTCTTTTCATGTAACTTCCTCTGAAAATGGGAAAAAAAAACAGGGGCTAGACATTTGCCTGAGGAAAAAAGTGTTTGTTATGTTTAAGGTTTTTGTACGGGGATCTATGGTGTCTGTGTCACTGTGTGTATATCCCCCCAGTCACCGTGCTAAACCTCTTTACATAAACTCTCTTTGTGGCAATTGGAATTGTATTCCAGAGAAATGAGTTGTTTCTTGGAGCTGCCCTTGTGGGTGAATGCTTCACTGGAACTGCAGCAAGCCCAGTTCTGAAATGTTTTGCAGTTAAACTTTTCATCTTCTTCTTCTGTCAGAAGAAAGCCCTTGGTTTCTGGCTGCATAGCATGGTTTGCACTGCGAATGCACTTGTAGTCTGGTAGACAGATCTCTGTTATATAAAGAGACTCCATCTACACAAAGGTTTCCACAAAGGGTAGTCAAGGCTGATATCATACACACACACCCTGAAAAGCAATGGCAGTCAATATATGGGGTATAATTTAACCATAAAGGAATTTCCATACAGCAGGTTTCCACTGACAGTCACAGTCTCTGCTGCCTCACAGAGATCTTCTTTCTTCCTCCAACAATATTACACAAATCCTTAATTATAGTCCCAGCAACATTACCCTGAACCTAGCAGGTTAATGTTTCTAGAGGAAATATGAAGTGGTAAAATCGAACCCAACCTCACTATAATGCTGTTCCCATATTTCTATAACATTTGTTAATACAACTCCATGCTGGTTGCAAATCTTTCCTCTGCCCACCCTCTGTTTGTTAACTTGTCTATTTCTACACTGTGTGTTCCCTGGGGCATGGATCTTCCTTCTTCTCTCTTTGGAAAGTACCTAGAATCTCAGACCTCATACTTTCAGATCTAGCATATAGCATATTTAAGGGAGAGGGAGTTACCTGATGTAAAAAAAATTTGTGGTTTTAAACAGTGCAGTTGAATTGCTGGCACAGGGGGAAAGCTGGTTTGTACAAAGAAAGCATGCAGTCAGGATGGGACTGAAAAACTTATTAACCAAAGTTGTGGTAAAGGTGGCCTAAAGGTAGGTAGCAGTGTGTGAGAAAAAGCTGTCCAATGCCTCGCCCCATCTGACCAAATGAACAAATCTAGATCAACACTCTGCAAAGGTGATTCTCTTCCACAGAATATTTAATTTCTCTTACTTTGTTTTTTTTAATGTCAGTGGGAATTAGGCCACTAACTAAGAACATAAGAACGTAAGAATGGCCCTACTCAGTCAGACCAAAGGTCCATGTAGCCCAGGATCCTGTCTTCTGACAGTGGCCAGTGCCAGGTGCCCCAGAGGGAATGAACAGAATAGTTACTCATCAACTGATCCATCCCCTGTCGCTCATTCCCAGCTTTCGGCAAACAGAGTCTAGGGATTCCAGCCCTGCCCAGCCTGGCTAATAGGCATTGATGGACCTATCCTCCAAGAATTTATCTTTTTTGAACCCTGTTAATTCTTGGCCTTGTCAACATCCTCTGGCAAGGAGTTCCACAAGTTGACTGTGCGTTGTATGAAGAAATACTTCCTTTTGTTTGTTTTAAACCTGCTGCCTATTCATTTCATTTGGTGACTCCTAGTTCTTGTGTGATGAGATGTAGTAAACGACACTTCCTTATCTACTTTCTCTACACCAGTCATGATTTTGTAGACCGGAATCATATCCCACCAGGGCTGGATCTAGGTTTTTTGCCACCTCAAGCAAAAAAATTTATGCCACCTCCCCCCGCCACCTTTTTTATTTTGGCTTTTACACATTTGCACAGTTTATTGGGGGCAATTTGTCTTATTAAAGGAGAATCTCTTTTGCATTTGCTCTTCTTTCAGTGCAGAACTTCACTTCCCACCCAGACTTGAAGTGAGATTTGAGACTTTCACTCCTTAAAGTTTAAAATACAGGAGTGTTTCTTTCCCCGTTTCTCCCTCCTTTCGCTAAATGGCTCCTGGTGTCTTTCCCTTTCACCTTAATCGGAAGGAATGTCTCCTGTCCCCTCCCCCGGGTCCTGCTTTCCCATCACCACCCTCCTTCCAGTAACCTGCTCCTGTAGCAAATGCCTCACATGTCTAGGGGCGGGAAATATCCTACAGATCAAAAGGGAAGGGGGGGAGGGATTAGGACAACGGGGTCTGGGGGCGCCACTCAGACTGTCCCAGAGCCATGAAAAAACCTCACCCGGACAGTTCAGCTCCCAAACCTCTCCCTCCTCTTCCCCAGCACTAGCGGGGTTTGCATCCAAGCAGCTGTGAGTTACACTTACTGCTGGGGATGGTTTTCTGTTTATTGTTTTACCACAGCCAGACAATCATCCGCAGGAGATACTGGATGCTCGTTTGCTAGCAGGGCTGCACTTAAAGGTGCTTGGATTTAGGAACCCCCCTCTCCTTCCCCTTTTGCAGCTCTGATTGCTCTGCAAAAGACCAAAGGAAAGCAGCAGCCGGTCCTCAGCTGATGTGAATTGACATTGACTTCAGCTCTGACCATTCCCACCAGCTGAGAGGCTGCCCCCAAATGTCTTTTTTCAGCTACATCAGCACGTGTGACACGGGTCCGGGACTATCTCTGCCACCCGAGGCCCCAATCCTGCCCTTATGAGAGAGAAGTCAGCACAGACACTTGTTGATCCCTGCGTGACACTGTGAGATTGGGTTCCTGAGCACGCCTGGCTGGTCGGGGGAGTCCCAACAGGTATAAACAGCAGCCTGCCCCAGGCCGAGACTGAGTTTTCTCTCCTTTGACCTCCAATCAGCTCTTCCACACGGTGACATCCCCGCTGGGTGAGCTGCGGTTGCTTCGCTCACTGCTTCCATATTGGTGAACAGAGCGACTGTTTGCAGGACCAAGTGACCCCCATAGACCACATCCAGCTACACAACCTGCCTTCCCTAGACTCTGCCCTGCTGGATGGACAGGGAACACAAAACCCTGCATTAGTGGGATCGGTTTCCTCGCTCTCCCCTGATCTAGCACTGCAATGAAGACGTGGCTGCGAAGTGCAACAGCCCAGTGGCCGCTGATGCGCTGAGCGGAACCACAGGCCCATTCCTGAGCTTGGATCCCCTCCATGATCAGGAAGGTGCCAGCTCTGCGGGAACATTGTCAGCAAGGACCCTGCCCTGGTACTGAACTGATCCGGATACTGATTCCCACCAATCTGCTGTCGATTCCTTCCCCCGGAGTTTATAAGAATGTCTGGACAGGATGTATACATCTGGTTTGTCCCCCCACTGTCAGCTACACCCTGACACGGGGGAGGTCTCCCAGGGCTCGTGCTGTGCAGGGTCTCACCGCCCGTCATGAGCTTGGGGAAGGAGCAAGGCTGGAAATGGGATGGTGGTGTCCGCACCCTCCAACCCTTCCTGGGGCGAAATTCCCACTGAGTGCCGGAGGGGGAAGAGGAGGGGTAGGCTCCAGCCCTCCGCCTTTCCATGCAGCCCTGCAAAGCATGTGCCCCTGACAGATTTTGTATACGTGTGGATGTGCCCACACAGGAGAGGGAGAGAAGCCAATTGTCAGGCAATCCAGTGCCTTGCGTCTTTCCTGTAACCAGGACTGCATCTGCCCTCTCTCCGGCTGCTTGGCAGAGGGGCTGTGTTCAGAGGGGAGCACGTGTGGGTCTGTGGGTGCAAGCCAGCACCGTGGGCAGCAGCTCGGGAAAGCACTTGTGTCAGGGTTCCTTCCCCACTCTGAACTATAGGGTACAAATGTGGGGACCTGCATGGACACTTCTTAGCTTAATTACCAGCTTAGATCTGGTTCGCTGCCTCCATCTATATCCTCCGTTTGGAACACCCCTTTTCCTCCCAAAACCTTCCCCTCCCAGGGTAGCCTTGAGAAACTTCCCCAATTCCCTGGTGAACACAGATTCAAACCCCTTGGATCTTAAAACAAGGAGAAATTAACCACTCCCCCTCCTTTCTCCCACCAACTCCTGGATCCAACCCCCTTGGATCTAAAAACAAGGAAAAATCAATCAGGTATTAAGAAAAAAGGCTTTTAATTAAAGAAAAGAAAGGTAAAAAAAACTCTCTGGGCGAGATTAGCGTACCAGCTACTCTCACAGACAACATATTCCAAACACAGAGGATGTTCCCCTGGGAAAAAACTTAGTTACACAAAAAAAAAAATACCCAAATACCCAATTTTGATAATTCCCTTAATGGCACCAAGACAAGTTACAAAGAAAATAAACATAAAACTATTTATCCCTCTCTAAAATTTACTACTCTGATAAGAGGCTGGCTCCTTGATCTTTTTCACTCCGGCTGAAACTGAAACTGACTAAACAAAGGAAAACTTCCCTCCTTCCTTTTGAAACATCTTGTTCCCCCATTGGTTCCTCTGGTCAGGTGCTAGCTAGGCTAGGTGAACTTCTTAACCCTCTACAGGTATTAGAGGCATTAACCTTTAACCATCTGTTTATGACAGTTTGGTTCTCAGACAAGCCAAGAACACGTGGGAGAGTTAGCCTGGCCCTGACTCACCTCATTGTTCCCAGAGTAGCGCGGAATGAGCCCGGGATGGCGTCTGGTGTCGCCTTTGTTAGGAATGTGTTTGAGTCTGACAGTTACGTTCATGGGAGTCATTACTTCTCCCAAAGCCAACTGGGTGGAAGCAGTGGGGTCCTGCAGAAATACAGAGACACGGAGAGAGGAGATCACCTCTCCTGGAAAAGTGCCCTTACATCCTATTCCTTTGGCCAGTCCTTGTTTCTTTAGAGTCAGGTCTTCTTTTGACACTGCTCTGTTAGACCAGGTGTCTTAGGCTGGGGCAGCCTGCTGCAGCCGTACAGACCGACTGGGGGAATTGGGCTCCAGTGGTGATGGTGGGGCAGAAATGGGGCTGGCTGCATCAGCCTGACCCCCTGTGTACGCTGCCTATTTGTACAGACAGGTCCCCCTAGGTTTCCCTAGGAGCACCTGGTCTGGAATCTCTCTCTCCATCCAGACACAAGAGTGTGAAGTATCCTGACCTCTGTGTTAGCCTTGCCAAGGTCCAGTCTATGTTCACTTAGAGGACAGGGTCGATGCATGTGGCATCTAGCTGTCAGGCTGAACTTCACTCTGGAGATCCATAAACCAGCTGTTTGATCTCTCCCCTCAGGTGCCTCACTGCGTTCTGACATTATAAAACATTGTGGTTACAAGACAGCCCAGAGAAGGGACCCTGCATTGGCTGACATGTCTGTGCTAGTCCCTATGTGCTCTCCTCTTCCCAGATGTGCTGGTCCCTTGCACACCCCCGAAATTCAGGATTGAGGGCTTCTGAGCTTGATGCAAACTGGTTAGCTGGAAACGGTACCGATTTCCATTTAAACCCTACATGGATTTGAGCCCAGAGAGGCAAGCCTGATTGGAAACAGTGACGTCTGCGCTCAGAGAGGTTCTTGATTTCAGCTCCATTGGGATTTTGAGAGTGGCCTTGCAAACCCTTCCTAGCCTGAGTAATCCTTACCCCACAAATTGTTCCATCGGAGCCAGTGGGGTCAGTCCCGTTAGTAGGGATGGCAAGATCTTAAAGAGAACTAGATCCTGCAGACGTTTGTCTGGTCCATACCCAGGCTCTGTTCCCAGCACCTGAGCTCCTTCTACCTTTCCATACGCCCAGCTTCTCTTTTCTAGTGGGCAATTGCACAGTAAACCCAGTGAATCTCCAGTAAGCACATGGGCCAGAGCTCTTTTCCTTCCAACCCCAAAAAGCCTCAACTCCTGGAAGAGGATGGCTGCAATGCCGCCCCTGGAAATGTGCCGCCCCAAGCATATGCTTGCTTTGCTGGTGCCTAGAGCTGGTCCTGTATCTCCCCTTAGCCATCTCTTTTCCAAGCTGAACTGTCCCAGTCTTCTTTATCTCTGCTCACGTGGAAGTTCCGTACCCCTAATGATTTTTGTTGCCCTTTTCTGAAACTTTTCTAATTCCAATATTTCTTTTTTGAGATTGGGCAACCACATCTGCACACAGTATTCAAGATGTGGGCGAACCATGGATTTAGATAGAGACAATATGATATTTTCTGTCCTATTCTTTATCCCTTTCTTAATTATTCCCAGCATTCTGTTCACTTTTTTGAGTGGATGTTTTCAGAGAACCATCCACAATGACTCCAAGATGTCTTCCTTGGTAGTAACAGCTAATTTAGGTCCCATCATTTTATATGTATTGTTGGGATTATGCTTTCCAATGTGCATTACTTTGCATTTATCAACATTAAATTTCATCTACCATTTTCTTGTCCAGTCACCTATTGAGAGGCTAGGTGGTGTGGGGCCAGAATTGGAATATGCGTCCCATCTACCACCCCTACACATTTAGGGAAACCTGTCAGTGCAAAGCCATCCACAATGTCACAGACGTTGCCTAGAGTCATGGTTTTTCTGATCAGGATGCAATTAATGGCCCTGCACACTTCCGTCAACATGAGTCCAACAGTTGACTTGCTCATTCCAAACTGGTTAGCGACTGATCAGTAGCTGCCTGGAGTAGCCAGCTTCCAGATTGCAATAGCCACCCACTGGCTTCTTCACCGGCAGGGCAGCACTCGATCTCGTGTCCTTGCACCGCAGGGTGGGGGCGAGCTCAGCCCACAGTCCCATGAAAGTGCCTTTCCTCAACTGACAGTTCTGCAGCCACCGCTTGTCATCCCAGACTTGCATGTCAATGTGATTCCACCACTCAGTGCTTGTTTCCCGAGCCAAAAGCTCCACTGTGGTCTGCGTCTCTGTGAATGCCACAAGCAATCTCGTGTTGTATGCATTTCAACATCAGCATTGGACTCCTCATCCTCCTTTTGTAGTTTAAGGAGTAACTCAACCGCTATTCATAACATGCTGGCGAGACCCATCAGCACATTGCTCACCAGTTTGGGATCCATTCCCGCAGACGGAAAAGGGAGGCAGAGAGCAGATTAGAAAAATCGTTGAAAGAGGGTGCCATGTGTGGACAGAAGTAAAGGTACAGCTGGGATGCAAAACGATGCACGACGTGGCATTGGGACAGGACTCATGATGCCCTGCAACCCTCCTCTCCCTTCCCACAAGCCTCAGCAGCAGAATAGGAAGAGTTGCTGTGTGGGATAGCTGCCCAGAGTGACCTGCTCTGAATGAAGCTGCAAATGCTGTAAGTGTGGCCACACCAATGCGGTGGCAGCTGACAGTGAGAACACACAGCAGCGCTTTCCCTGCAGCTGTCGCTGAAGGCTGGTTTAACTCTACATCTGCAAGTGTAGACGTAGCCTTAGTTATAGTGACCTAAGCCCCTGCATGGAAAGAAATGGGTCAATGGAAGATTTCTTCTGTCACCCTAGCTATCACCTCTGAGAGAGATGCATTACTGACGCTCCCCTCGGCATAGCTAGTAACTGCTGTGGTGTTTCAAGTGTAGACAACCCTGACTCTCTTTGAATATTAAAATGAATCTAGGTGCCTACATTTTCATTGTATTGGTCAATCAAAATACAAACTAAAAAGGTGTATTTGTTTTTAAAAGAGAGTGCCTTTTCATGGGAGCATAGGGCTGGCAGGGACCTTGAGAGGTCATCTAGTCTAGCCCTCCTCTCTGCGGCAGGATCACCCTGACAGGGGTTTGTCTAACCTTTTCTTAAAACCCTCCAAAGATGGGATTCCACAACCTTCACTGGTAATCTGTTCCAGCACTTAACTGCTCTTACTGTTTTCAAGCCTCAGTCCTGCAAAGACCTTGTACACCCTGAGGCAGAATCTCAGCTGGTGTAAAGGGTCCAGGCTCCTTTGAAACCAATATGAAAATTTACACAGCTGAGGCTCTGTCCCTCAGAGTAGCCCTATTAACATTTCAGTGGGTCTGTTACAATGCACAGACTGAAACACATGTTCAATTTCTGTACAATCAGGGCCTTACAGAAGAATTTTGATGCTTGACTCCCAAAATTTTCTGCTTTCAGAAACAAATTTTGTGCCTCAAAGACAAGATCTGCCAGTGGGTTGAAAAAGATTAATTAGGGGTCCCAAAGAACAGCAGCATGCCATGTGTGGGACCATGTAATAAGGCAACACTCTGTTCTGAGAATAATAAAAATGGACATGGATGTTTTACTTCTTTAATTTCGCAAATGAGAATAAAGCCCAGTTTAGAGTAATTAGCCATGTGCACTCTACTGTGTACAAAGAAATGTGCAAAGGTAAAAGAAGTATTTAAAATATTATTATTAAGCCAACACAGTAAACTATGTATAATAGCTCCCTTTCCCTTCACAGCAAACTAAAAACAAGGGATTTCAATGAATCAATAGTAATTAAGATT